>NC_133129.1:184360213-184672356 GCF_048418815.1 Hemitrygon akajei
ATTGTATATTTACTGTAATTCACAGCTTTTTTCTTGTGTATTGCAATGTACGGCTGCCACAAGGACAAGAAGTTTCACTTCATACAGTCAGCCGGTGATATTAAACCGATTCTGATTCTAGTCAGTGACGAAATGTTATTCTGCCTCGTCCCACTGGTCTTCGCTGGGATCATACCCCTCCCCAGCCAAAGTTCTCCTAAATGTTGAAAGCAAGCTCGCATCCCGCTGATTTGGAAAACGGTATTAGGGATCATGGGTTGGGAGCGGTGTTTGAAGAAACCTTGAAAACATTGTAGTTCATCTTCAACACTGGAACACTGCAATCCGGCAAAGGGACTCTGAATGGATTAAAATGCAGATCAGGTGCCAATCAATTGGGTTGCTCTGCTGTTTGATGTCAAGTTTCTTGACATCCCTTGTTGTGCATTTAATATTTCAATAATATTTGAGTAATCTTGTATATGTATTAGTTGATTAGCATTCTTGTTCATTTAAATAATTACATGCTATATGCAAAAATACGTTAACTGTATACATCACCAAACAACCCGTGATATGTGTGTGCCTCATTTAAAGATGAAGCTACACCCATATTTTCAGACTCCATGAGTTTCTTTGAATTAATTTAATGTTTTGAAGTTAAACAACATAACATCCCCCTTACACTTTCTGCCAATCACCTTAAAATTAGATTGAGTGGACAGCCAGAAACTTTTTCCTAGGGTGGAAATGGCTACTATAAGGGAGGATAATTCCAAACCAATATAAGTTTGTCCAGCTGCTCCTTATAGCGTGTGTCCTCTAATCCAGTGAACCTGTTCTGCACCCTCTCCAAAGCCTCAACATTCTCCCTGTAATAGGCAACCAGAACAGCACAGGGCACTCCAAGTGAGGCCTGGTCAGTTTGCTATCTTCATCTTCACCTTCATCCAGGACTGAGGAGCCATTGTTTCTGCTTCTCTCTACACCTGCTGTTTGTTTTCAGAGAAGCTTTCTAAGACAGGGAGTGGCTTTAGTCTCACAGTTTTCAACATGGTCAGCCACCTGATATGAGTTAATATATAATTTAATTTGTGGAGATGACCAACAAATCAGCTCAGCCACAAGCTCTCAAGCTCAGTCATCTCTGCTTAAGAGCTCCACCCCTGATTTGTTTTTGTTTTACAAAATTTGGACATAGAAATTCTCACTGCATCTCTTCTTGGCCCGAAGCGTTAACTGTTTATTCATTTTCACTGAATGAATATTGCAGATGCGGCTTCACTAGAGTTTTGACTACAGTCTGGACACTTTTATTGTGCGGCTGTATCTCACTGGTACCTTTATGTGTTTGCTATCTGATATGTGATATATGTGCTTTGTGCTGTGTGTGACTGTTGGTATTGTGTTTTGTACCTTGGTCCTGGAATAACGCCGTCTCATTTGGCTGTATTCATGTATGGTTCAACTTGAATTGAATTATAAACCTGCAATATAACTTCCCTACTCCTGAACTCAAGAGTTCAACTAATAAAGGAAAGTATGGCAAATGCCTCCTTTATCACCCTATCAGCTTGTATAGCCACGTTCAGGGAGCTGTGGACAGACTCCCCGAGGTCCCTACATACAATCGATGCTATGAAACATCCTGCCATTAACTACAGGAACACAAGAGGTTCTGACCTGCGGAATTCCTCCAGCACTTTGTGTGCATGTCACTCTGTTATTAACTGCACACTTCCCCTTTACATTTGACCTCCCAAAGTGCAAAACCTCACACTTGCCCAGCTTAGACTTCATCTGCCATTTCTTCATCCACATCTGCAACTGACTTACATCCAAAGTCAAAATCAAAATACATTTTTAATCAAAGTTCGAATATGCCTTCGTATACAACCCTGAGATTCATTTTCTAGCAGACACTTAAAGGAAAATGAGGAGAAAAGAAAGAAGTTATGAAAAACTACACATAAAGACTGACCAACAACCAATATGCAAAAGACGACAAATTAGGTAAACAAAAAAATAAATAATACCGTGAACATGAATTGTAAAGAGTCCTTGAAACTGTGTCTAGTGGTGAGTGAAGTTATTCACACTGGTTCAGGAGCCTGGGGTAATAACTGTTCCTGAACCAGGTGGTGTGCTACCCAAGGCTCCTGGACCTCCTCCCAAAGCGAGAAGAGAGCATGGCCTCACTCTATCATTTGATAATAAATTTACTTTGAACTTTGATCGCCAAAGACACCATGTCACCATATACAACCCTGAGGTTCATTTTCTTGCAGGCATTGACATTTAACAATGAAATAAGATAGAATCAATGAGAAACTAACATACACAGACTGACAACCAATGTGCAAAAGACAAACTGTGCAAATACAAAATAATAATATTTTATAAATGAGTTAATAAATGATTCTGAGAACATGAGTTGTAGAGTCATTGAAAGTGAGTCCATAGGTCGTGGAATTAGTTCATTGTTGAAATGAGTGACTTGTCCACACTGGCTCAGGAGCCTGATGGTTGAAGGGGAAGAAATGTTCCTGAACCTGGGACCTTCTGCACTGCCCACAGCTCCACCAATCTTCGTGTCATCCACAAACTTGCTAACTCACAATCTTTAGCCAGTGTGTGGTTCTATCGAAGCTGGGATGCAAGGATGGTGAGAAACAGTTAGCAAGCTGATGACCGTGTTATATTTCATACAGAAACAAAACCATGCTGTTATACACCTGCTTCTCCAAAACAACACACACCCTCACTCCAACTAAATCCAATTACGTCGTCAAGGTTACCCGGCTTTAGGCTTTCAAAATTAATGCCCATGGAAAAAAAATTCACCTGTTAGTCCAGCGGTTCAAGTAGGGATCAAGATCTGATTATCAATGACCAACAAAAAATAGTGTAACCATTTTTGTCCACCATTGAGCACATCTACATGGAGTGCTGTTACAGGAAAGCAAATTCCATCATCAGGGACCCCCACCACCCAGGCCGTGCTCTCTTCTCACTGCTGTCATCAGGACCCCCACCACCCAGGCCATGCTCTCTTCTCACTGCTGCCATCAGGAAGGCAGTTCGGAAGCCTCAGGACTCACACCACCAGGTTCAGGAACAATTATTATCCTACAGGTTCTTGAACCAAAGGGGTTAACTGCCTTCAATTTCACTCACCTCATCACTGAACTGTTCCCACAACCTATGGACTCACTTTCATGGACTCTTCAACTGATGTTCTTAATAATTATTGCTTATTTATTTATTATTATTCTTTTGTTTTTGTAGCTTGTTGGGATTTTTTGGCTATTGTCCATCCTGTTGTTGGATGCATTGACTCTGTTGTGTGTCTTGCATTCACTGTGAATGACCACAAGGAAGCGAATCGCAGTCGCTCAGCACTCAGGATGAGGCAGTACGTCTGGATCAGAGATTGGGAGAAGCCAGAGTGGTAGCAGATGGTTGCCTTTCTGACTTGAGGCCTGTGAGGAGAGGAGTGCCACTGGGATTGGTTCTGGGGCTGTTGTTGTTTGCCATCCTTATCAATAACCTAGATAATACTATCAGCACATCTGTGAATGACACCAAGATTTGGGGTGTAGTGGATTGGAGCAGGATCTGGACCAGCTGGAAGAATAGGCTGAGAAAGTGTGAGGTGTTGCACTTCAGTAGGACAAACAAGAGGTCTTACACAGTGACGAGTCCTACCACTGACAAAGGAATCTGGGAATACAGGTCCATAATTCATTGAATCACAGGTAGATAGGGTTGTAAAGAAAGCTTTTGGTGCAGTGGCTTCCATAAATCAAAGTACTGAGTAAGGAGATAGGATGTTATGTTGAAGTTGTATAAAACATTGGTGAGGCCGAATTTAGAATACTGTGTGTGAATATATGTATATATATCTCATATACACTTTGATAATAAATTTACTTTGTATTTTGAATGTCCCTGTAGATAAAAAGGACTCTGTCCAGTCTGGGTTGGGACTATTGATGGAACCAGAAGGCAGGAAGGCATATCACACAATGGACTGTGGTGGGAGGAGAACTCTTGTCAAAGCAACTCGGTCATACTGCATGGAAACGCGACAGGGCAAATGGACTGATTCTGCTCCTGTGTTTTATGACCTTCTTACAAACCCGGTGCACTTGATTTACAAAGGTCTGGACATTGTACCTTTTTGGCCAGTTTCTGTGACCTGATCAATTCACCAACGATATAACACTTGTTCGTCCACTATGTGCCATATCATGTGACGCGGGCAATCATGATCTTTTCGTGATGCTTTCTCTACCACAGTGGTTTGCCATTTATTCTTCTTTACAAGACGGGTGACCCCAGCCAGTGTCAATACTCTTCAGAGATTGTCTGCCTGGTATCAGTGATCGTGTAACCAGGACTTGTGATTTGCATCAGCTGCTCATTCGACCATCCACTACCTGCTCCCATGGCTTCACGTGACCCTGATCGGGGGGCTCAGCAGGTGCTACACCTTGCCCAAGGGTGACCTGCAGGCTAGCGGAGGGAAGAAGCACCTTACACCTCCTTTTGTAGAGATGAATCTCCACCCCACCACCCAGTATATATAATACTATGTCCAGAGACTGAAAATTGCTCTGCTCAATTCAGTTCACTTGGGCTATATTATAGTTGTGTGTGTGAATGTACATGCGGTATGTCTTGTATGCTGTGCATGACTGCTGGTACTACGTTTTGCACCTTGGCCCCACGGGAACACTGCTTCATTTGGTTATACTTGTGGGTATTCATATATGTTTGAATGAGAATTAAACTTGAACTTCAAACCAGGACCATAAATACAAAGAACTGAAAGGATAAGATACTGACTGGAAAACTTTGAAGGCTCAGAAAGCGCACCAACATCTCTGCTTCCTCAGGAGGCTGAAGAAATTCATCCCTTATCAATTATCAATTTTCATAGAAAACATTCTCCAAGAGGACCACAACCTTGCTGTAAGGTTTGGAGGCTTGCATGCCTCAATGGCTCGGAGAGCTCTGCTGGCTGGAGTCAGGGCCCTGTGTAATGATTCTTGGTAGGGTCATCCATTCCAAAAAGGTCATAAAGGGTCAAGGCCAGACCAAGAGTGGTCCACTGATCCTCCAGGATAGGGGGTTCAGCTCAGGGTTAACAACCCTGACTGGTCAGAAGATGATTGCTACAGAAACAGCATCGTAGAATCCTTCTATACAGAGATGGAGGACCTTCATTGCTGTCGTAAACACCAGCAGGTTAACGGGCAGTCACTATAGAGGACATCCTACCTGAATGCATGGCAGCTGGCTACGACCTTGGTAAGCAATTGAGATTGCAGGAGGCCACAGAGAGTGTGGACACAGCTCAGCACGTCACAGAAACCAGCCTCCCCTCCATGGACTCTGTCTACACATCTTACTGACTCAGTAAAGCAGCCAGCGTGATCAAACCCCGGACGTTCTCATTCTCAGAATCAGAATCAAGTTTAATATAACTGGCACAGCTCTTGAAGCTTATTTTGCAGTAGCAGTACATTGCAATACGTAATTATGTTTTAAAAACTATATTACAATAAGTATATATAAGATAATTAAATAAGTAATGCAAAAAGGGCACAAAAATAGTGAGGTAGTTTTCACGGGTTCATTGTCCATTCAGAAATCTGATGGCGGAGGGAAAGAAGCTGTTTGTAAATTCACTGAGTGTGTGTCTTCACACTCCTGTACCACTTCCTTGATGGTAGCATTGGGAAGCATCGGGCAGAAGATACAAAAGCCTGAAAACAGCTTGTTAACAGTTTCTACCCCACTGTTGTAAGTTATTAAATACAGTACATTCTGGTCAATTGGGCCATTGGTTAATTGGGGCAGCCCCTTATTTGGGACTCTGGAAGATCAAAAAGAAATCAAGAAAGTAGCCGGGAGATTCCATTTGTTTATTTGGGACACGATGCTGCTTATATGGGGTAGGAGACGGTCAGTCAGGTGCACTTGTTTGCCTGTTAGACACTACACTGTGCTTGTCCATTTGGGCCATTAGATGCCGATTCAAAAAGCAGTGCCGTTTGCTAATTTTGTGTTTTTATTTTGACTATAATATTTTTTCTGAGACTCTTGCCAAGATGCCATGAAAAGATTTGACTCTAGCTGGAAAAAATTACACTACTGGACCAAATTAAAAGCCATCCGCCTAACACCATCCACCATCAGCTGGCGGACATAACCGGAGTGCCAAAATCTACAACTGTCTTGATGGAAATGTAGGCAAAACATTACTTTGAAGAAAGCATGCGACAAGATTGTCCTGATGCTTTAAGTGCAGAAACATGGAAATCTACAAAACTCCCCAACTTGCTTCAACAATTTTGTGCAGATGACATCTACAATGCCAATGAAACAGGCCTTTTTTTCCCCAATCGTGCCACACCGGACAGTTCCCTTTGATATAAATACGCAGCGCTATCGGGTTCAAAGAAAGCAATGGGTCACATAACTCTGTTGTGTTGTTCAAATATGTCAGGAACAGATAAAAGCAAATCGTTAAACCTTGATGCTTTAAGGTGCTAAGAATGGATAGTTTACCAATCAAATACAATGCCAACATACACTCAATGAACTCCTCCATCATTAACCATTTCGAACTAATACACAGTCTGGTCATGTTATAATATGTTCTGCATTAAATACATGATTTGTTACCAGTTACAGCTACAGGTGGTAATGGGGGACAACAAAATAACGGACAAACTGAATGAGTGTTTTGCATCAGTCTTCACTGTGGAAAATACTAGCAGTATGATGGAAGTTCCAGGGGTCGGGGGCATGAAGTGAGTGAAGTTACCATAACTGGAGAGAAGGTTCTTGGGAAACTGAAAGGTCTGAAGGTAGATAAGTCACCTGGACCAGATGGTGTAACCCCAGAGTTCTGAAAGTGGTGGCTGAAGAGATCGTGGGGGCATTAGAATCAGAATCAGGTTCACTGACACATGACGTGAAATTTGTTAACTTAGCAGCAGCAGCTCAATGCAATACATAATCTAGCAGAGAGAGAAAAATAATAATAATAAATAAAATAAAACATAATAAATAAACAAGTAAATCAATTATGCATATTGAATAGATTTTGAAAACTGCAAAAACAGAAATTCTGCATATTAAAAAAAAGTGCCAGTGTCTAATGCTTCAATGTCCATTTAGGAATTGGATGGCAGAGGGGAAGAAGCTGTTCCTGAATTGCTGAGTGTGTGCCTTCAGGCTTCTGTACCTCCTACCTGATGGTAACAGTGAGAAAAGGGCATGCCCTGGGTGCTGGAGGTCCTTAATAATGGATGCTGTCTTTCTGAGACACCGCTCCTTGAAGGTGTCGTGGGTACTTTGTAGCCTAGTGCCCAAGATGGAGCTGACTAGATTTACAACCCTCTGCAGCTTTTTTCGGTCCTGTGCAGTAGCCCCTCCATACCAGACAGTGATGCAGCCTGTCAGAATGCTCTCCTCTGTACAACACAGCACAGTACAAGTTTTTGAGTGTATTTGTTGACATGCCAAATCTCTTCAAACTCCTAATAAAGTATAGTTGCTGTCTTGCCTTCTTTATGACTAACTACATTGATATGTTGGGACCAGGTTAGATCCTCAGAGATATTGACACCCAGGAACTTGAAGCTGCTCACTCTTTCCACTTCTGATCCCTCTATGAGGATTAGTATGTGTTCCTTCGTCTTACCCTTTTTGAAGTCCACAATCAGCTCTTTCGTCTTACTGACGTTGAGTGCCAGGTTGTTGCTGTGGCACCACTCCACTAGTTGGCATATCTCACCCCTATACGCCCTCTCATCGCCACCTGAGATTCTATCAACAATGGTTATATCAACAAATTTATAGATGGTATTTGAGCTATGCTTAGCCACACAGTCATTTGTATATAGAGAGTAGAGCAGTGGGCTAAGCACACACCCCTGTGGTGTGCCAGTGTTGATTGTCAGCGAGGAGGATATGTTATCACCAATCCACACAGATTGTGGTTTTCTGGTTAGGAAGTCGAGGATCCAATTGCAGAGGGAGGTACAGAGGCCCAGGTTCTGTAACTTCTCAATCAGGATTGTGGGAATGATGGTATTAAATACTGAGCTATAGTCGATGAACAGCATCCTGATGTAGGTGTTTGTGTTGTCCAGGTGGTCTAAAGCCGTGTGGAGAGCCATTGAGATTGTGTCTGTCATTGACCCATTGTGGTGACAGGCAAATTGCAATGGGTCCAGGTCCTTGCTGAGGCAGGAGTTCAGTCTAGTCATGACCAACCTCTCAAAGCATTTCATCACTGTCGATGTGAGTGCTACTGGGCGATAGTCACTAGGGCAGCTCACATTATTATTCTTAGGCACAGGTATAATTGTTGCCTTTTTGAAGCAAGTGGGAACTTCTGCCCTTGGTGGTGAGAGGCTGAAAATGTCCTTGAGTACTCCTGCTAATTGGTTGGCACAGGTTTTCAGAGCCTTACCAAGTACTCCATTGGGACCTTCTGCCTTGCGAGGGTTCACTCTCTTTAAAGACAGTCTAACATCGGCCTCTGAGACAGAGATCACAGGGTCATCAGGTGCAGCAGGGATCTTCACAGCTATAGTTATGTTATCCATTTCAAAGCGAACATAAAAGGTGTTGAGTTCATCTGGTAGTGAAGCATCACTGCCATTCATACTATTGGGTTTCGCTTTGTAGGAAGTAATGTCTTGCAGACCCTGCCAGAGTTGCAGTGCATCTTATATCACCTCCAACCTCATTCGAAATTGTCTCTTTGCCCTTGAAATAGCCCTCTGCAAATCATACCTGGTTATCTGGTACAGACCAGGGTTGCTGGACTTGAATTCCACAGATCTAGCCTTCAGCAGACGATGTACCTCCTGGTTTCCCTTCTGTCGTCATCAATGATGCCCTCACCCGCATCTCCTCCATTTCCCACACTTCGGCTTTTGGTTTGGCAATGTACAGTGAAGGCTGATTTATACCTGTGCGCCGCATCGACGCCGTAGGTATCGCGTACCCTACGCAGTACCTACACCATACCCTAACGCAGTAGGGTGACGTGCACCTCTCCAGAAAAGTTACTCACGCATCACAGCAACGTAGACCGGAACAACTGTGATTGGTCCATTTGGTAGCATCGCATTTCCAGTTGCTTCTTCTCCACCATGTCTGTAGGCTGTGCATACACCGATACGAAATAGATGAACCAAATCGTCAAATCTATCTGCAGACATGCGAAAACGTTTGAGATGCATTTCCTTGTCCATGTCTCTCACGAAGAAACTCAACTCAGTGGCATAGAAACCCCACCGCCAACTAGCGTTTTGGCGCACACCAACGCATGCTCACTATGGCGTAGAGCGACGCAGAAGTAAAAATCAGGCGTACGGCGTGCCTGAACGCACAAGTATAAATCAGCCTCAAGTCTTTGTGGGCACACACTCATCCACCAGGTTTTAATGAAGTTGGTAATAACTGCAGCATACTCATCCAGATTAGTAATGACCTTTCAAGAATGGGGCAAATGGCCTAATTTGCTCCTGTATCTTCAGATCTAAACAGTCGTTTGTCTTTTTTTAAACACCTTTTTAACTATTTCCATGAAACTTTAGAAAATTAGGGCAGCTGCTTAATTGGGTCAAAATGCACTGGTCATAATTAACCAGAATCTACTGTAGTTCCTTAGAACTAAAAGTTGGACTAATGACCTTGCCATCTACTTCATTATGGTCTTGCACCTTACTTCTGACTTGTGCTGCACTCTCTCTGTGACTGTTACACTTTACTCTGTATTCTGTTATTGTTTTCCCTTGTTCTACCCCAGTCCGCTGTGTAATGATCTGATCTGTATGAAGAGTGTGCAAGACAAACTTTTCACTGTATCTCTGTACATGTGACAATAATAAAACAATTTCCTCTCACCTGGACTCACCCTTTATCTGCCAGTTAGAGCTTCTCTGCCTCCTCCTACTTCTCCCATGGTCCACTCTCCTCTCCTATCAGATTCCTTCCTCTCCAGCCCTTGACCTTTCCCACCCACCTAGCTTCACCCATCATCTTCTGGCTAGCCTCCTTCTCCACCCCTCACCTTTTTATCTGGCATCTGCCCATTCCTTGCATCCAGATGAAGGGTCTCTGTCTGAAATATTGACTCCCAGACCTGCTGAGTTCCTCCAGTATTGTGTGTGCATTGCTAACATTTCAAGTATTAATATCTAATACACAAATATTATTCATCGCTCCAGGCACAGAAACACAAAAGAAAATGTGGTCCATCCAGGTTAACAAGTTGAACGTTTTATCAGGTAAAAAGGGAAAGGCTTAAAGTGTTGCCAAAGTAAGCAATCAGCCTGAGGGTTGGGAAATTTTCAGAATTCTGGAACGTCAAACCAAGAAATTGACCATGTACCTACCCAGACGTCTTTCTGACCGTAAGATCATAGGTCACAGGAGCAAAATTAGGCCATTCAGCCCACTGAGTCTGCTCCACCGTTCCATCATGGCTGATACATTTCCCTTTCAGCCCCATACCCCTGCCTCCTCCCCATAACCTTTCACATCCTGACCAATCAAGAACCTATCAACCTCTGCCTTAAATGCACTCAGTAACGTGGTCTTCACAGCTGCCTGTGGCAATGAGTTCCACAGGTTCACCATCCTCTGTGGGAGGGAAACCGTCTTCATCTCTGTTCTAAATGGATGCCCCTCTCTTCCAGTGTGCCCAACCTAGGATCTCTGGAGCCCTAGCTTAATGGCATTGGTCCACGGCATAAAAAAGGTTGGGAATCTATTTTAAGGCTGGCCCACTGGCATCAGACTCTCCAGTGGGCTTTCAACATTTGATAGGTTTCGATGAGATCCCCCACACATTCTTCTAAATTCCATTGAGTAAAGGCCCAGAGCCATCGAATGTTCCTCATAGTCCTTCACTCCCAGAATCATTTTTGTGAACCTCCTCTGAACCTTTCCCAATGTCAGCACATTCTTTCTTGGATAAGGAGCCCAAACTGCTGACAATACTCCAAGTGAGGCCTCACCAGTGCTTTATAAAGTCTCAACATTACATCCTTGCTTTTATATCCCAGTCCTCTTGAAATGAATGCTAACATTGCATTTGCCTTCCTCACCACAGACTCAACCTGCAAATTATAACCTTTAGTAAATCCTACACTAGGACTCCTTGTACAAGTACAAAGTCCCTTTGCACCTCAGATTTTTGAATTTTCTTCCTGTGATTATAATCCAGGCCTTTATTTTTTCAGAACTGCCCGCCCCTCCGCCTATCTTTGTATTGTCCACAAAGCCATCAATTCCATCATCTAACTCATTAGCATATAATGTAAAAAGAATCGGTCTCAACACAGGCCCCTGTGGAACACCACTAGCCACTGGCAGCCAGCCAGAAAAGGCCCCTTTATTCCCATTCTTTGATTCCTGCCAATCAGCCACTGCTTTATCCTAGTTAGTATCTTACCTGTAATACCATAGGCTCTTAACTTGTTAATCAGTCTCATGTGTGGCACCTTGTCAAAGGCCTTCTGAAAATCCAAGTACACAAAATCCACCGATTCTCCTTTGTCTATCCTGCTGTTACTTCCTCAAGGAGCTCCAACAGATTTGTCAGGCAAGGTTTTCCCTCAAGGAAACCAAGCTGACTATGGGCTATTTTACCATGTGTCTCCAAGCACCTTGAAACCACACCCTTTACAATCTATCCAACATCTTCCCAGCCACTGAGGTCAGGCTAACTGGCCTATAAATGCTTTCCTTCTGCCTTCCTCCCTTCTTGAAGAGTGCAGTGACATTGGCAATTTTCCAGTCCTCTGGCACCATGCCAGAATTAGTCATTTTTGAGAGATCATTAACTAATGCCTCCACAATCTCTTCAGCTACGTCCTAAACTTTCAAATTTTACATACAGGTTAGGGTTAGTGAGATGGACATAGGCATGCTATGTTGGTGCTGGAAGCATTGTGACACTTATGGGCTGCCCCCATCCTCAGACTGTACTGATCATTAACACGAACAACGCATTTCACTGCACGTTTCAATGTACGTGTGACAAATAAAACTAATCTCTTGTAAACCCAAAACACAATTAATTAGTTGGCAAATGAACCAGAACAGGAGGGCCGGTGTAACGTAGCAGTTAGCACGATGTTTTTACATGCCAGAGTTTACGTCATCTGTGAGGGTTTTCTACATCCTCCCCTCAGAATGCGTGGATTTCCTCCGGGTGCTCCAGTTTCCTCCCACAGTCTAGTAGGTTAATTGGTCACTGTAAATTGTCCTGTGATTTGGCTGTGGTTAAATAGCGCTTGGGCCTGTTCCACGCGGTATTGCGATATCAGATAAAAGGTGGTTTATACACAAAGCTGACAATAGCCTGAGCTGTGTGAATAAAAGACTGCAGAGAGACTTCACTGTTAAATTGACCCTGAGATTGGAGAGGAGACAAGTTCATGCAGCACATTAACAGAGCACAGGATGGTAAGAGTCTGCAGCAAGTCACTGGGACAAGTACTGGGTGCAGGGACGACTTCAACATTTAAAAGAAATTTGGATTGGTCTGTGGATGGGAGGGTTATGGAGGACTATTGTCTAGATGGGACTAGCAGATTAACAGTTCAGCACAGACTAGATGGGCAGAAGGGTCTCTGAGATGAAGTGTTCTACAACCATGACTATAATGAAGCCAACCACCTCTTCTCATTACTACAATCAAGGAGGTGGTACAGGAGCCTGAAGACACACGCTCAACGATTCAGGAACTGCTTCTTCCCCTCTGCCATCAGGGAGGAGGTACAGGAGCCTGAAGACACACGCTCAACGATTCAGGAACAGCTTCTTCCCCTCTGCCATCAGGGAGGAGGTACAGGAGCCTGAAGACACACGCTCAACGATTCAGGAACAGCTTCTTCCACTCTGCCATCAAATTTCTGAATGGACAATGAACCCATGAAATCTACCTCAGTAATTTTTTTTGTTTGTTCTTTTTTTCTCTATTTATTTAATACATATATATTCTTATTGTAATTTTCAGTTTTTTAAATTATGTATTGCAATGCACTGCTGATGCAAAAGAACAATTCCACAACAAATGCCAGTGATATTAAACCAGTTTCTGATTTATTAGATTTCTGAAATATGTAATGCTCTCTTTTTGCATTACACATTTATTTTTTGTGGTGGTGAGGTGGAGATATATCTCTACCAGAGGAGATGTAAGGCGCTCCTTCCCTCCGCTACCCTGCAGTCACCCTTGGGCAAGGTGCAGCACCTGCTTAGCCCCCAATCAGGGTCACGTGAATCCATGGGGGCAGGTGATGGATGGTCGTATGAGCAGCTGGCACACATCACAAGTCCAGGTTATGCGACCACTGACACCAGGCAGCCAATCTCTGAAGAGTATCGATAATGGCTGGGGTCACCCATCTTGTAACGACACTGTCCGGAAGGGAGCAATGGCAAACCACTTCCTTGCCAAGAACAATCTTGGTCATAAACCATGATCACCCACATCATATGACACAGCAGATATCCATGATAAATTTTTTTAAAACATAATTCTTATTGTAACCTACAGTAATTTTTAAAAGTTTTGCAGCGTATTTCTGCCATGAAACCACAAATTTCATGACATATACCAGTGATAATAAACCTGATTCTGATTCTCTGAAGCATTTCTACATCACCAGCTAAACTTTCAGCTCGGTTTGAAGTGGGAGTGAAGGCAGGAGTTGATGGAACCAAAGCCATATTTGGGCTGAACATCAACACAAGTCAACACTCCCTGCCTGGGGGCGTTCAATCTTTGCTCAATGCCCACAACTTTCGACCATAAAAGGATGAATAACTCATCTAGATTCAGAGCCAAAGCTGAGGGAGAGAACGTGGCCAGCTCACTTTTGTACAAACAGTTACTCGACCAAGTTCCATTCCCACATGAGAATCAGGCTTGAAACCACTGGCATATGTTGAGAAATGTGTTGTTTTGCAGCAGCAAAATATTACAACACAAAAAATAGTCTAAAAGAACTATAAATTACAAGAAGAAATTTTAAGTTAACTAAGTAGAGGGAACGGCCCAGCCCATCACGGGTAAAGTTCTCCCCACCATTGAGCATATCTACACAGAGGGCTGTTGCAGGAAAGCAGCATCAGGGACCCCCACCATCCAGGCCATGCTCTCTTCTCACTGCTGTCATCAGGGACCCCCACCACCCAGGCCATGCTCTCTTCTCACTGCTGTCAACAGGACCCCCACCACCCAGGCCAGGCTCTCTCCTCACTGCTGTCATCAGGACCCCCACCACCCAGGCCATGCTCTCTTCTCACTGCTGTCATCAGGACCCCCACCACCCAGGCCATGCTCTCTTCTCACTGCTGTCATCAGGGACCCCCACCACCCAGGCCATGCTCTCTTCCCACTGCCACCATCAGGGACCCCCACCACCCAGGCCATGCTCTCTTCTCACTGCTGTCATCAGGGACCCCCACCACCCAGGCCATGCTCTCTTCTCACTGCTGTCATCAGGGACCCCCACCACCCAGGCCATGCTCTCTTCTCACTGCTGTCATCAGGGACCCCCACCACCCAGGCCATGCTCTCTTCTCACTGCTGTCATCAGGGACCCCCACCACCCAGGCCATGCTCTCTTCTCACTGCTGTCATCAGGGACCCCCACCACCCAGGCCACGCTCTCTTCTTGCTGCTGTCATCAGGGACCCCACCACCCAGGCCATGCTCTCTTCCCACTGCTGTCATCAGGGACCCCCACCACCCAGGCCATGCTCTCTTCTCACTGCTGTCATCAGGGACCCCACCACCCAGGCCATGCTCTCTTCTCACTGCTGTCATCAGGGACCCCACCACCCAGGCCACGCTCTCTTCTTGCTGCTGTCATCAGGGACCCCACCACCCAGGCCATGCTCTCTTCTCACTGCTGTCATCAGGGACCCCCACCACCCAGGCCACGCTCTCTTCTTGCTGCTGTCATCAGGGACCCCCACCACCCAGCCCATGCTCTCTTCTCACTGCTGCCATCAGGGACCCCCACCACCCAGGCCACGCTCTCTTCTCACTGCTGCTATCAGGGACCCCCACCACCCAGGCCATGCTCTCTTCTCACTGCTGTCATCAGGACCACCACCACCCAGGCCATGCTCTCTTCCCACTGCTGCCATCAGGAACCCCCACCACCCAGGCCATGCTCTCTTCTCACTGCTGTCATCAGGGACCCCCACCACCCAGGCCATGCTCTCTTCTCACTGCTGCCATCTGGGACCCCCACCACCCAGGCCATGCTCTCTTCCCACTGCTGCCATCAGGGACCCCCACCACCCAGGCCATGCTCTCTTCTCACTGCTGTCATCTGGGACCCCCACCACCCAGGCCATGCTCTCTTCTCACTGCTGTCATCAGGACCCCCACCACCCAAGCCATGCTCTCTTCTCACTGCTACCATCAGGGACCCCACCACCCAGGCCATGCTCTCTTCTCACTGCTGTCATCAGGGACCCCCACCACCCAGGCCATGCTCTCTTCTCACTGCTGTCATCAGGAACCCCCACCACCCAGGCCATGCTCTCTTCTCACTGCTGTCATCAGGACACCCACCACCCAGGCCATGCTCTCTTCTCACTGCTGTCAACAGGACACCCACCACCCAGGCCATGCTCTCTTCTCACTGCTGTCATCAGGGATCCCCACCACCCAGGCCATGCTCTCTTCTCACTGCTGTCATCAGGGACCCCCACCACCCAGGCCATGCTCTCTTCTCACTGCTGCTATCAGGGACCCCCACCACCCAGGCCATGCTCTCTACTCACTGCTACCATCAGGAACCCCACCACCCAGGCCACGCTCTCTTCTCACTGCTGTCATCAGGGACCCCCACCACCCAGGCCATGATCTCTTCTCACTGCTGTCATCAGGGACCCCCACCACCCAGGCCATGCTCTCTTCTCACTGCTGTCATCAGGGACCCCCACCACCCAGGCCATGCTCTCTTCTCACTGCTGTCATCAGGGACCCCCACCACCCAGGCCATGCTCTCTTCTCACTGCTGCTATCAGGAACCCCACCACCCAGGCCATGCTCTCTTCTCACTGCTGTCATCAGGGACCCCACCACCCAGGCCATGCTCTCTTCTCACTGCTGTCATCAGGGACCCCCACCACCCAGGCCATGCTCTCTTCTCACTGCTGTCATCAGGGACCCTCACCACCCAGGCCATGCTCTCATCTCACTGCTGTCATCAGGGACCCCACCACCCAGGCCATGCTCTCTTCTCACTGCTGTCATCAGGGACCCCCACCACCCAGGCCATGCTCTCTTCTCACTGCTGTCATCAGGACCCCCACCACCCAGGCCATGCTCTCTTCTCACTGCTGTCAACAGGGACCCCCACCACCCAGGCCATGCTCTCTTCTCACTGCTGTCATCAGGACCCCCACCACCCAAGCCATGCTCTCTTCTCACTGCTGTCATCAGGACCCCCACCACCCAGGCCATGCTCTCTTCTCACTGCCGTCATCAGGGACCCCCACCATCCAGGCCATGCTCTCTTCTCACTGCTGTCATCAGGGACCCCACCACCCAGGCCATGCTCTCTTCTCACTGCTGCTATCAGGGACCCCCACCACCCAGACCATGCTCTCTTCTCACTGCTGCTATCAGGGACCCCCACCACCCAGACCATGCTCTCTTCTCACTGCTGTCATCAGGGACCCCCACCACCCAGGCCATGCTCTCTTCTCACTGCTGCTATCAGGGACCCCCACCACCCAGACCATGCTCTCTTCTCACTGCTGTCATCAGGGACCCCCACCACCCAGGCCATGCTCTCTTCTCACTGCTGTCATCAGGGACCCCCACCACCCAGGCCATGCTCTCTTCTCACTGCTGTCATCAGGGACCCCCACCACCCAGACCATGCTCTCTTCTCACTGCTGTCATCAGGGACCCCCACCACCCAGGCCATGCTCTCTTCTCACTGCTGTCATCAGGGACCCCCACCACCCAGGCCATGCTCTCTTCTCACTGCTGTCATCAGGGACCCCCACCACCCAGGCCATGCTCTCTTCTCACTGCTGCCATCAGGGACCCCCACCACCCAGGCCATGCTCTCTTCTCACTGCTGTCATCAGGGACCCCCACCACCCAGGCCATGCTCTCTTCTCACTGCTGCTATCAGGGACCCCCACCACCCAGGCCATGCTCTCTTCTCACTGCTGTCATCAGGGACCCCACCACCCAGGCCATGCTCTCTTCTCACTGCTGCTATCAGGGACCCCCACCACCCAGGCCATGCTCTCTTCTCACTGCTGCTATCAGGGACCCCCACCACCCAGGCCATGCTCTCTTCTCACTGCTGCTATCAGGGACCCCCACCACCCAGGCCATGCTCTCTTCTCACTGCTGTCATCAGGGACCCCACCACCCAGGCCATGCTCTCTTCTCACTGCTGTCATCAGGGACCCCACCACCCAGGCCATGCTCTCTTCTCACTGCTGTCATCAGGGACCCCCACCACCCAGGCCATGCTCTCTTCTCACTGCTGCTATCAGGGACCCCCACCACCCAGGCCATGCTCTCTTCTCACTGCTGTCATCAGGGACCCCCACCACCCAGGCCATGCTCTCTTCTCACTGCTGCTATCAGGGACCCCCACCACCCAGGCCATGCTCTCTTCTCACTGCTGTCATCAGGGACCCCCACCACCCAGGCCATGCTCTCTTCTCACTGCTGCTATCAGGGACCCCCACCACCCAGGCCATGCTCTCTTCTCACTGCTGTCATCAGGGACCCCCACCACCCAGGCCATGCTCTCTTCTCACTGCTGCTATCAGGGACCCCCACCACCCAGGCCATGCTCTCTTCTCACTGCTGTCATCAGGGACCCCCACCACCCAGGCCATGCTCTCTTCTCACTGCTGCTATCAGGGACCCCCACCACCCAGGCCATGCTCTCTTCTCACTGCTCCCATCAGGGACCCCACCACCCAGGCCATGCTCTCTTCTCACTGCTGCTATCAGGGACCCCCACCACCCAGGCCATGCTCTCTTCTCACTGCTCCCATCAGGGACCCCACCACCCAGGCCATGCTCTCTTCTCACTGCTCCCATCAGGGACCCCCACCATCCAGGCCATGCTCTCTTCTCACTGCTCCCATCAGGGACCCCCACCATCCAGGCCATGCTCTCTTCTCACTGCTCCCATCAGGGACCCCACCACCCAGGCCATGCTCCCTTCTCACTGCTGTCATCAGGGACCCCCACCACCCAGGCCATGCTCTCTTCTCACTGCTGTCATCAGGGACCCCCACCACCCAGGCCATGCTCTCTTCTCACTGCTCCCATCAGGGACCCCCACCACCCAGGCCATGCTCTCTTCTCACTGCTGTCATCAGGGACCCCACCACCCAGGCCATGCTCTCTTCTCACTGCTGCTATCAGGAACCCCCACCACCCAGGCCATGCTCTCTTCTCACTGCTGTCATCAGGGACCCCACCACCCAGGCCATGCTCTCTTCTCACTGCTGTCATCAGGGACCCCCACCACCCAGGCCATGCTCTCTTCTCACTGCTGTCATCAGGGACCCCCACCACCCAGGCCATGCTCTCTTCTCACTGCTGTCATCAGGACCCCACCACCCAGGCCATGCTCTCTTCTCACTGCTGCCATCAGGACCCCCACCACCCAGGCCATGCTCTCTTCTCACTGCTGTCATCAGGGACCCCCACCACCCAGGCCATGCTCTCTTCTCACTGCTGCTATCAGGGACCCCCACCACCCAGGCCATGCTCTCTTCTCACTGCTGTCATCAGGACCCCACCACCCAGGCCATGCTCTCTTCTCACTGCTGCCATCAGGACCCCACCACCCAGGCCATGCTCTCTTCTCACTGCTGTCATCAGGACCCCCACCACCCAGGCCATGCTCTCTTCTCACTGCTGCCATCAGGAAGGAGGTACAGGAGCCTCAGGACTCACACCACCAGGTTCAGGAAGTTTTTACTGCTCGACCATCAGGCTCTTGAAGCAGAGGGGATAACTTCACTCACCCACCATTGAACTGTTCCCACAACCTATGGACTCACTTTCAAGGACTCTCCATCTCACGTTCTCTATACTTACAGCTTATGATTATTATTATTTCTTTTTGCTTTTGCACAATTTGTTGGTGCGTGTGCGTGTGTGCGTGTGCGTGTCCGTGTGCGTGTGTGTGTGTGGGGGGGGGGTTCGCGCGCGCCCCCTTTCCTCCTGGTGGAGTCATCGGGGTGCCATCATGACAATCTTTTTGCTTGCCTTTCATACATTTGGTTAAACACCCAACTTGGTGTGGTCTTTCTGTTATGGTTATTATTCTATTATGGATTTACTGAGTATGCCCGCAAGAAAATGAATCTCAGGGTTATATATGTATATTTTGCAATAAATTGACTTTGAACTTTGAAAAAGAGAGTATTGGCCCACTCCTCCTTCCCAACCCAGTAATCTTCGCAAACCATCTTCCCGACACTCCGGAGTTCATCTCAACTGCCACTGCTCTGCCCGTGACCACAAGAAACTGTGGAGAATATGCACAAGAGATCCTGCAAATATTGGAAATTCAGAGCAACACAGTTAAAATACTGGGGGACCTCAGCAGGTAGGGAGAGGAATAAAGTCAACGTTTCAGGCTGAGAGCCTTCATGGGGGGGTGGGGGGGGGAGAGGAGAGAGAAAGGTTTGATTGATCTTGTTGTAGGTTAAAGGTTGTGGGCCGAAGGGTCTATACTGTGCTGTAATGTTCTACATCTCAGTGATAATAAACCTGATTCTGAACAACTCGAGGAGGACATCCAGACAAGACTGAGAGAGACCTCCAACAGAAGACATCCCATTCACACTATTGCTATAAGCTCACTGCCAGCAGAACTCAGCAGGCCAGGCAGCATCCTTGGGGAGAAGGGGACCAGATGGAAGATTCTCAACCAAAAATGAGGAAGGACCATTTCCCTCCACAAACACCACCTTTGAGTTCCTCCAGCATCTTGTGTGTGTTGCTCAAGATTTCCAGCATCTGCAGAAACTATTGCACACCAAGAAGAATTCTACAGAAAGTGGGGGATACAGTCCAGTCCATCACAGGCAAAACCCTCCCCACCACTGAGCACATTTACACAGGAGCGCTGCCAGAAGAAAGCACCATCCGTCATTAAGAACCCCACCATCCAGGCCAGGCTCTTTTCTTGCTACTGCCATCATGCAGGAGCCAATTAACCTACTAACCTGTACGTCTTTGGAATGTGTGAGGAAACCAGACTGGTTTATACTGTTTAAAACCACACCACCAGGCTCAGGAATAGTTATTACTCCTCAACCATCAGGCCCCTGAACCAGAGGGGCTAACTTCATTGACCACAGCTCCTCAGCAGATTCTACCACCTACAGACTCACTTCCAAGGCATCATCAGAGCTTGAGAAGGAGAGGATTTGTGGGCTTTTCAGTTTTTTAAATGGCCAACCAATTGGGTGCAGAGGAGCTGAAGACAGCCGGTCAGCTAGAGCACTATAAAAGAAGTTTCATCTAGCAAAGCAGCCATCGTCGGAGTGGACTGAGTCAGAGTGGGACGGCTTTGGCTCAACAGGCTTCGGCGTGAACAGGCAGAGGCGAGGGTAGGTTCCGGCAAGTTGTTTTTTTTTCATTCGATTTCTTTTTTAACTAGTACAGGCAGTCCCCGGGTTACGTACAAGTTCCATTCCTGAGTCCGTCTTTAAGTCAGATTTGTACATAAGTCAGAACACGTACATCCGGTATTATTTAGCGTCAGTTCGTGAAACGTTTGTCTTAGTATATAGTATATATTTTACCTTTCTGTGCATGTAAAACACTTAAGAAACGTATGAATTCCAATAATTAAACCACTGCGTTGCTTAGTAATAATTATAGCTTTCATCAGGGCAGAGCCTTTCACATGCTCCATTATTCTCACTTTATCCGTTATCCTTTAAAATTGTTCCAATCGTTGACCGACTGTAGCCTAACGCTTTTCCAATGACCGATAGCGTTTCACCTCTTTCCAAACGCTTTATTATTTCCACTTTATTTTCAATCGTGATCGCTTCCCATCAATGGAACAGAAACACTGCGGGCGGCGGGTCCCAAGGTTCACTGGGTCCTAAGGACCACCGCACTGAGACAGGTTAAATGGGACAAGTGGGGGCTGTGCTGGGTTTGGGTATTTGATCCTCCACGATATTCCGCATGGGAATTTAAACTGGAGGTGGCAGTGTTTTTTTACGAGGTCGAGTTGCGAGCTCGACGTCAACCCAGTACGGATGATACGGGAGTCACTGGATCGACATCAACCCGACAAGGGAGTGGTCTGTCACTGGATCGAACTCGGAAACCTCCGTTCTCAAGCCCAGCACTGATCTTACTGCACCACCAGCTGACTGGAATGGGGGGGGGGGGGGGGGGGCAGGGTCAGGGTGAATCTTACTAAGAAAAATTTAAGCCAAATACAAAGTTAAACACTCAACACAATGTCACCGGCAATGATTTAAAATGGCGGACGGCGTTCTCCTTCCTCAGTTCGTAAGTACGAGTTGTCCGTAAGTCGGACGTTTGTAACTCGGGGACTACCTGTAAGTTTAGAGAGAATGCCAGGCAGGATGTTGGAATGCTCCTCTTGCAGGATGTGGGAAGTCATGGAGACCTCTGGTGTCCCGGACAACGATACCTGCAAGAAGTGCTTCCAGCTGCAGCTCCTAACAGACTGCGTTAGGGAACTGGAGCAGGAGCTGGATGACCTCCGGATCATTTGGGAGAAAGAGCAGTTTATAGATAGTAGCTTCTGGGAGGTAGTTACACCTAAGGAACAGGGCACAGGTAATTGGGTTACCGTCAGGTGAGGGAAGGGGAAAGGGCAGGTAGTGCAGGGTTCCCCTGTGGCCATTCCCCTCCAAAACAGGTATACCGATTTGGATACTGTTTGGGGGGGGGATGGCTTACCTGGGACAAGCTGCGGCAGCCGGATCTCTGACACTGAGTCTGGTTCTGCAGTGCAGAAGGGAGGGAGGAAGAGGAGAGCAGTAGTGATAGGGGACTCGATAGTCAGGGGTACAGACAGGAGGTTCTGTGGTCGCGACAGAGACTCCCGGATGGTTTGTTGCCTCCCGGGTGCCAGGGTCAGGGATGTCTCTGATCGCATACACAGCGTTCTGAAATGGGAGGGTGATCAGCCAGATGTCGTGGTACACATTGGTACCAATGACATAGGAAGAAAGAGTGAGGAGGCCCTGAAGATTGAGTAGAGAGAACTTGGTAGGAACTTAAATAGCAGGACCTCGAGGGTGGTAATCTCAGGATTGCTACCTGTGCCACGTGCCAGTGAGGGTAAGAGTAGGATGCTCTGGAGGATGAACACATGGCTGAGGAACTGGTGTAGGGGGCAGGGTTTCAGATTTCAGGATCATTGGGACCTCTTCTGGGGTAGGTGGGACCTGTACAAGAGAGATGGGTTACACCTGAACTACAGGGGGACCAATATCCTTGCAGAGAGGTTTGTTAGTGCTATCGGGGAGGGTTTAAACTAGATTTGCAGGGGGGTGGGAACCAGAATGCCAGAGCAGATAGTGGAGTGGCGGTGAAAATAAATTATGTTAAAAGTTCACGCAAAGTCAGAAATAGAAGGGTTGTGTGTGATGGTAATAATCTACTGAGGTGTGTCTATTTCAAGGCGAGGAGTATTGTGGAGAAGGCTGATGAGCTGAGGGCGTGGATTGACACGTGGAATTATGACATTGTAACCATTAGTGAAACTTGGCTACAGGAGGGGCAGGACTGGCAGCTTAATGTTCCAGGGTTCCGATGTTTCAGACGTGACAGAGGCAGAGGGATGAAGGGTGGGGGTGGGGGCATTGCTAGTCAGGGAAAATGTTACAGCAGTGCTCAGGCAGGACAGATTAGAGGGCTTGTCTACTGAGGCCATATGGGTGTAGCTGAGAAACAGGAAAGGCATGACCACATTAATGGGGTTTATTATTGACCACTCAATAGTCAGCGAGAACTGGAGGAGCAAATCTGCAGAGAGATAACAGACAACTGCAGGAAACAAAGTTGTGATAGTAGGGGATTTTAATTCTTCACATATTGATTGGGACTCCCATACTGTTAAAGGTCTAGATGGGTTAGAGTTTGTAAAATGTGTTCAGGAATGTTTTCTAAATCAATATATAGAGGTACCAACTAGAGAGGATGCAATATTAGATCTCCTATTAGGAAATGAGTTAGGACAAGTGACAGTAGTGTGTGAAGGGGAACACTTTGGGTCTAGTGATCATAACGCCATTGGTTTCAACCTGGTCATGGATAAAGATAGATCTGGTCCTCGGGTTGAGGTACTAAACTGGAAAAAGGCCAAATTTGAAGAAATGAGAAAGGATCTAAAAAGCGTGGATTGGGACAGGTTGTTCTCTGGCAAGGATGTGATTGGTAAGTGGGAGGCCTTCAAAGGAGAAATTCTGAAAATGCAGAGTTTGTATGTTCCCATCAGGATTAAAGGCAAAGTGAATAAGAATAAGGAACCTTGGTTTTCGAGGGATATTGGAAATCTGATAAAGAAGAAGAGAGAGATGTATGACATGTTTAGGCAACAAGGAGCAAATAAGGTGCTTGAGGAGGATAAAAAGTGCAAGAAAATACTTAAGAAAGAAATCAGGAGGGCTAAAAGAAGACATGAGGTAGCTTTGGCAGTCAGGGTGAAGGATAATCCAAAGAGCTTCTACAGGTATATTAAGAGCATAAGGATAGTAAGGGATAAAATTGGTCCTCTTGAAGATCAGAGTGGTCAGCTATGTATGGAACCAAAAGAAATGGGGGAGATCTTAAATGGGTTTTTTGTGTCTGTATTTACTAAGGAAACTAGCACGGAGTCAATGGAAATAAGGCAAACAAGCAGTGAGGTCATAGAACCTAAACAGATTGAAGAGGAGGAGGTGCTTGCTGTCTTGAGGCAAATCAGAGTAGATAAATCCTCAGGACCTGACAGGGTATTCCCTCGGACCTTGAAGGAGACTAGTGTTGAAATTGCAGGGGCCCTGGCAGATATATTTAAAATGTCGGTATCTACGGGTGAGGTGCCGGAGGATTGGAGGATAGCTCATGTTGTTCCGTTGTTTAAAAAAGGCTCTAAAAGTAATCCGGGTAATTATAGGCCGGTAAATTTGACGTCAGTAGTAGGTAAATTATTAGAAGGAGTACTAAGAGATAGGATCTACAAGTATTTGGATAGACAGGGACTTATTAGGGAGAGTCAACATGGCTTTGTGCGTGGTAGGTCATGTTTAACAAATCTATTAGAGTTTTTCGAGGAGGTTACCAGGAAAGTGGATGAAGGGAAAGCAGTGGATGTTGTCTACATGGACTTCAGTAAGGCCTTTGACAGGGTCCTGCATGGGAGGTTAGTTAGGAAGATTCAGTCGCTAGGTATACATGGAGAGATAGTAAATTGGATTAGACATTGGCTCAATGGAAGAAGCCAGAGAGTGGTAGTGGAGGATTGCTTCTCTGAGTGGAGGCCTGTGACTAGTGGTGTGCCACAGGGATCAGTGCTGGGTCCATTGTTATGTGTCATCTATATCAATGATCTGGATGATAATGTGGTAAATTGGATCAGCAAATTTGCTGATGATACAAAGTTTGGAGGTGTAGTGGACAGTGAGGAAGGTTTTCAAAGCTTGCAGAGGGATTTGGACCAGCTGGAAAAATGGGCTGAAAAATGGCAGATGGAGTTTAATACAGACAAGTGTGAGGTATTGCACTTTGGAAGGACAAACCAAGGTAGAACATACAAGGTAAATGGTAGGACACTGAGGAGTGCAGTAGAACAGAGGGATCTGGGAGTACAGATACATAATTCCCTAAAAGTAGCATCACAAGTAGATAGGGTCATAAAGAGAGCTTTTGGCACATTGGCCTTTATAAATCAAAGTATTGAGTATAAGAGTTGGAATGTTATGGTGAGATTGTACAAGACATTGGTGGGACCGAATTTGGAGTATTGTGTGCAGTTTTGGTCACCTAATTACAGGAAGGATATTAATAAAGTTGAAAGAGTGCAGAGAAGGTTTACAAGGATGTTGCCAGGACTTCAGAAACTGAGTTACAGAGAAAGGTTGAATAGGTTAGGACTTTATTCCCTGGAGCGTAGGAGAATGAGGGGTGATTTGATAGATGTGTATAAAATTATGATGGGTATAGATAGAGTGAATGCAAGCAGGCTTTTTCCACTGAGGCCAGGGGAGAAAAAAAACCCATAGGACATGGGTTAAGGGTGAAGGGGGAAAAGTTTAAAGGGAACATGGGGGGGGGGGCTTCTTCACGCAGAGTGTCGTGGGAGTGTGGAATGAGCTGCCAGATGAAGTGGTAAATGCAGGCTCACTTTTAACATTTAAGAAAAGCTTGGACAGGTACATAGATGAGAGGTGTATGGAGGGGTATGGGCCAGGTGCGGGTCAGTGGGACTAGGCAGAAAAATGGTTCAGCACAGCCAAGAAGGGCCGAAGGGCCTGTTTCTGTGCTGTAACGTTCGATGGTTCTATGGTCTCATGTTCTCAGTATTACTTACTTTTTTATTATTTGCATGATTTGTCTTCTTTTGCACATTCGCTGTTTGTCAGTCTTTTGTTTATGTCTAGTTTTTCTTTGATTTATTGTATTCTTTTATTTTCCTGTAAATGCCTAGTAGAAAATTAATCTCAACATAGTATATGGTACTTTGATAATAAATTTATTTTGAATTTGAAAACTGAATACCAATCTTGTGTGTTGCTCCAAGATTCCAGCCCTTCTGACTCGTGTCTCCCTGGACGCATCAAGGTTTTGAGCAACTAAGAGAATTGGACAGAGTCCAGCAGCAAAACAGGCCATTTGTCCCATCTGGTGCATGCCAGTATCAGAGTGACTTCAAAGTAAATGTATTCTCAAAGTATACGCGTGTCAAACCCCCTCACGGACAATCCCAGGCCAGGATGTGAAAGGAGTGTTGGGTTATGGGACCAGCAACCCCATCCCATAAAAACCCAGAAACTCCAGCAGAAGCTCCAAAGACCTCATCCCTGGGAGAGGAAGGATCTTCACCTAGAAGACACAAGATGGGCTACACCTGGGGACAACTTGAAAGACTGACACAGGACAGAGAGCTCTGGTGAGCTGCTGTCAGTGGCCTATGCCTCCACCCACCCCCAAAGGGGTGACAGGTTTAAGATAACACAAATGTCACCATATACTACCCTACAATACATTTTCGTGCAGGCATTCACTAAGAAATCACTAACAGAATCAATGAAAAACTACACACAAAAACTAACTACCAGTGTGCAAAAGACAAACTGTGAAAATACAAAAACAGCAAATGATAATAACAAATAAATTATATCACTGGGAACATGAGCTGTAGAGTCCAGGAAAGTGGGGAATCAGTGGTGAGTGAAGCTATCCATACCAGTTCAGGAGCCTGATGGTAACAACTGTTCCTGAACCTGGTGGCGTGGGTCCTGAGGCTCCTGTAACTCCTTCTCGATGGCAGAACAAGAAGAGAGCATGGACGGGATGGTGGGGGCCTTTGATAATGGATGCTGATTTCCTAGCCAGTGCTCCTTTACGTGTGCTTAATAGCGGGGGGGGGGGGGCTTTACCCGTGATGGACTGGGCTGTGTCCACCACTTTCTGCAGGATTTTCTGTTCCTGGGCATTGGGGTGTGTGCAGCCAGTTGGGGTGCTCTCCACTGTGCATCTATCGAAGTTGGTCAAAGTTTTGAGTTCATATGCCAGATCCACGCAGAATTCTAACGAAGTGGAAGCACTGTCGTGTCTACTTTGTAACAGCACTCACGAGCTGGACCAAGGACACATTCGCTGAAATTATATGGAACAGCCCCTCCCACAGAGCAAGACATCCTCAAGTTCGACAGAAACTAGGACTAAACTCCCCAGTCATCTACTGGGTCACAAGAGTCTTTAAACGTCAAGAAAAGTGAAGGGCAGTGGACTGAATGTCTCAGCAGCAGGGGGCCAAATCCTTCTCCCGCCCTCCACATTACAACCTGGTAGCAGTTACTGAACTTCCACCGATAACCGCGCTACGTTGTTTGATCAATTACCACGCGAACAACTCGCAAAGATTCGATCTGACCGCGAAGCAACACAGCGGGTGACACACAACCGGAAACGCATTCCACAGTGTCTGGTTACACCCAATTGAACGTAAATACTTAAGAATTAAAACTTAGCAAGCCATATGAGGCATACATACTTCAACGCAGCGAGTTTGAAGCCTTTAATAAACTTTGCAAAAAGTTTTACAAAGTTTTTTAATTAGTAAATTAGAGTAGCTTTCTCGATTACAACAATGCACAGATTTTTAAAAATTACCTTCTTTGGCTTTCTTCCTTCTGGCGAGAGTTCCGCCCAGTTTGCCCAAGAAAGATTCGTCCTTTTTGGAGGAAGGGGATTTGGGAACGGGGGATTTAGGGGTGGAGGGAGACTTCTGGGGGGAACTGGCCATGGTGGGGCTGAATCCGTGCCCTGTTCGAGTCAGAGAGGCTGTTCTAAACTCTCACTCTCTCACACACAAACACAGGTTTTAGCGCAGAATCGGCGAACGGAAACGGAATTCGCCCCGAGTTCCGAATTCCAGCGTTAGTTAGGAAGGAGGGAGGGAGGGAGGGAGGGAGCGTATTTCTGAAGCACCACTCCCAGCCAGTGCGAACGGCAGCCCTGGAACACACCCTTCCTTGTTCCAGCACCCTGTCCTGGTTTCTCTGGCCCCGTCCCGAACGTCTACTCTGGGTAGGCAGAAAACCCTGACTGCTTGCGTTAAACTCCTAGAAGAAACTGCTGAAAGAGGTGGTGCTCGGGAGATCCACGGAGATCAACGGCACTAGAGCTATAAGGAGAAGTTGGACACATTTGGGTGTTTTCTCTGGAGCGGCGGAGGCTGAGGGGAGATCTGATAGAGGCTTATAAGGTTATGAGAGGCATAGATAGATGTTCGGTGCAGTGGGAAATATATCGTCCGTCAAAACTTTTTCCCAGGGTTGAAATGTCAAATGTCACAGGGCATGTATTTAAGGTGAGTGGGGGGAATTTCAAAGGAAATGTGAGGGGCCTGGGTGCTGGTAGAGGCAGATACCTTGGGGATGTACACAAATCTGATCTCTGACACCCCCCCCCTAATTTCCTCCGATCGGCTTAAATTTATCCTGTAACACCCCCCCCCCTTATTGTCCGTTGCCTCCTTGTATGAGACATTGGAGGTGAAAGAGATGATTGGTTCTCGAGTTTGAAAGCAGTGGGGTGGAAGCTGTTCTTCAGTCCGGTCGTTCAGGCTTTCAAACCTTCCCAGCCTCTGTCAATTCCTCTGGCAGCTCATTCCATCTACCTACCTCCCGCTGTGTGGAAAAACCTGACCTTCTGATCCCATTTAAATCTTCCCCCACTCGCCTTAAACCTGTGCCTTTGTATTTTAGACTCCCCTACCCTGGGGAAAAGACTGTCCCTGCACTGTACTACAAGATCCAGCATAAAGGGAGAGTTGCAGAGTTCTTAACAGTGTTGAAGACCAGGGGCAAGTCCTTAGCCTCCTGAAATGTCAGAGCATGTGCTGATAGGGTGGGAAAGATTTAATAAGACTGGCTTAGTTTGTCCCACGTACATTGAAACATACAGTGAAATGTGTCAACAGACAGCACAGTCGGAGGATGTGCTGGGGACAGCCCGCACGTGTCACCATGCATCCGGGGGCCAACGTAGCATGATGACCCTAACCCGTACATCCTTAGAAACCCCGAGAGAAGAACTACACAGAAGCAGGCCCTTCAGTCCATTTCATCCATGCCTAACCATGTAGTCCCATGGACCTGCACCTGGACCATAGGCCTCCATACCCATGTACCTATGCAAACTTCTCTGAAATGTTGAAATCAAGCTCATATGCACCACTTGTGCTGGCAGCTCATTCCGCACTCTCACCACCCTCTGAGTGAAGAAGTTTCCCCCCCCCCCAAGTTACCCTTAAACTTTTCAACTTTCACCCTTAACCCATGATCCACCCAACCTCAGTGGAAAAAGCCTGCTTGCATTTACCCTATCTATACCCCAATAATTTTGTATACCTCTATCAAATCTCCCCTCAGCATACCATGCTCCAAGGAATAACGTCCTGACCTATTCACTCTTGCCTTTCAGGCCCTCCAGACTCAGTAATGTCCTCAGAAATTTTCTCTGTACTTTTCCAGCGTGGAGGGAAACCTTGTGGTCACAAGGAGTACACACAGACAGCAACAGGAACCGAGCCTCTAACAGGAGAGAACTACAGATGCTGGAAATCCAGAGCAACACATGCAAAATGCTGGAGGAATGCAGCAGGTCAGGCAGCATCTGTGGAAAAAAGTACAGTCGACGTTTAGGGCCGAGACTCCAACAGGACTGGAGAAAAATATGAAGAGAGAGTTAGAAGGTGGGGGGGAGGGGGAGGAAGAAACACAAGATGATAGTGAAACGGGGAGGGGGAGAGTTGAAGTAAAGAGCTGGGAAGTTGATTGCTGAAAGGGATACAGGGCTGGAGAAGGGGAATCTGTTAGGAGAGGACAAAAGGCCATGGAAGAAAGAAAAGGGGGAGGAGTATCAGACATAGACGACGGGCAGGTAAGGAGATAAGGTGAGAGAGGGTAGTCTCCAACCTGAACATCGATTTCTTGAACCCCCCACCCCTTTCACCATTCCCCCTCCCATTTCCCTCTCTCATCTTTTCTCCTTATGTGTGTACAACAATATAACATAGAAATACAATTGTGTCAGCATGGATTGATCAGTCTGATGGCCTGGTGTCCCAGAGCCTGTTGGTCCTGGCTTTTATGCTGAGGTACCATTTCCCAGTTGGTAGCAGCTGGAACAGTTTGTGGTTGGGGTGACTCAGGTCCCCAATAATCCTTCAGGCCCTTTTTACATGCCTCTCTTGTAAATGTCCTGAATAGTGGGAAGTTCACATCTACAGATGCGCTGGGCTGTCCGCACCACTCTCCGCAGAGTCCTGCGATTGAGGGAAGTACAGTTCCCATGTGTAGGCCTCCGTTAGTCTCGATAGACCATGGATTTGCGCCTTGGGTGGCTGCAAGTCTCGGTGTTGTCGCAGAGCAATGTGTGGTTAAGTGATCAAGGACACACACACAGCCTCAGCCAAGGCTTGAACTAGCGACCTTCAGGTCACTAGACGAACGCCTTAACCACTTGGCCACGTGCCAACACACAGTTCCCATACCAGGCAGTGATGCAGCCAGTCAGGATGCTCTCAATTGTGCCCCTGTAGAAAGTTCTTAGGATTTGGGGGCCCACACCAAACTTCTTCAACCGTCTGAGGTGAAAGAGCTGCTATTGTGCCTTTTCTCATCACACAGCTGGTGTGTACAGACCACGTGAGATCCTCAGAGATGTTTATGCCAAGGAACTTATGGCATGAACATTGAATTCTCTTAGAAAACATAGTAACATAGAAAACCTACAGCACAATTCAGGCCTTTCAGCCCACAAAGCTGTGCCAAACATGTCCTTACCTTAGAAATTACCTAGGGTTACCCATAGCCCTCTGTTTTTCTAAGCTCCATGTACGTATCCAGGAGTCTCTTAAAAGACCCTATTGTATCCACCTCCTCCACTGCCGCCGGCAGCCCATTCCACGCACTCACCACTCTCTGTGTAAAAAACTTACCCCTGACATCTCCTCCTCTGTACCTACTTCCAAGTACCTTAAAACTGTGCCTTATCGTGCTAGCCATTTCAGCCCTGGGAAAAAGCCTATGGCTATCCACACGATCAATGTCTCTCATCATCTTGGATACCTCTATCAGGTCACCTCTCATCCTCCATCGCTCCAAGGAAAGAAGGCCGAGTTCACTCAACCTGTTCTCATAAGGCATGCTCCCCAATCCAGGCAGCATCCTTCTGGTAATTTCTCCCACCTCCCCCCTTCTCCTTTTCCATTCCCCATTCTGGTTCCTCGCTTGTCTCTTCTCCTCACCTGCCCATCACCTCCATTCAGTGCCCCTCCCCCTTCTCTTTCTCCCATAGTCCACTCTCTCCTAAAGAAGACCATGAAGGGAGTTAAAGGCAGGCCTACAAAATGTAGCCAGGATGTGGGTTATAAGTTAGAGGAGGAGCTGGAAAAGGCACATAAAAAGGGCAATGTTATGATAGTCACGGGGGATTTCAACATGCAGGTAGATTGGGAAAATCAGGTTGAAACTGGATCGCAGGATAGGGAATTTGTAGAATGCCCACAAGGTTTTTATTTAGAGCAGCTTGTGGTTGAGCCTACTAATGAAAAGGCATTTCTGAATTGTGCATTGTGTAATGAACCAGATTTGATTAGGGAGCTCAAGGTAAAGGGATACTTAGGAGGCTGTGATCATAAAATGATAGAATTCACACTACAGTTTTAGAAGGAGAACCTAAAGTCAAATATATTGGTGGAGTAAAGGGAATTACAGTGGCATGAGATTGGAGCTGGCCAAAACTGATTTGGAAAGAAACACTATCAGAGATGGCGGCAGAACACCGATGGCTGGTGTTGCTGGGGGCAATTCAGAAGGCGCAGGATAGATATATCCTAAAGATGAAGTACCTGTACCCTAAGGGGAGGACAAGGCAACTGTGGAAGACAAGGGAAGTCAAAGACAGTATAAACGCAAAAGAGAGGGCATAAAGTATAGCAAAAATTAGTAGGAAGCTAGAGAATTGGGGAGCTTTTACTATAAAAGCCATAAAGAGAGAAAAGATGAAGCTTGAAGGTAAGCAGGCCAATAATATAAAAGAGGATACAAAAAGATTTTCCAGATAAATAAAGAGTAAAAGAGAGATGAGAGTGGATATCGGACCACTGGAAAAAGATGCTGGAGAGGTAGTAATGGGGGACAAGGAAATGGCAGATGAACTTAAGAAGTATTTTGTGTCAGTCTTCACTGTGGAAGACACTAGCAGAATGCCAGAAATACTAGAGGGTTGGAGGCATAAGTGAGTGTAGCTGCTATGTCTAAGGAGAAGGTGCTGGGGAAGCTGAACGTCACCTGGACCAGATGGGCTACACCCAGGGTTCTGAAAGGGGTGGCTGAAGAGATCGTGGATGCATTAGTAATGATCTTTCAGGAGTCAGTAGAATGGTTTCAGTGGGCTGAAAAATTGCAGCTGTCACTCCACCCCTTAAGAAGGGACAGAGGCAGAAGAAAGTAAATAATTGGTCATTTCGCCTAACCAGTGGTTGGGAAGATGTTGGAATCCATTATTAAGGATTAGGTTTCGGGGTACTTGGAAGCACATGGTTAAGGTTCGAAGGTTCATTTTTATTGTCAAAGTATGCATGCACAATACAACTCTGATATTCATCTTCTCCAGGATAGCCATGAAATACAGAAAAAAAACATGGGGGTCATTGAATCAGCCCCCCCCCCGCATGAAAAGGAAAAAGAAAAAACTTGCAACCCCCCCCCCACCCCCTCCCTCGTACAAAAGCTAACAGATTGCCCACACGAGAAATGGCAACTGGAACATCAAGCCTCAAAGTCCCAACACCTCTCACAAATAAACAGCAACAATAGCATGAAACCCCCAAGCCCCTCTCACACACAAAACTAACAGATCGCCCACACAAAAAAAACAAGAACATCAGACCTCAAATCCCCATCCCCTCCCTCGCACAAAAATGAACATATCCCCCACCCGGAGTCCCAAACCCGCCAATCGGCAACAAGAAAGAAATCACAGAAAACTGAAGGAGAAGGAGACCGATATAAACTACAGTCTAATAAAGTTAGCATAAGGGAAAACCTTGCCTGGCAAATCTTTAAGGAAATAACAAACAGGATAGACAAAGGAGATTCAGGTTAGGTTGTTAATTTGCGTTTTCAGAAGGCCTTTGACAAGGTAAGAGACTATGATATGACAGGAAAGATACCAGCATGGATTGAAGATTAGCTAATTGGCTGGAGGCAAAGAGCGAGAATAAAGGGAGCCTTTTCTGGTTGGCTGCCAGTGACAAATGGTGTTCCGCAGAGCTCAATGTTGGGACCGCTTCTTTTCACATATGTCAATGATTTAGTTGGTGGAATTGACGGCTTTGTGGTGAAGTTTGCAGACGATACAAAGGTAGATGGAGGGACAATTAGTGTTGATGAAGCAGGAAGTCTGTGGAAGGACTTAGACAGATTGGGAGAATGGGCAAAGAAATGGCAGATGAAATATAGTGTAGGGAAGTGTATGGTCATGGACTTTGGTAGAGGGAACAATGTTAGCATTCATTTTGTGAAGACTAGAGTATTAAAGCAAGGTTCAAAGTAAATTTATTATCAAAATACATATATGTTACCATATTCAACTCTGATATTCATTTTCTTGTGGGCATACTCAATAAATCCAATAACCACAATAGAATCAATGAAAGGCCACCCCAACAGAGCAAACAACCAGTGTGCAAAAGGCAACAAAATGTGCAATTACAAAAAGGAAGAAAAAAATGAAATTATAATATTAAAAAAGAAAGTTACTAGAAAGGTCCATACAAGGTAGAATCAACCTAACAAAAACACTGTAGACTTTATAGATGCACTAAATCAAAAACTTGGTGCATACTTACAAAGCCAGGGTAAATAGATACGTGAAATGCATCGGATGAAGCAAATTCCAAAACAATGAGAAAGGTTTATACAGGACATTGAAACTAAATTCGACACACCAGAATGTCACGAACCCTAGCACAGAATCACCAACAAACACAGAGGTAATCAGCTTTTGATCTAAAATCTGGGTGAAGCATAATCAAGAAGCAGACTGGATTAGGTAGGAGAAGGAATGCACACACATGATTGAAGAAATGCCAACACCTACCTGAAGTCACAATAGATAAGCTGAAAACAGTTGTACAAAATACCCATGGCTGAAAAAGTGCCAGTAAGTAAGGATGAAGGCAAGTAAATTTTTCGTACCAATAATTTTGATAATATTCATTATTATTGGTATGAAAATTTACTTGCCAATCAATACATTATCAACAATTCTCTTAAAAATCCTGAAAAAGTGCTTGAATTTTTGACAGAACAAAACACATCTCTTACCTAAAGCAGAAATCACAAATGACCCGTCCTATCACTTGTTTACAAACTACATCTAAAATTGTACCATCTTGCATCTTGCAACGAATCAGCACTCACTCAGATAACCACAGGACACTCACTGAGGAGCAGAAAGGTTGCCACAAGAGTATGAAAGGATGTAAAGAACAACTGATAATAGATTCTGTAATTCTACATCAAGCCCAGCGGAAAAGCAGAGATCTTTCATGTTGTTATATTGACGAGCAAAAAGCATTTGACTGTCCCACACTCATGGTTAATAGAAGCTCTTAATATATATAAACTACACCCAATACTTGTGAATTCCTGCAACATCTCATGAAGTATTGCCGTACTGTAATCACCCGATCTATTAACAACCAAAAAAATAAACAAGTACCATTATCAAAATAAACTGAGGCATTTTCTTGGATAACCCTCTAAGCCTTCTGTGGTTTTGTTTAGCTTTAAACCCACTCTGCAATTCACTGAATTGGATGTAAATAGGGTATCAAATCAGAAACAACCCAATAAATTATACCTTGACACACCTTCTATACATGGACGATTTGAAATTATGTGCTCCTTCATCAGTAAAGCTATAGCAATTAATTCAAATAGTCCTGTCAAAGGGTCTCGGCCTGAAACGTTGCCTATATTTTTTTCTATAGAAGCTGCCTGGCCTGCTGAGTTCCTCCAGTATTTTGTGTATGTTAATCAAATAGTAGAACTATTTTCAAAGATGAACTTTGGTCTAGATAAGTGCAGAGCATTGAACATAAAGAGGGGTGCAATAGAGCTTACTGAATACAAGACAGAGCAGCCGGATACAATACAACCGATGATGAACGTGAAACGCTTAAGTATCGGGGATATCAACAAGCAATGGAAATAGACCATAGAGCAATAAAGGGAAAACTTTTGACAGAACTTACTTCAAGGTTTAAGAAAATCTGCCAAATTGGAGCTCAATAGTAAAAATATAACAAAGGCATTGAACACTTTATGCCCATATTAACATATTTTTGGCATAATATCTTGTTTGGAAACCGGTCTGGAAAATTTACAAAGAAAAATAAGAAATGAAATAAAAAAATTTATAAAACAGCACGTACACTCAAAAACACTTAGATTAACATTACCTAGGGCAAAGCAGGAAGAAGAATAACAGACATAAAAAATGAAACAGGATTCAGCACTCCACACAGGCATATGCAATTCTGATAAGCACCACCAAATTTAAATGAAAGCTCAACCCAGGAAAATGAAGAAATTATCACTGCACAAGGAAAAGTTAACCCATGGAAGAGTGTGACCCTCCATGGAAGACATCCCCACAATCTGAGCAGACTCAATGTCAACACGAAGTGTCGAACGCCTGCCTCAGAGTTGGAGACCTCTTCCCAGAAACAGAGGGGTTCCTTGTGTCCATACAGGACTAGGTGGTTAGCACAAAAAATATATCAAAAATACATAATAAAGGACCAACAAATTCAAGATGCTATATACAGAAAATGCCAAGAGAAACCAGAAACAATCCAACACATCACAGGATCCTGCAGCAGTTTAACTCATTCATCATAAATCCACAACATCCAGGCCATATTCTCCTCACTGCTGCAGTCAGGAAGAAGGTATGGGAGCCTCAGGACCTACTCCACCAGGCTCAGGAACAGTTATTACCCCTCAACCATCAGGGTCTTGAACCAAACGGGATAACTTCACTCACCCCAACACTGAACTGTTCCCACAACCTATGGACTCACTTTCAAGGACTCTCAATCTCATGTTCTCCATATTTATTGCTTTTGTTTTCTTTCTTCTTGTATTTGCGGTTTGTTGTCTTTTGCACAACAGTTGTTTGTCCATCCCGTTGGGTGCAGTTTTTCATTGCTTCTATTGAGTCTCCAGTATTTACTGTAAATGCCTGCAAGAAATGAATCCCAGGGTTGTATATGGTGACATATATGTACGTTGATAATAAATTTACTTTGAACTGCTTGGGCCTAACTATGCTGCCATTCCTACTCTGACAAGCACACGGTACAGGGAGCAATCCCGAGGATTCCTTCACGCTGATACCTACATACACGGCGACGATTGGCTGTTCACCCCTCCCTTCCAGACATCCCACAGCCACTCTGCGACACTCCTGCCCCTCACATTTGGGAGGGAACATACCAATTGGGAGTTGAGTTTGTAGTCACAGAAGATCTTGTCTGAAAGTTGAGACCCAAAGGTCAAACCTGTAATCAGCAAGACTTGGGGTCACTAGCCAGAGGTCAGCGAAGGGTAAAGACAAAGGTTAAAGTTAAAAGCTCGGTGAGTCCAGAGGTTAAAAATCTCAGAGGCCTGATGTCAGTGAGTCTGAGAGTCTGGGGCCAAGGACTGGAGGCCGAGAAGCGACCTGTCTTGGGTCTGGAGGCCTGCCTGTGTGTGCATGTGGGTAGGAAAAGGGCTTGTTCTGCTGAGAATCGTGGACATGTTATGTTGGTGCCAGAACGTCTGCAGACTTTTGCGGGCTGCCCCCAGCACACCTTTGGGTGTGTTGGTTATCAACACAAACGATGCATTTCGCTGTATGTTTCGATGTCCACGTGATAAATAAATGAACCTGAATGCAGATTTCCCCTCCCACAATAGCTCTTCCTCTCTGTGTCCTGCTCTCCTGTGTAGCAGAGCCATGACCACTTCCCCAAGTGAGCCCCCTCCCTCCAAGTGGTGCTTCTGTTCTGGAGGGAGATGACTAGAGGGAACTCCTGCCCTCCCTCTCAGCTATACCTCTGCCTGTTGGGCCCCGCAGTCTCCGTCTTGCCCTCGACCCATAAACAGCAGTGTGCCCAACTTCCTGAACGTGTTATCCGCAACATTCTCAGCACTGCAGTTGGCTCCAGGGCCATCATGTGGCCTTTCAAGACCTGCAGCCAGACACACTACCTGCACACGTAGTCATCAGCGTCTCGGGCAGCTTCCCTGAGAAACACAGAAAGATGCTGAAGGAACTCAGCAGGTCAGGCAGCATCTACGGAGAGGAATAAACAGTCAAAGTTTCGGACTGAGACCCTTCATCAGGACTGGAAAGGAAGGGGAAGAAGTCAGAATAAGAATGTGGGGGAGGGAGAGGAGGACAAACAGGCAGGTGATAGGTGAGACCAGATGAGGAGGGAGGTGGGAGGGCGGGGGAGGAGGAATGAAGTAAGAAGCTGGGAGTGATAGGTGGAGAAGGTAAAGGGCTAGAGAAGGATGAATCTGATAGGACAGGAGAGCGGACCACTGGAGAAAGGAAAGGAGGAGGGACACAAGAGGGAGGTGTTAGACAGGTGAAGAGAAGGGAAGAGACGTGGGGAGCCAGAATGGGGAATGGAAAAAGAGAGAAGGGGAGGGGTCAGTGTGGACATGGTAGAGGATTACAAATACCTGGGGATATGAATTGACAATAAACTGGACTGGTCAAAGAACACTGAGGCTGTCTACAAGAAGGGTCAGAGCCATCTCTATTTCCTGAGGAGACTGAGGTCCTTTAACATCTGCCGGACGATGCTGAGGATGTTCTACGAGTCTGTGGTGGCCAGTGCTATCATGTTTGCTGTTGTGTGCTGGGGCAGCAGGCTGAGGGTAGCAGACACCAACAGAATCAACAAACTCATTCGTAAGGCCAGTGATGTTGTGGGGGTGGAACTGGACTCTCTGACGGTGGTGTCTGAAAAGAGGATGCTGTCCAAGTTGAATGCCATCTTGGACAATGTCTCCCATCCACTCCATAATGTACTGGTTAGGCACAGGAGTACATTCAGCCAGAGACTCATTCCACCGAGATGCAACACTGAGCGTCATAGGAAGTCATTCCTGCCTGTGGCCATCAAACTTTACAACTCCTCCCTCGGAGTGTCAGACACCCTGAGCCAATAGGCTGGTCCTGGACTAATTTCCACTTGACATAATTTACTTATTATTATTTAATTATTTATGGTTTTATATTGCTATATTTCTACACTATTCTTGGTTGGTGCGACTGTAACGAAACCCAATTTCCCTCGGGATCGATAGAGTATGTCTGTCTGTCTAAGAGAGCCCACATTGCACAAGAGGAGCCTGAGACAGGTCAGAGCTCACCTGTCATAACTAAAGTAATGAGGAACGAGAAAGAATCTCTCCTCACCTTGCCTTTACCTTCCGGGTTAAGATGGCGCTGGTGAAATCCAGCGACTACTTATCAGTATCAAACAAAACAAAGAATACTTTAACTTTATTCCATATACTTAATTACTATTTGGAACCTAATCCTCTGATAGACAGTGGGAGGAAACTGGAGCACCCAGAGGAAACCCACGCAATCAGAGAGAGAACGTGCAAACTCCTTACAGGCTGCGCTGAAATTGAACTTTGAACTCTGGAACACGCAGAGCTGCGATAGTGTTGCACTAACCATATGGGAGTTGAGGTAAGGCAAGGAGTAAAGAGGACACGCAGCTGAGGATGACTGCGGCAGTGTGTAGTCAAACCCAGACAAGGGAGACCTTTGGCGTGAGATCACCAGAGCCACCATTACTCACAACAGACAAGATAAGCAATTCAAGGCACACAAACCAACTAAGGGACAATTGCTTTACTAACTTCAAAATATTATCAGTTGTCAGCTTGTAGTTTCTATTGGCTTTTAACATCCCTATTGTGAATAGCGATTGACTTTGCAAGTAAAGAGCTCAAACATACAGTTTACTAAATGATCAATATCTGTAACTGATTATCCGATACTCTATAAAAGAACAGCTTTCTATTCAGACGTTAGAACAGTGCGGGTGACTGGGGGCCACGCTGGTCTCCTTGTGCACAAGTAAAATAAAGTGTGTTTGAATCAGGAGTGAGAGTGTTCTGGGTCTAGTAATTTGATCACTGGTGGGATCGCTCTGCTACGGAGAGGGGAGACTGCCTTCTGATCACTGGTGGGATTGTTCTGCTACGGAGAGGGGAGACTGCCTTTTGATCACTGGTGGGATTGTTCTGCTACGGAGAGGGGAGACTGCCTTTTGATCGCTGGTGGGATCACTCTGCTACAGAGAGGGGAGACTGCCTTTTGATCACTGGTGGGATCGCTCTGCTACAGAAAGGGGAGACTGCCTTTTGATCACTGGTGGGATCACTCTGCTAATGGAGAGGGGAGACTGCCTTTTGATCACTGGTGGGATCGCTCTGCTACAGAGAAGGGAGACTGCTTTTTGATCACTGGTGGGATCACTCTGCTAATGGAGAGGGGAGACTGCCTTTTGATCACTGGTGGGATCGCTCTGCTACAGAGAGGGGAGACTGCCTTCTGATCACTGGTGGGATCACTCTGTTACTGGAGAGGGGAGACTGCCTTTTGATCACTGGTGGGATCGCTCTGTTACTGGAGAGGGGAGACTGCCTTTTGATCACTGGGGGGATCGCTCTGTTATCAGAGAGGGGAGACTGCTTTTTGATCTCTGGTGGGATCGCTCTGCTACGGAGAGGGAGACTGCCTTTTGATCACTGGTGGGATCACTCTGCTATGGAGAGGGGAGACGGCCTTTTGATCACTGGTAGGATCGCTCTGCTACGGAGAGGGGAGACTGCCTTTTGATCGCTGGTGGGATCACTCTGCTATGGAGAGGGGAGACTACCTTTTGATCGCTGGTGGGATCACTCTGCTAATGGAGAGGGGAGACTGCTTTTTGATCACTGGTGGGATCACTCTGCCACAGAGAGGGGAGACTGCCTTTTGATCACTGGTGGGATCGCTCTGCTATGGAGAGGGGAGACTGCCTTTTGATCACTGGTGGGATCGCTCTGCTACGGAGAGGGGAGACTGCCTTTTGATCACTGGTGGGATCACTCTGCTACGGACAGGGAGACTGCCTTTTGATCACTGGTGGGATCGCTCTGCTACAGAGAGGGGAGACTGCCTTTTGATCACTGGTGGGATCACTCTGCTATGGAGAGGGGAGACTGCTTTTTGATCACTGGTGGGATCGCTCTGCTACGGAGAGGGGAGACTGCCTTTTGATCACTGGTGGGATCGCTCTGCTATTGGAGAGGGGAGACTGCCTTTTGATCACTGGTGGGATCGCTCTGCTACAGAGAGGGGAGACTGCCTTTTGATCACTGGTGAGATCGCTCTGCTACAGAGAGGGGAGACTGCCTTTTGATCACTGGTGGGATCGCTCTGCTACAGAGAGGGGAGACTGCCTTTTGATCACTGGTGGGATCGCTCTGCTACAGAGAAGGGAGACTGCCTTTTGATCACTGGTGGGATCGCTCTGCTACAGAGAGGGGAGACTGCCTTTTGATCACTGGTGGGATCGCTCTGCTACGGAGAGGGGAGACTGCCTTTTGATCACTGGTGGGATCGCTCTGCTATTGGAGAGGGGAGACTGCCTTTTGATCACTGGTGGGATCGCTCTGCTACAGAGAGGGGAGACTGCCTTTTGATCACTGGTGAGATCGCTCTGCTACAGAGAGGGGAGACTGCCTTTTGATCACTGGTGGGATCGCTCTGCTACGGAGAGGGGAGACTGCCTTTTGATCACTGGTGGGATCGCTCTGCTATGGAGAGGGGAGACTGCCTTTTGATCACTGGTGGGATCGTTCTGCTATGGAGAGGGGAGACTGCCTTTTGATCACTGGTGGGATCGCTCTGCTACAGAGAGGGGAGACTGCCTTTTGATCACTGGTGGGATCGCTCTGCTACGGAGAGGGGAGACTGCCTTTTGATCACTGGTGGGATCGCTCTGCTACAGAGAGGGGAGACTGCCTTTTGATCACTGGTGGGATCGCTCTGCTACAGAGAGGGGAGACTGCCTTGTGATCACTGGTGGGATCGCTCTGCTACGGAGAGGGGAGACTGCCTTTTGATCACTGGTGGGATCGCTCTGCTATGGAGAGGGGAGACTGCCTTTTGATCACTGGTGGGATCGTTCTGTTATGGAGAGGGGAGACTGCCTTTTGATCACTGGTGGGATCGTTCTGCTATGGAGAGGGGAGACTGCCTTTTGATCACTGGTGGGATTGTTCTGCTATGGAGAGGGGAGACTGCCTTTTGATCACTGGTGGGATCGCTCTGCTATGGAGAGGGGAGACTGCCTTTTGATCACTGGTGGGATCACTCTGCTATGGAGAGGAGAGAGGGAGACTGCTTTTTGATCACTGGTGGGATCTCTCTGCTACGGAGAGGGGAGAGGGGATGGCAGCATTCTAACTTCCACTTATTTTTGCTCTATTCACTTGCACCATCATTGAACTGTTCCCACAACCTGTGGTCTCATTTTCAGAGCAACGTACTCAGAATGCTGGAGGAACTCAGCAAGTCAGGCAGCGTTAATGGAAATGAACAAGTGTCTACAATTTGGGCCGAAAGCCTGCTCAGTACTGGAAAGGAAGGGTGAAAATGCCAAAATAAAAAGGTGAGGGTGAGGAAGGAGGGTAGCTGGAAGGTGATAAAGCCAGGTGGGTGGGAAAGGTAAAAGGGCTGGAGAGGAAGGAATCTGATAGGAGAGGAGAGTGGATGATGGGAGAAAGGGAAAGAGGAGAGGACCCAGGGGGAGGTGAGGAGAAGAGGTAAGAGGCCATTGTGGGGAAAAGAAGAAGACTCTTTTCCACATGTTCTCAATACTTATTGCTTACTTGTATATTATAATTTCTTTTTCTCTTTCTTTTTCTACTTGCAGTGTGTCATCTCTTGCTCACTGGTTGCTCTGTTGGGGTGGTCTTTCATTGATTCTCTTGAGGTTACTGGATTTATTGAGTATGCCCACAAGAAAATCATTCTCAGGGTTGTATTTGGTGACATATGTACTTTGATAATAAACTTACTTTGAACTTTGAACTGATTTATGGTTTATAGAAAAATTACCATGTATTGCAATGTACAGCTGCTGCAAAACGAGTTTCATGCCATATGTCAGTGATAATAAACCTGATTCTGATTCTGAACCTCTGATAATCCAGCTCTCTCAGGACTGGCATATGTTCTGACCGAGTGAGCGTTACTCTGATTAGTATGCCAGCGCACTCTGAACTCACCTTTTTCAGATGTTACCCAGTAGAATAATAAATTTTCCAGAGTCTAAGATGTTTAGATGAATGTTCAAGATTCAAGATTGTTTAATGTCATTTCCTGTACACCGGTGTGAAGGAGGATGAAAGAATTGTTACTCCGGATCTGATATAGCACAAAAAAAAACACAAAAGAGAAAGAACACAATCATAATAAAAGAAAAAAAATAAGTATAAAAACATAAGAACATATATACACACACACATACAGATTGATTGTGTGTCCATAAGTGAAACTAGGCTGTACTAAGGTGACTGACAGGAAATGATAAAGTAGTGGTGGTTGGGGGTGTGGAGGGTTGGGTTGTGGAGGTGTTGATCAGCCTTACTGCTTGGGGAAAGTAACTGTTTTTGTGTCTAGTGGTCCTACCATGGATGGGAGTGGGACAAACAGTCCATGGGCAGGGTGCAAGTCCCGGTACATATCAAAGGAATGGGGGGGGGGGGTCCCAGAACGTATGAAAGGAATGGGGGGGTCCCGGTACATATCAAAGGAATGGGGGGGGTCCCGGTACATATCAAAGGAATGGGGGAGGGGGGAGTCCCGGTACATATCAAAGGAATGGGGGGGTCCCAGAACATATGAAAGGAATGGGGGGGTCCCGGTACATATGAAAGGAATGGGGGGGGGTCCCAGAACATATGAAAGGAATGGGGGGGTCCCAGAACGTATGAAAGGAATGGGGGGGGGGGAGTCCAGGTACATATCAAAGGAATGGGGGGGGGAGTCCCAGTACATATCAAAGGAATGGGGGGGTCCCGGTACATATCAAAGGAATGGGGGGGGGGGGAGTCCCAGTACATATCAAAGGAATGGGGGGGTCCCAGTACATATCAAAGGAATGGGGGGGTCCCAGTACATATGAAAGGAATGGGGGGGTCCCAGTACATATCAAAGGAATGGGGGGGGGGAGTCCCAGTACATATCAAAGGAATGGGGGGGTCCCGGTACATATGAAAGGAATGGGGGGGTCCCAGTACATATCAAAGGAATGGGGGGGTCCCGGTACATATGAAAGGAATGGGGGGGGGGGGGAGTCCCAGTACATATCAAAGGAATGGGGGGGTCCCGGTACATATGAAAGGAATGGGGGGGGTCCCGGTACATATGAAAGGAATGGGGGGGGGGAGTCCCGGTACATAAGAAAGGAATGGGGGGGGGAGTCCCGGTACATATCAAAGGAATGGGGGGGTCCCAGTACATATCAAAGGAATGGGGGGGTCTCAGAATGTATGAAAGGAATGGGGGGGGGTCCCGGTACATATGAAAGGAATGGGGGGGTCCCAGTACATATGAAAGGAATGGGGGGGGGAGTCCCGGTACATATCAAAGGAATGGGGGGGTCCCAGTACATGTGAAAGGAATGGGGGGGGTCCCAGTACATATGAAAGGAATGGGGGGGGGGAGTCCCGGTACATATCAAAGGAATGGGGGGGTCCCAGTACATGTGAAAGGAATGGGGGGGGTCCCAGTACATATCAAAGGAATGGGGGGGTCTCAGAATGTATGAAAGGAATGGGGGGGGGGGTCCCGGTACATATGAAAGGAATGGGGGGGTCCCAGTACATATCAAAGGAATGGGGGGGGGGAGTCCCAGTACATATGAAAGGAATGGGGGGGGTCCCAGTACATATGAAAGGAATGGGGGGGGGAGTCCCGGTACATATCAAAGGAATGGGGGGGTCCCAGTACATGTGAAAGGAATGGGGGGGGAAGTCCCGGTACATATCAAAGGAATGGGGGGGTCCCAGTACATATCAAAGGAATGGGGGGGTCTCAGAATGTATGAAAGGAATGGGGGGGGGGTCCCGGTACATATGAAAGGAATGGGGGGGGTCCCAGTACATATGAAAGGAATGGGGGGGTCCCGGTACATATGAAAGGAATGGGGGGGGTCCCAGTACATATGAAAGGAATGGGGGGGGGGTCCCGGTACATATGAAAGGAATGGGGGGGGTCCCAGTACATATGAAAGGAATGGGGGGGGTCCCGGTACATATGAAAGGAATGGGGGGGGTCCCAGTACATATGAAAGGAATGGGAGGGGGGGGGTCCCGGTACATATGAAAGGAATGGGAGGGGGGAGTCCCGGTACATATCAAAGGAATGGGGGGGGTCCCGGTACATATGAAAGGAATGGGGGGGGTCCCGATACATATGAAAAGGAATGGGGGGTGAAGGAAGCAGATACAGTCAGGGGAGTTCAGCAAGCAGAACCTCGCTGAGGTACAGAGAATCCTGGATGCCTATACATCAGAATTCCCAAATATTCAGGTTAAAGTTGATCGGAATTTCACTGGAAATTAATGGATCAATTACTTTATTATGTTCAGAGAGAGTCATAGAGCATCACAGTGTTACAGCACAAATACAGATCCTTTGTTATTCTGCCTAGTCCCATCACCCTTCACCCGGACTATAGCCCAGCATACCCCTCCCATCCATGTACTTATCCAAACTTTGCTTAAACGTGAAATTGACCACACATCCACCACTTGTTCCACACTCTCACCACCCTCTGAATGAAAACGTTCTCCCTCAGCTTCCCTGAAACATTTCACCTCTCACTCTTTACCTATGACCTCTGGTTGTATTCTTAACCAATCTCAGCGGAAAAAGCCTGTCCTTCTAAAATTATTTTTTTTCAGTATACCTCAGTGTATCTGACAATAATAAACCAATTTACCAAATTAAACATGGCAAAATTCGGCAGCCTCCCCTCCACCATCAATTCTTTGAATAATCCACAGACCTATGAACTCTAAATTGTGTATTATTTATTTATTTACAATGATGTTGCCTGGATTGGGGAGCATGCTTTATGAGAATAGGTTGAGTGAACTCGGCCTTTTCTCCTTGGAGCAATGGAGGATGAGAGGTGACCTGATAGAGGTGTATAAGATGATGAGAGGCATTGATCATGTGGATAGTCGAAGGCTTTTTCCCAGGGCTGAAATAGTTGCAACAAGAGGACACAGGTTTAAGGTGCTGGGGAGTAGGTACAGAGGAGATGTCAGGGGTAAGTTTTTTACTCAGAGTGGTGAGTGCATGGAATGGGCTGCCTGCGATGGTGGTGGAGGCGGATACGATAGGGTCTTTTAAGAGACTTTTGGATAGGTACATGGAGCTTAGAAAAATAGAGGGCTATGGGTAACCCTAGTAATTTCTAAGGTAGTGACATGTTCAGCACAACTTTGTGGGCCGAAGGGCCTGTATTGTGCTGTAGGTTTTCTATGTTTCTATTTTTGTAAGTTAGAGTAATTTTATGTATTGCACTGTACTGCTGCCATCAAGCAACACATTTCACAATATTTAAGTCTGTGATAATAAATCTGATTCAGATTTGAACTTACCTGAGAGCAGCTTCAATGAATTCTCAGAACTCAGCTCATCAAAAGATTCATCACATCTCCCCTTTAGTGGAACCTGTTTTTCCTTCTCGTAATCGCAGAAACCTTATTCATTACCGATTACCACACATTAATCACCGGTGGCTTAGTTACTAAACCCGGCAGAACTGTTTCAACTGATAGGAGAAGAGGCAAAGGTGGGTTACTGGCGCCTTAAAACCAGTCACTTCAGGCAGATGGGGCTCGTCAGCCGTGGCTGGCAGCTCATCTAGGAGAAGGAAAACTCTGATGTCAAACCTCCGCTGCCTTGCTTCTGTACCCACTCATCAGGAAGGCTTCGGGAGCAGGGGTAAAAAGACCCTGATGAGAGTTGTATACAGACCCCGAGACAGTAGTAAAGATATGGTCTACAAATTACAAAGGGAGATAGAAAATGTATGTCAAAAGGACAATGTTACAATAGTCCTGGGGATTTTGATATGCCAGAGGAGGAATTTCTAATATGATCAAATTCAGTGTAATCAAATTCACCCTGAAATCTGAGAAGGAGAAGCTAAAGACAGATGTGTCAGTGTTACAGTGGAGTAAAGGGAGTTACAGAGGCATGAGAGAGGAGTTGGCCAGAATTGATTGGAAAAGAACACTGGCAGGGATGATGGCACAGTAGCAATGGCTGGAATGTCTGGAAGCAATTCGGAAGGCACAGGATATATACATCCCAAAGAGGAAGAAACATTCTAAAGGAAAGGATGAGAGAGCCGTGGCTAACACGAGAAGTCAAAACCAACATAAAAACCAAAGAGTGGTCATATAATAGAGCAAAAATTAGTGGAAGTGGGAAGCTTTTAAAAACCACCAGAAGGCAACAAAAAAAATCATTAAGAAGGTAAAGATGGAATACAAAAGTAAGCTAGCTAATAATATTAAAGAGGATACCAAAAGTTTCTTCAGATACATGAAGTGTAAAAGAGAGGTGAGAGTGGATATCAGACTCCTGGAAAATGATGCTAGAGAGATAGTAATGGGGAAAAATGAAATGGCAGAAGAATGAATAAGTATTTTGCATCAGTCTTCACTGTAGAAGACACTAGCAGTACGGTGGAAGTTCCAGGTACAGGGGGCATTAAGTATGTGAAGTTACCATAACTAGAGAGAAGGATCTTGGGAAACTGAAAGGTCCGAAGGTAGATAAGTCACCTGGACCAGATGGTGTACACCCCAGGGCTCTGGAAGAGGTGGCTGAAGAGATTGTGGAGGCATTAGAAATTATCTTTCAAGAATCACTAGATTCTGGAATGGTTCTGGAAGACTGGAACATTGCAAAGGTCACTCCATTCTTCAAGAACGGAGAGAGGCAGAAGAAAGGAAACTATAGGCTAATTAGTCTGACCTCAGTGGTTGGGAAAATCTTGGAGTCGATTATTAAGGATGAGGTCTCAGGGTACTTGGAGGCACATGATAAAATAGGCCGTAGTCAGCATGAAAATCTTGCCTGATAAATCTGTTGGAAATGTTTGAAGAAATAACAAGCAGGATAGACAAAGGAGAATTGTTTGAGGTTGTGTATTTAGGTTTTCAGAAGGTCTTCGACAAGCTGCCACATGAGGCAGCTTAACAAGCTACATGGTATCACAGGAAAGAGTCTAGCATGGAGAAAGCAGTGACTGATTGGCTGGAGGCAAAGAATGAGAATAAAGGGGCCTTTTCTGGCTGGCTGCCAGTGACTACTGCTGTTCCACAGGGGTCTGTGTTGGGACTATAAGGACATAAGAAATAGGAGCAGGAGTCGGCCATCTGGCCCATCGAGCCTGCTCCACCATTCAATAAGATCATGGCTGATCTGGCCATGGACTCATCTCCATCTACCTGCCTTTCCCCCATAAACCTCAATTCCCCTACTACGCAGAAATCTATCCAACATTGTCTTAAATATATCTACTGAGGCAGCCTCCACTGCTTCATTGGGCAGAGAATTCCACAGATTCACCACTCTCTGGGAAAAGCAGTTCTTCCTGTGGAAGGGTAGGGTTCAATTGACACACATAACAGGCTGGAGAAACTTAGCACGTCAGGCAGTATCTATGGGAAGGAGTACACAGCCAATATTTCAGGCTCAGGGGAAGATTGCTCTTAAAGATGTTAAAAGTCTACATAACGTTGTAGACCGAAGGGTCTTTACTGTGCTGTAATGTTCTGTGTTCTAAATGACACCCCCCCCCCCACCGTGAGGAAAGAGTTAAATTTGATTCTCCTTGGTACCATACTGTGCCAAGTCTTAGGCACATGTATATGGCTCGGGAGCCTAAGACCTTTACACAGTACTTAGTAATTTTATGTATTGCACTGTACTGCTGCCACAAAAAAAAATAAATTTCATGAGATATGTGAGTGATGATAAACCTGATTCTGGTATGGGTCTCTATTGTGAACTTACTGAGAATGGGAAGGGGGCAGGGAGAGGGGAAGCACGGCTGGGAAAAGGGGAAGGGAGAGGGGAGGGAGCAGGAAGCTCCAGAGAGGCATTCTGTAATGATCAATAAACCAATTGTTTCAAATCAAACCACCTTGGCTGGTGTCTCAGGGCTGGGTGTGTCTGCACCTGCACCAATCCCACCCCTAGCACTCTTCTCTGCCATCTGTCCCACACCCCTCCCACAGCACTCCACCCTCACCATTCCAACATCCTTTGCTCCCGCCAGATTTACAAACTCACTCTCTGCTCCACATTGACAAACACAGTCCTGGGCAAAAGTCTCAGGCACCCTAGCTATATATATGTGCACAATACTGTACATTCTAAAATGTGTAAGACAAAATGATGTTAGTCTGGGATGTCAGAATGTTTTGAGAAAGTACCAGTGCACAGCCATGCTTTGAGAATTTGGTCTAAGCAGCATCTTTGAGAGTAGATAATTGGGAAGAATATGTTTGTCTGGAAACATAATTAGAATAAAAGGTCATGCAAGATATAAAAAGGGACGATTTCTTCGTGCAAGTGGAAATTCTCCCTTAGGCTTGTATCACAACTTGTGCTAAGAACTGAAGATAGAGACAAAGACTTCGAGTTTATAATCCTGCTCAGGCTCTCAGGACTTCTGCTGATTTCTTAAATTTAAACAACCTCCGTCAAAAGATTATTGGCAGGTCAGCATTTCTGAACTATGCTCCTAAACTGTGGAATTCAATACCTGAAACTATAGGGGATGCAAACTCAGTCGACACTTTTAAACACCAGCTCAAAACCTATTTATTTAACTTTGCTTTTAACTAACATCTTTTTGTCTTTTATTTTCATGTTTGCACTTTGAATTATATCATCTGAATGAAAAGTACACAATTAATAAATTATTATGGAGAGAGGGAGAAGAGGGGAAGGGAGGGAGAGAGGGGGATGGGAGAGTGGGAAAGGGAGGGGGAAGAGAGGGGAAGGTGAAACAGAGGGGTGGAAGATAGGGAGGAGAAGGGAGAGGGTGAGGGTGAGAGAGAGAGAGAGGGAGGGAGAGGAGGGATAGGGAGGGGAGAGGGAGAAGGGGAGTGGTGAGTGGGAAATTGGGGGTGGGAGAGTGCAGGAGGGAGAGGAAGGAGGGAAGAGGGAAGATGGAAGAGGGAATAGAGATATTGAAAAAGCTTTTGGGCATCTGCGGCTCCCTCTGGCAGTATACTGTGTGTAGTAGCTGACTAATTAGTTGATAATTATTATTTTATCTTTCACTACTTCATTAACCATTTTCTTTCTTTCAGTATTTTATTCTTTATACAACTCTAAGAAAGTTGTATAACTTCATAAGGAATAAGGTTTCTTTGGGTGGCACAGTAGTGTAATCACTTTATATTGCCAGCAATCGCCATTTGGGGTTCCATTCCCGCTGCTGTCTGTACGGAGTTTGTTTGTTCTCCCTGTGACTGTGTGGGCTCCCTCCGGATGCTCTGCTTTCCTCCCACACTCTGTACGGGTTACTGTGGGCATGCTGTGATGGTACCGGCAATGTGAGCTGCCCCCAGAAACCCTCCCTGATTAGATTTGACAGAAACAACACGTTTCATTGCATGTTTTGATGTACATGTGACAAATAAAGATGATCTTTATTTTAAAGATTGCTCCAGTGTAATCCTCGCTGATTTGATTTGATGCTTCGATGTACATGTGACAGATAAATCTCATCTTTACAAACTCTTTAATGTGCAGCATAGCCTCCTTTGGGTGCCTCTTCCTGCTGATCCAGGAAAGAACACGGACTGGATATGGAAGTATTTTCATCCACAGGTGCTGCTGCTGCCGGAAGCCCCTGTCCATGAAGCTTCGGTCAGGACGGGTGTGACTCAGGACCAGTTGAACCTGTACCCTTTGGCTAACATCCAGCTCTCCAGATCCTGGTTCTCCTCCTCCTCCTGCCGCTGTTGCTCTTTCAGCAGCGCCACTAACTTGTCTCTCTGTTCCACCACCTCCAGCATTTCACTTCGCATCTGCTCTTCCTCAGACATTTCTTTCTCCGTTTTCTGTTGCTCTGTTTGGGGAAACATAACAGGGTGAATAAACTTCTCAGGCCAGGAAAGAATGCAGACAATAACTTAAATACTCCTGTAATACTGGTTTGGTGTTGTGGACCGAGGATAGCCCGGGCAGTAAGTTATGTTCCCACTCTCTGAAGCTCTGACGGATGTAACCAGGAACACTGTTGGGCTCATCGTATCACAGGGCATAGCAGCAAACTCAAAAAGCCGAGTCTCATGGACTGGTGGTACCACAGTTTCTGTGTCTGTGACAAGTTCAGATTCTTGGTCAGTTGGTAACATGATAACTGGAGGTCACAAACGTACAGGATCTGTTACACTCTGATCCACACTGACACAAATGTACAGGATCTGTTACACTCCGATCCACACTGATACAAATGTACAGGATCTGTTACACTCTGATCCACACTGACACAAATGTACAGGATCTGTTACACTCTGATCCACACTGACACAAACGTACAGGATCTGTTACACTCTGATCCACACTGACACAAACGTACAGGATCTGTTACACTCTGATCCACACTGACACAAATGTACAGGATCTGTTACACTCTGATCCACACTGATACAAACGTACAGGCTCTGTTACACTCTGATCCACACTGATACAAATGTACAGGATCTGTTACACTCTGATCCACACTGATACAAATGTACAGGATCTGTTACACTCTGATCCACACTGATACAAATGTACAGGCTCTGTTACACTCTGATCCACACTGATACAAATGTACAGGCTCTGTTACACTCTGATCCACACTGATACAAATGTGCAGGATCTGTTACACTCTGGGTTACACTCTGATCCACACTGATACAAATGTACAGGCTCTGTTACACTCTGATCCACACTGGTACAAATGTACAGAATCTGTTACACTCTGATCCACACTGACACAAATGTACAGGCTCTGTTACACTCTGATCCACACTGGTACAAATGTACAGGCTCTGTTACACTCCGATCCACACTGATACAAATGTACAGGCTCTGTTACACTCCGATCCACACTGATACAAATGTACAGGCTCTGTTACACTCTGATCCACACTGATACAAATGTATGGGATCTGTTACACTCTGATCCACACTGATACAAACGTACGGGATCTGTTACACTCTGATCCACACTGATACAAATGTACAGGCTCTGTTACACTCTGATCCACACTGATACAAATGTACAGGATCTGTTACACTCTGATCCACACTGATACAAACGTACGGGATCTGTTACACTCTGATCCACACTGATACAAATGTACAGGCTCTGTTACACTCTGATCCACACTGATACAAATGTACGGGATCTGTTACACTCTGATCCACACTGATACAAATGTACGGGATCTGTTACACTTTGATCCACACTGATACAAATGTACAGGATCTGTTACACTCCGATCCACACTGATACAAATGTACAGGCTCTGTTACACTCTGATCCACACTGATACAAATGTACGGGATCTGTTACACTCTGATCCACACTGATACAAATGTACGGGATCTGTTACACTTTGATCCACACTGATACAAATGTACAGGATCTGTTACACTCCGATCCACACTGATACAAATGTACGGGATCTGTTACACAGATAAAACCATAAGACCATAAGTCATTGGAGCAGAATTAGGCCATCTGACCCATCAAGTCTGCTCCACCATTCAATCATGGCTGATCCTTTTTTTCCTCCTCCTTAAACCCAGTTCCCGGCTTTCTCCCCATAACATTTGATGCCATGTCCAATCAAGAATGTATCAATCTCTGCCTTAAATACACCCAATGACCTGGCCTCCATATCTGCATGTGGCAACAAATACCACAAATTCACCACCCTTTGGCTAAAGAAATTTCTCTGCATCTCTATTTTGAAAGGACGTCCCTCTGTCCTGAGGTTGTGCCCTCTTGTCCTAGACTCCCCCATCATGGGAAACATCCTTTCCACATCTACTCTGTCTAGGCCTTTCAACATTCAAAAGGTTTCAATGAGATCCCTCCTCATCCTTCTGAATTCCAGCGAGTACAGGCCCAGAGCCATCAAATTTCCCTCCTATGATAACCCTTTCATTCCTGGAATCATCCTTCTGAACCTTCTCTGAACCCTCTCCAATGCCAGCACATCTTTTCTAAGATGAGGAGCCCAAAACTGTTCACAATACTCAAGGTGAGGCCTCACCAGTTCCTTATAAAGCCTCAGCATCACATCCCTGCTCTTGTATTTTACACCTCTTGAAATGAATGCTAACATGGCATTTGCCTTCCTCACCAGCAACAAGGACTCCCAAGTCCCTTTGCATGTCAGATTTTTGGATTTTCTCCCCTTTTAGAACATAGTCCGCACATTTATTTCTACTACCAAAGTGCATAACCATGCATTTTTCAACATTGTATTCCATTTGCTACTTTCTTGCTCATTCTCCTAATCTGTCTAAGTCCTTTTGCATCATACCTCTTTCCTCAACACTACCTGCCCTTCCACCAATCTTCATATCACCTGCAAACTTGGCAACAAAGCCATCTATTCCATCATCTGAATCATTGATATACAGCATAAAAAGAAGTGGTCCCAACACCAACCCTGCGGAGCACCACTAGTCACTGGCAGTCAACCAGAGAAGGATCCTTTTATTCCCACTCGCTGCCTCCTACCAATCAGCCAATGTTCTAACCATGTTAATAACTTTCTTGTAATACCATGGGGTCTTAACTTGGTAAGCAGCCTCATGTGTGGCACCTTGTCAAAGTCCTTCTGAAAGTCCAAATATACAACATCGACTGGATCCCCTTTACCTATCCTACTTATCATCTCCTCAAAGAATTCCAATAGGTTCGTCAGGCAGGATTTTCCTTTAAGGAAACCACACTGGCTTTGTCCGATCTTGTCCTGTGTCACCAAATACTCCATTACTTTATCCTTAATAATTGACTCCAACATCTTCCCAACCACCAAGGTCAGGCTAACTGGTCTATAATTTCCTTTCTGCTGCCTCCCTCCTTTCTTAAAGAGTAGGGTGACATTTGCAGTTTTCCAGTCCTTTGGCACCATGTCAGAGTCCAATGATTTTTGAAAGACCATTTCTAATGCCACCACAATCTCTAATGTGATCTGCACCCTAGGGTTCTCTTTCAGAACCCTAGGGTGCAATTCCTCTGGTCCAGGTGACTATGTACCTTTAGGTCTTTTAGCTTTTTGAGCACCTTCCCACTTGTAATAGTAACTGCACCCACTTCTCTTCCCTCACACATTACAACATCTGGCACACTGCTCGTGTCTTCCACAGTGAAGACTGATGCAAAATACCCATTTAGTTCATCTTCCATCTCCTTGTCCCCCGTTATTATTTCTCCTGCCTCATTTTCTAGCGGTTCTATATCCACTCTCATTTCTCTTTTATTCTTTAACATACTTGAAAAAACTTTTACTATCCGCTTTGATGTTATTTGCTAGCTTACTTTCATATTTCATCTTTTCCCTTTTAATGATTCTTTAGTTGCTGTCTGTAGGTTTTTAAAAACTTCTCAAGCCTCTACCTTCCCACTAATTTTTGTTTGGTATATGCCCTTTCTTTTGCTTTCACTTTAGCTTTGACTTCCCTTGTCAGCCATGGTTGTACTATTTTACCATTTAAATATTTCTTCATTTTTGGAATATATATGTCCTGCACCTTCCTCATTTTTCCCAGAAACACACGCCATTGCTGCTCTGCTGACATCCCTGCCAGCATCTCCTTCCAATTTACTTTGGCCAACTCCTCTCTCATGCCACTGTAATTTCCCTTACTCCACTGAATACTGCTACATCAGACTTTACTTTCTCCCTATCAAATTTCAAGTTGAACTCAATCATATTGTGATCACTGGTTCCTAAGGGTTCTTTTACCTTAAGCTCCTTAATCACCTCTGGTTCTTTACATAACACACAATCCAGTATATCTGATCCCCTAGATATCAGCTCTAAAAAGCCATCTTTTAGGCATTCAACAAACTCATTCTCTTGAGATCAGTTACCAGCCTGATTTTCCCAATCGATCTGCATGTTAAAATCTCCCATGACTGTCATAACATTGCCCTTTTGAATCGCCTTTTCTATCTCCTGGTGTAATCTGTGGTCCATCTCCCAGCCACTGTTGAGAAGCCCGTATATAAATGCCATCAACGTCTTTTTACCCTTGCAGTTTCTTAACTCAACCTACAAGGATTCAACACCTTCTGATGCTATGTCACATCTTTCTGATGATTTGATGCCATTTTTCACCAGTAGAGCCCTCCGCCAACGTGTAACCTTGGACATTCAGATCCCAACTACAACCATCCTTCAGGCACCATTCAGTCATTCACATCCCTGGCAGTGTGCAACAGTGCAACAAGATAAAGTTAGGCAGGTGTGTGACTGGGAGAGGAGGTATTGCTCGGAACCGATTTCCCTTTCTCCTCTTTGGTGGGAGAGATGAGTGATTTTGGGAGGTGCCTGGGTGAGTAACCATGGTGTATGTTCTACACAGAGCACACTAAATCCACTGGTGGTGGATGTGGGGAGGGGGAAGAGGACAGGTGAGTCAGCTACCATCACCTTATTGTACCAGAACAGTCTTACCTGGTGCCCGATTATCTCTGGAGGGTACACAGGTGGCTAACAGCCAATTATTTAATTAAACACTGGCAGGAAAAGCCGGCAGCTCGTTGCTGATAATTACAGGCACCGAAACAGCAGTGATTTAATTAAGAACTGCCATGAGGTTCCTTGCTCACCATCAACTTCCATCCGACGGTGAAGCAGCTGCTGTAATCGGCTCTGATGGTCTTCCAGCTCCAGCTCCCGGGCACTGGGAAGGCACAACGGGAAAGAAGTGGGAACATTGCCAGTCTGGGATCTGCCCTGACAATTGAAACCCCTTCCCCTGTAGATCAACACCACATCATGCATCTCGAATGAACTCATAATTATGTTGAGACCACAATATATAGGAAAAAAATTGGACCATTTGGCCCATTGAGTCTGCTCCGTCATTCCATCATGGCTGACATTAGTCCTCTAAATCCCATTCTCCTGCCTTCTCCCTGTAACCTTAGATACCCTAACAAATCTTGAACCCATTTACCTCCACTTTAAATATACCCAATGACTTGGCCTCCACAGCTACCTGTGGCAATGAATTCCACGAACTTACTGAAGAAATTCCTTCTCATCTCTATTCTAAATGGGTGTCTGTCTATTCTGAGGCTGTGCCCTTTGTTCCTAGACTCACCTATTTTAGGAACATCCTATCCATGTCCACTCCATCTATCAATATTGATAGGTTTCAATGAGATTCCCCCTCATTCTTCTAAACTCCAGTGAGTACAGGCCTAGAACATTAAATCCGCCTCACGTGTTAACCCTTTCATTCCCAGGATCATTCTCGTGGACCTCCGTTCGACCCTCTCCAATGTCAGCACATCCTTTCTTAGATAAGGGGCCCGAAACTGCTCCCAATACTTTGTGAGGCCTCGCCTATGCCTTATAAAGCCTCAGAATTATATCATTGCTTTTATCTCCTAGTCTTCTCGAAATGAATGCTAACGTTGTATTTGCCTTCCCTACCACTGACTCAACCTTCCAGTCAACCTTTAGGGAATCCTGCAAGAGGACTCCCAAGTCCCTTTGCATCTCTGATTTCTGAACCTTCTCCCCAACTAGATAATAAAGTCCTGACCTATTCAGTCTTTTCCTATATCTCAGGTCCTCAAGTCCTGGCAACATCTTTGTAAACTTTCTCTGCATTCTTTCAAACTTATTGATAAACACAAGAGATTATACAGATGCTGAGACCCTTCATCAGGACTGGAAAGGAAGAGGCAGGAGCCATAATAAGAAGATGGGGGCAAGGGAAGCGGTACAAGTTGGTAGAAAATCGGTGAGACCAGGTGAGGGGGAAGATTAGCCCTGCAGATTACAGAAATGCTACACCTGCCTATTCACCTCCTCTCTCACCTCCAAGCAGTCCTTCTAGATGAGGCAACACTTCACATGTGAACCTTCTGGCGTTGTCTACTTATCTGGTGCTCCCGCATTGGCAAGACCCAACGGTGATTAAGGGATCATTTTGTCAGGCACTTTCGCACAATCTGCCAAAAGCAGGTTTTCCTGGTGGCCGACCATTTCAATTCCAGTCCCTATTGCTATATCAATATGTCAGCCCATGGCCTCCCCTTCTGGCATGAGGAGCAACACCTCAGATTCCATCTAGGTAGCCTCTAACCTGATGGTATAAATATTGATTTCTCCAAGTTCCGGTAATTCCCCCCCCCCCCCTCCTTCCCTCTTCTTCAATTTCCTCACCTGCTAATGACATCCCCTTGCTGCTCTTCCACCTTCCCTTTCTACCATGGTCCATTCTCCTCTCATATCAGATTCCTTCTTCTCCAGCCCTTTGTTTTTTCCACCTATCACCTCCCAACTTCTTACTTCGTCCCCTTTCTCTACCCACCTGACTTCAACTATCACCTGCAGGCTTGTACTTCTCATTCCCCCCTGCCCCCCACCTGTTTATCTTTCCCCTTCCTTTCCAGTCCTGATGAAGGGTCTCAGCCTGAAACATCAACTGTTTATTAATTTCCATAGATGCTACCTGACCTGCTGAATTCCTCCAGCATTTTGTGTGTGTTGCTCAGATAATAGATGAGACTAGGTGAGGAGGAAGGAGGGTGGATGAAGTAAGAAGCTGGGAGGTGATAGATGGAAAAAGCAAAGAACTGGAGAAGGAGGGATCAGATAGGAGAGGAGAATGGACCATGGGAGACAGGGAAGGAGGAAGGTGGTGATTTTTTATTTCAGATTTCCAGCATCCAGAGCCTTTTGATTCTTGACCATACAAGATGTTCATGTTTGTCAGATCTTGTTCTGTGCCAATGTTTCAACATGATAAACATTCCATGGTCTTGTGCGAGAACTTCAGAGGCTTCACACATGTTACTGGTACAGATGGACAGTAAAAAATGTGTCTTGCATGCCACCCATGCAGATGATTTCATCCCAGAGTGCATTGAGAAAGTACGAGGGAAAAGACAAATGGAACATTGAACAGTATAGCACAGTGCAGGCCCTTTGGCCTACAATGTTGAGATGACATTTTAACTCACTCCAAGATCAATGTAACCCTTCCCTCTCACATGGTCATCCGTATTTCTTTCACACAGTGCAGAATAAAGTGTTACAGCTACAGAGAAAGTGCAGTGCAGATCGACAATAAGGTGCAAGACCATAATGAGGTAGATCGTGAAGTCAAGAGTCCATCTTATCACATTAGGGAACCATTTAACAGCAGGATGGAATCTGACCTTCAGCCTGGTGGGAACGTGCTTTCAGGTTTTTGTATCTTGGGAGAGGGGAGAACAGAGAATGCCCTCGATGGGTGGGGTCTTTGATCACACTGGCTGATTTACTGAGGCAGCGGGAGGTGTGTACAGAGTTCATGGAGGGGAGGCTGGTTCCTGTGGGGTGCTGAGCTGTGTCCACAACCCTCTGCGGTTTCTTGCGGTCACGGGCAGAACAGTTGCCGTATCAATTCACTGGGACATGATGCTTTCAAAGGTGCATCAATTGAATGGCCAGTTGGCCTTCTGGTCAATGACTCATCCCATTGATACAACTGAAAGAGTGCAGAGAAAATTTACAAGGATGTTGTCAGGACTTGATGTCCTGAGTTATAGGGAAAAACTGAATAGATTCAAACTTTATTCCCAAGAGTATAGAAATTTGAGGGGAGATTTGATAGAGGTATACAAAATTTTGAGGAAAGATAGGATAAATGCAAGTAGGCTTCTTCCATTGAGGATGGGTGAGACTAGAACTAGAGGTCATGGATTAAGGGTGAGAGGGGAGATATTTAAGGAGAACATGAGGGTGAATTTCGTCACTCAGATGGTGGTGCGAGTGTGGAACAAGCTGCCAGCAGAAGAGGTGGATGTGGGTTTGACTGCAATATTTAAGAGAAATTTGGATAGGTACATAGATGGGAGGGGTACGGAGGGCTATGGACCGTGTGCAGGTCGATGGGATTGAGTAGACTAGATGGGCCAAAGGGCCTGTTTCTGCGCTGTAGGGCTTGTGACTCTACAAGCCCTGTGTGCCCAGCCCTCCACCAAATGGAATACTCACAATATCATCAGTTCAGCTTCATAACAAACCAATACATTCTTCTCCATCACCAGCCTGAACCACTTCTGCATGAGTTGAGGTTCTTCCTTTGAGTCAAGCTCTAAGCAACCAAACAAAATGGCCAGTTAGAGAGACTTCAGATTTACAGCATAGAACATAGAAAAATATAGCACAGTACAGGTCCTTTTACCCTTCCCTTCCACATAACCCTCCATCTTTCTATCACCCATAGAGGGAAGTATAGTGGCACAGTGGTTAGATCAAAGCGTAAGGTACCAGTTCCTGCCACTGTCTGTAAGGGGTTTGTATGTTCTCCCCTAGGAATGTGTGGGTTTCCTCCCTCTGTCCAAAGATGCTCCAGTTCATAGGTTAATCTGTCATTGTAAATGATCCCATGATTAGGCTAGGCTTAAATCGGGGGTTGCTGAGCAATGCAGCTCAATGAGGCAAAGGGGATGGAGAGGTAGAGAGAGAGAGATGATATATATATATAGCGAGAGAGAGATAAAGAGATAGAGAGCGAGAGACAAAGAGAGAGATAGAGAGATAGAGAGACAGAGAGAGAGAGAGACAAAGAGAGAGCTAGAGAGATAGAGATAGAGAGACAAAGATATAAAAAGGACTCTTAAATGATTGATGTTGTGGTGTTGGCCGAGCTTGGCAATTAGCTTGCAGACGTTTGATCACCAGTCAAGGTGACATCCTCAGTGCGCAGTTGTTGGCGTTTCTCTCTGGGAGTGCTCATGTTTATATAGTCCCCTTTTGCTTGCCTCAGTCCTGATTGGCTATCCCTTCAGCTGACCTTTGAATTCTATTGGCTCTTAGAGGTTTGTAGATGGCATCTACTTTGATATGTTTATTTACGGAGTTATCAATAGGGAACCCATACTTCAAAAATTTCTCGTGGCAGATCGGTGGACTGGACAGCTTGCTTCCACAATGTAAGACTATTAAGTCACTGAGGATATTTGCAGACATTCTCTTCCCCCACACACAGAAACACCTTTCACAAAATAAGCATTTGAAGCCAAAGACTTTTCAAAAGTACATGTCAGAATGATTACACCGTTATATGCTATTGACTTTTGTGTCTTTAATGCTTTGATGAATATTTTGAGGAAGTTGTTGCAGCTCCCACCCGGTGTGGTGTTAATTGTTTCACAGGATTGTGTGTGGAGTGGAAGACATCTGAAACCTTCAGTTAACACTGCTGAAGGGATCGCCTGCCTTGCCTCCCAGCATTTCCACTCGGTCGCTTTTACTACAATTCTGCAAAAACAAGAGAATGCTCTGATAATTTGACAGGGAAACAGGGAGTCCTTGCTGTATGAACAGAAACCCACAGCATATTGCAAAGATGCACCATCACACCATAAGACATAGGAGCAGAATTAGGCCGTTCAGCCATCGAGTTTGCTCTGCCATTTCATCTTGTCTGATTTATTATCCCTCTCAACCCCATTCTCCTACCTTCTCCCCATAACCTTTGATGCCCCGACTAATCAAGAATTTTTCAGCTTCCACTTTAAATACACCCAATGACTTGCCCTCACTGCTGTCTATGGCAATGAATTTCACAGATTCACTGCCCTCTAGCTAAAACGTTGCTCTTCATCTGTTCTAAGTGGCCATTATGGTGAGGATGTATCTGTCTGAGCTGCCATGTTGCTCTGAGAATGGTCTGAGGACTGAGGCCTGTGCTGAGCCCAGTCGCTATGGTTGGGCCTTCCCGATGTTGAACTGACAGCCGGGGTTCCTGGGTGGATAGTACAATGAGATGGACTCTTCAGCTCACGGTCTACCTTGCCCCTTTATTCTGCATTGCTATTGTACTGTCTTGGTGCACGGTATGGTTATTTATTTCTTTGTTGAGATGCAAAGCGGAGCAGGCCCTTCCGTCCCAACGAGCCTCACCACCCAGCAACCCACCAATTTAACACTCGTCTAATCACAGGACAATTTACAATGACCACTTCACCTACTAACCAGCACAGCTTCGGACTGTGGGAGGAAACCTGAGCACTCGGAGGAAACCCACGCGCACACGAGGAAACCGGAATTGAACTCTGAACTCTGACATCCGAGCTGTATTAGTTTTTCACTAACTGCTACGTTACCATGACACCCCAATGATCTGATCTGACTGCACACTATGCAAGACAAGCTTTTCACTGTATCTTGCCCAATCTTTGTGACGATAATAAACCAATTTCAATTCTAATTCCAGAAGAATCCAAGTTTGCCTCACCTCAGTGGATAGTTAACCTACTAACCTGCACATCGTTAAGATGTGGGGAAAGCCCAGATGCTCACAGGGATAGCATGCAAACGCCACGCAGACAGCATTGAACCCGAGTCTCTGGCACTGTGAGGCAATCTCTACTACCAGCACCTTGCACTCATGAGTTCTTAAGGCCCAGAACCATGGCACATCATGGTAGTGTAGCAGTTAGAGTGACACTATGACAGCTTGGGGCATCAGAGTTCAGAGTTCAATTCCGGCATCCTCTGTAAGAAAACTTGTACACTCTTCCCATGCGTGGTGCTCGTGTTTCCTCCCACAATTCAAAGATACACTGGTTGGTAGGTTAATTGGCCATTGTAAATTGTCCTGTGATTAGGCTCAGGTTGAATCAGTGGGTTGCTGGGTAGTGAGGTTCGTTGAGCCGGAAAGGCCTGTTCCACGCTGTATCACTAAATACACTGAGAAAAAACTCCTTTCTTAAACCTTTTCATCTTTCCTCATTTAAGATCCTCTTTCCCCCTTTCATCAAGCTCCTGTTTATGGGTGAAGTTTTTGCAGTATCACTCTCTGTCTCAGCAGTCTGGGATATTTTATTATTTAAAGCTGTACATGAATGCATGTTATTGCATGAGTTGCAAATCTTTTCTTGTTATTTACTGACTAGAAGTGGTCCCCATGGGAACTGATATGGCCACTTTAAGCTATTAAAAAAGCACTTTACAACCACATGGAAAAATACATATTAAAATTTAAAAAGGGAATGTTTCTGATTATTCAGTAACCAAATTTTTCTCCAGCCAATGAAGTCAAAATTTCAGTGGATAAACTGATTTCTACCAGAGCCTGCAACATTATTGAAAGCAGCCATTAACACAAGAGATTCTATAGATGTTGGAAATCCAGAGCAACACACACAGACCCATCAAGGACCCCCACTACTCAAGACATGCTCTCTTCTTGCTGCTGCCATCAGGAAGGAGGTACCGGAGCCTCAGAATGTGCTGCTGGTGGCGGTGGTGGAGGCAGAAATGATAAGGTCTTTTAAGAGACTCCTGCATGGCTACATGGAGCGTAGAAAAATAGAGGGCCATGGGTAAAGCCTAGTTAGTTCTAAGGTAGGGACATGTTCGGCACAGCTTTGTTGGCCAAAGAGCCTGTATTGTGTTGTATGTTTTCTATGTTTCAAAGGGGTAACTTCACTCAACTTCACTTGCCTCATCATTGAAGTGTTCCCACAGCCTATGGACTCACTTTCAAGCACACTCTGATTGAACGCCCTGCTTCGACGGTCTTTCATTGATTCTGTTATGGTTATAATTCTATGGATTAATTCAGTATGTCCACAAGAATATGAATCTCAGGGTTGTATATGGTGATGTATATGTACTTCGATAATAAACTTACTTTGAAATTTGAGCTTTTGAACAAAATGCTGGAGGAACTCAGCAGGACCAGAGGGCACAACCTCAGAATAGAGTGATGTCCATTTATAACAGAGATGAGGAGCTATTTCTTTAGACAGAGGGTAGTGAATCTGTGGAGTTCATTGCCACAGATGGCTGTGGAGGCTAAGTCATTTGGTAAATGTAAATCGGAGGATGATAGGTTTTTGATTAGTAAGCACTTCAAATGTTATGGGGAGAAGATTGGAAAATGGACTTGAGGGTGATAATAAATTAGCATGATGGAATGGTGGAAAAGTCTTGATGGACTGAATGGCCTAATTCTGCTCCTATTGTCTAAATGGTTTTACAAACTATGGTCTTATGGCGAATGGAACGAGCTTAGATGGGCATCGTGGTTGGCATGGATCAGTTGGGTCGAATGGCCTCTTTCCATGTTGTACTATTCTCTAACACGTACACACTCCATGCCTTTGGGATGTGGGGTGGGAAGATGGGAGAACTCAGGGAAAAGCTCCAACAGCCACAGAGTGAAACTGTACAGACAAAACCAGTGTTTGGGATTGATCCCAGCCTCATCCCATCCTTCCTCCAAGAGGACTGAAATCTTGTCGTGGTTTGGAGGCTTGCGTGCCTCAATGGCCCAGAGAGCTCTGCTGGCTGGAGTCAAGGCTTTATGCTTTGGCTCTTGGTAGCATCACCCATGCCAAGCAGGTCAAAGGGTAGAGGCCAGACTAAGAGTGGTCCTCCAGGTTTGGGGGTTCAGCTCAGGGCTGACAACTCTGACTGGTCAAGCAAAATTGTTACGGAAACAGCAATGAAGAATCCTTCTACACCTGAGGGTGACGGTATTCCCGAGTCTCCACCTGGGCCTGCACGGCCAACAGTAGTGAGAACCAAGAGGAAGCTACAGACATGATGAAGGAAGCCGTGAACATCACCAAGACCAAGACCAAAATTGGTTTCTGGAATCAAGGACAGAAAGAGAGGTCCTTCATTACAGCCTTGAACACCAGCAGAATAATAGGATAGTAGTCATCGCAACTTCCTACTGTTTGACCAGAATTGTCCACAGGACATAGGTGTGGCAAGGCTGGAACTCGCAAAGCTGGAGAATACAAGGCTGAAACTCGTAAATCATTGATTGACACAGTAATTGTAGAGTTATGACATTCCAGGTAATATCAAGATAAGTGGAGAAGATTTCTCTCCTGTAGTATGAGACTCTCATAGCTGTTAGAGTCTGAAAAATGATATTACAAGATTCAACATTTAAAGAGTTGAAAGCTATATTAAATGACCTTGATGGAAGCAAGTTATTATAGTGTGTCACTATTGTAACTGCACTTGTTAACAGTTAGCCTCAGGCTTTCAGTAGTCATAGCAACCTGCAAAAGCCTTGGCTGTGGTAGAGTTCTGACTGAAGTCGGAATGTGTGGCATTACGCTGGGGGTAGAAGAATAGATACTGTTCACTTCCGCTGCTGGAAACCCAGCATGAAGGTTAAAGGGTGTCTGCTGAAAGCTGAGAGATGGTTCCATGCTGATGTACTCAAAAGAAACAAGGAGCAGTTCTGTAGAATCCTAGGAAGGGATTGGACATGGTGGGGGTGGGCTACCTCTCTCAGGGTAAATTAATTGGTTTATTATTGTCATCTACACCAGGATCTTGTCTTGCACACTTCCCATGCAAGAAGAATATCAATAAGCTTTTAAGGGTACAAATAAAATTTAACAAGGATGTTGCCAGGATTTGTAGATCTGAATTGCTTAGGTTAGGACTTCATTTCCCTGGAGCACAGGACAATGAGGTGTGATGGGTATTCTCTCAATTTCTCCTTCCTGAAGTCCACAATCAATTCCTTGAATTTACTAATGATGAGTGCAAGGTTGTTGCTGCGACACTGCTCAATCAGCTGATCTATCTTGTTCCTGTACACTTCCTCATCATCATCTGAAGTTCTGTCAGCAATAGTGTTATCATCAAATTTATAGACACCGTTTGATCTGTGCCCAGCCATAGAATCATGGTTTAGAGAGGAGAGCAGTGGGCTAAGCACACATCCTTGAGGTTTGCCAGTGCTGATTATCAGCAAAAATGGAATGTTATTTTCAATCCACACAGACTGTGGTCTTCCGGTGAGGAAGTCAAGGATCCAGTTGCAGAGGGAGGTACAGAGGCCTGGGTTTTGGAGTTTGTTGATTAGAACTGAGGGTATGATGCTTTTGAACACTGAGCTGTAATCAATAAACAGCAGCCTGACGTGGGTATTACTATTGTCCAGGTGATCCAAGGCCCAGTGGAGAACCAGAGAGATTACATCTGCTGGAGACCTAGTGTGATAATAGGCAAACTGCAGTGGGTCCAGGTCCTTGCTTAGGCAGAAGTTGATTCTGGCTATAACCAACCTCTCAAAGTACTTCATCACAGTGAATGTGAGAGCCATTGGACGACAGCCGTCGAGGCAGCTCACTCTGCTCTTCTTAGACACTGGTATGATTGTCAGCCTTTTGAAGCAGGTGGGAAGCTCTGAATGCAGCAGTGAGAGACTGAAGATATCCTTGGACACTCTCTCCAGGTTCTCAGAGCCCTACCAGATTCACCATCAGGGCCTGATGTTCTAATGTCAGATTCCAAGCCACAGATCGCAGGGTCACCGGATGCTGCAGGGGTTTGCACAGGTGGAGTCTTATTCTCCCTTTCAAAGCAAGCAGAAAGGGTGTTGTGCTCTTCTGGGAGTGAAATACCCCTGTCATTCACGGTGGTAGGTTTTGCTTTGTAGGAAGTAATGGTCTGTAAACCCTGCCAGAGCTGATGTGCATCCAATTGCATCTCTCACTTCAATTGGAGTTGTTTTCTCACCCTTAAAATAGCCTTCTGTTGGTCATACCTGGATTCTTGTATAGTTCTGGGTCATTGGCCTTGATTACCACAGATCTAGCCCTCAGCAGCCTACAAATCTCCCAGTTCATTCACAGCATCTGGTTGGCGTATGTTAGTGTGTTCTTGAAGGTACACGCTCATCCATACAGGTCTTGGTGAAGTTGGTGACAACTGTGCATATTCATTCAGATTTGAAGATGTATCTGTGAATATTGTCCAGTCCACCATCTCAAAGCAGTCCTGTAAGCATTCTTCTGCCTTCCTTGACCATACCTTCTTAGCAACACACACAAAATGCCGGAGGAACTCAGCAGGCCAGGCAGCATCTATGGAAAACAGTACAGTTGGCATTTCAGGCCATACCATCTTGGTTCTGACCATTGGTGGTGTGGTCTAGTCCCTGCCTATATGCTGGGTGTAGAAGTACAGCCAGGTGATTGGACTTTCCGAACTGTGGATGTGGAATGGCATGTTAAGAGTTATTGATGGTGATCAAGCATGTTGGCTCCTCAGGTGATATGTTGCTGCTAGTTGTTCAGGGATTTCTTCAAGCTGGTCTGGTTGAAATCCCTAGCAATGTTGGGGATGACATCAGCTCGCTGATTACATTGCTCAGCTCCTCCAGTGCCTGCCTGACACTGGCCTGAGGTGGAATGTACATCTCTAGCAGGATGAAGGCAAAAAGCTCCCTCGGCAGATAAACTGGAAGACGTTTGTCCTCTAGATGTTCCAGGTGAGGTGAGGAGGACTGAGGGGAACCACCATGTCCGTGCACCACGATGAATTAATCATAAAGCATACTCCACCTCCTCTGCCTTTAAAAGACTGAGAACCAGACGAACCTTACCCTTCAGTTCCAGAGCAATACAGAGTCTGGATATCTGAGGTAAAAAACCAAGCGTATGGACATTCTCTCGTCCTCTCCTCCCTCTTTTAGCAGGCAGTAGATACAAAAGTCTGAAAGCGCATACCACCAGGCTCAAGGACAACCTCTACTCTGCTGTTATAAGACTATTGAATAGTTCCCTAGTATGATAAGCTGAGCTCTTGACCTCACAATCTACCTCATTATGACCTTGCACCTTGTCGTCTATCTGCACTGCACTTTCTCTTTAGCTGTTATACATTATTCTGCATTCTGTTATCGTTTTACAATATTATAGCTCAATCCACTGTGTGTATGGACAGTATGCAAGACAAGCTTCTCACTGTATCTCCGTACATGTGACAATAATAAACTGATTCCAGTTTGAACGTATAGCTGCATTTGCACAAGATGAGCAACTGCTGCAGGCTTGTTCTTACAGAAACATGGCTCCAGGACAAAATGCACGCACCATCAATCTACAGGCCATGACACTCAGGGCCCTGGGCTATATCATTATTACTTTATTATTTTTTTGTAATTGTATGTTTTACTGCTATCGTAATTGTGTGTTCCTGTCGGTCCTGTCATTTACACCTTGACCCTAGAGAAACGCTGTCTTGTTTGGCTGTATTCATGTGTATGGTTGGACAACAATTAAACTTGAACGTGAAGTTTTTCTGTGAAGTCTGATGGCCATTCCTAAGGACACACTTTGAGATGAACATCACTGTCATTGGGTCAAAACCCTGGAACTCCCTCCCCAACAGAGTTGTGTATGTACCCAGGAATACAGCGACAGCTCACCACCACCTTCTCAAGGGGCAATAAAATGCTGGCTCAGTCTGCAAAGCTCACATCCGTCAAGCAAATAATAAACAAAATCGATCTTTTCACATGACTCCAGTCCCATGCTGATGCGTTTATCCCTTAACTGCCCTCTAAGTGTTCACAGGAGATCTCTCAGCTGTTTTGCCATCCCCAACACACCAGTTAGGACTCAAAGTAAAATATATTACCAAAGTATATATACATCACCATACAACACACCCAAAATGCTGGTGGAACGCAGCAGGCCAGGCAGCATCTATAGGGAGAAGTGCTGTAGGGTCTCGGCCCAAACATTGACAGTGCTTCTCCCTATAGATGCTGCCTGGCCTGCTGCGTTCCACCAGCATTTTGGGTGTGTTGCTTGAATTTCCAGCATCTGCAGATTTCCTCGTGTTTGCCTATATACATCACCATATACTACCCTGAGATTCATCTTCTGGAGTTCACAGGAAAATGAAGTACAATAGAATTTACAAAAAAACTATACATAAACAAAGAAAGACACTATACATAAACTACACTCAGTGGCCACTTCATTAGGTATGCCTGTACACCTGCTCGTTAATGCAAATATCTAATTAGCCAATCACATAGCAGCATCTCAATGCATAAAGGTATGCAGACATGGTCAAGAGGTTCAGTTGTTGTTCAGACCAAACATCAGAATGGGGAAGAAATGTGATCTAAGTGACTTTGACCATGGAATGATTGTTGGTGCCAGACAGGGTGATTTGAGAATCTCAGAAACTGCTCTATCGTCCGGTAGCACTCACATTGAAACGCTTTGAGAGGTTGGTCATGACTAGACTGAACTCCTGCCTCAGTAAGGACCTGGACCCATAGTAATTTGCCCACATCACGATGGGTCAACGGCAGATGCAATCTCAATGGCTCTTCACATGGCCTTAGACCACCTATGTCAGGATGCAGTTCATCAACTATAGCTCAACATTTAACACCATCATTCCCACAATCCTGATTGATAAGTTACAGAATCTGGGCCTCTGTACCTCCCTCTGCAACTGGATTCTCGACCTTCTAACCGGAAGACCACAGTCTGTGCGGATTGGTGATAATCCTCCTCACTGACTATCAACACTGGCACACCTCAGGGGTGTGTGCTTAGCCCACTGCTCTAGTCTCTGTATACATATGACTGTGTAGCTACGCATAGCTCAAATACCATCTATAAATTTGCTGACAATATAACCATTGTTGGTAGAATCTCAGATGGTGACGAGAGGGCATACAGGAGTGAGATATGCCAACTAGTGGAGTGGTGCCGCAGCAACAACCTGGCACTCAATGTCAGTAAGACGGAAGAGCTGATTGTGGACTTCAGGAAGGGTGAGATGAAGGAACACATACCAATCCTCATAGAGGGATCAGAAGTGGAGAGAGTGAGCAGCATAAAGTTCCTGGGTGTCAAGATCTCCGAGGATCTAACCTGGTCCCAACATATCGATGCAACTATAAAGAAGGCAAGACAGCGACTATACTTCATTAGGAGTTTGAAGATATTTGGTATGTCAACAAATACACTCAAAAACTTCTATAGATGTACCGTGGAGAGCATTCTCACAGACTGCATCACTGTCTGGTATGGGGGGGAGGGGTGAGGGGGCTACTACTCAGGGCCAAAAGAAGCTACAGGGGGGTTTTAAATTTAGTCTACAAAGTACCCAGGACATCTTCAGGGAGCGGTGTCTCAGAAAGGTAGTGTCCATTATTAAGGACCTCCAGCACCCATGACATGCCCTTTTCTCACTGTTACCATCAGGTAGGAGGTACAGAAGCCTGAAGGCACACACTCAGCGATTCAGGAACAGCTTCTTCCCCTCTGCCATCCGATTCCTAAATGGACATTGAACCCATGAACACTACCTCACTTTTTAATATATATTATTTCTGTTTTTGCATGATTTTTAATCTATTCGATATACATATACTGTCATTGATTCACTTAAGTATTTATTTTCTCTTTCTATATTACTTAGTGCATTGTACTGTTGCTGCTAACAACTTGCACGACACATGCCGGTGATAATAAACCTGATTCTGATTCTCCGGAGTTTACAGAGAATGGTGCGAGAAACAAAAAACATCCAGTAAGCGGCAGTTCTGTTGGCGAGAATAAGAGGCGACAGGAAAAAATGGCCAGTCTGGTCCAAGCTGACAGGAAGGTGACAGTAACTCAATTAATCACGTGCTGCGACAGGAGGTACCTAATAACGTGGCCACTGAGTGCACACGAAAATAACCAATGTGCAATTGGACATTAAAAGCCAAACTTGTAGGCAATGCCCACAGCCCAGACTGTAGGCAACGATAACTACCTGACTCGCCGCGAAGAGCTTTCTCCAGCAACACGCCGCGTTCCTCCAGTAGTCGCTGCTTCTCCTCCACCTCCTGCAACTGACGCTGAACTATCTAGCAAAGGGGGAGGGCAGAGAGAGTCAACAAGTTTGTTCAACTTTTCCATAAAGCTCGTGCTCTCTGATCCAGACAGCACATTGGTGAACCTCTGCAAAGCCTCCTCATCCTCCCGATAATGGAGTGACCAGAACTGACCCCAACACTGCCTAAGCAACCATTCATGCAGATGCAACATGACTTCCCAACTCTACTTCACCGTGTTCTGATTAATGAAGACGAGCCTGCTGCACGCCTTCCTATCCGCTTGTGTTGCTACTTCTGGAATGGAAAATGTGTTTGAAAAAACCTGTTGGAGTATTTTTATTGAGAATATAATGAGGAAAACAAATTAGAGGGAATGTGATGTGTTTGGAGATTCAGTAAAAGGCCTAGATAGAGTGGACATGGGAGAGTTAATGTATGAGGAGCATTTGATGGCACTGGGCTTGTACTCGCTGGAGTTTAGAAGAATGGGAGGGGGGGATCTCATTGAAACCTATCAAATATTGAAAGGCCTAGATAGAGTGGATGTGGAGAGGATGTTTTTTATAGTGGGGGAATCCCAGATAAGAGCACACATTCTTTGAACCAATGGACGACAATTTAGAACAGAGATGAGGAGGAATTTCTTTAGCCAGATGGTGGTGAATCTATGGAATTTATTGACAAAGTTGGCTGCAAAGGCCAAGTCATTGTGTATACTTAATGGGGGGATTGATTAGTCAGGACATCAAAGATTACAGGAAAAGGCAGGAGAATAAGTTTGAGAAGGGTAATAAATCAGCCATGATCAAATAGTGGAGCAGACTCATTGGGCTGAATGGTCTAATTCTGCTCCTATGTTTTATGGTCTAAATCTATGATAAGATACTGCCGAAGAGATGATAAAACACAGTTAGATCACTAATTGGCGTGAAGGTGAAAGGTGGCTGTGTATTGAGAACGGGCTGGGAGGACATGATACCCATTTGCCATTGATCATTGCAGAGACACTCATCAACTTAGAGCAATGCCAAGGTAACAGGGGTCAAGTGTAATATATACAAATTTGTTGTTTCTGTTAAGCTGAGTGTTTCAATATACTTGTGACAAAAAATTTTAACTTTATCCTTTAGTTGGAAAATCGAGGACATCCACTGTGGTAGAGGAATGCTTTTAAACAGTGAGAGATTCAAATATTAATTAATTAATTAAATTTAATTAGAGATACAGAGCGGTACAGGCCCTTCCTGCCCAATGAGCCACACTGTCCACCAACCCAACTCTTTAACCCAAGCCTAAAGAAGGTCAATTTACAACGACCAATTAGTTTACTCATTGGTACTGTTCCAACATGTTGACCATGGCCTCCCCTGTGCCACAATGAGCAGCAACACCTTACAATCCAACTGGGTAGCCTCCAATCTGATGGCATGATCATCAATTTCTCCTTACAGTAAAAAAAATAAATTCCCTCCCACTCCCCTGTTCTATTTTCCCACCTTGGCCTCTTACCACTTCCCCCCTGGGTCCCCTCTTCCTTCCCTTACTCCTATGGTCCACTCTCCTCTCCTATCAGATTCCTTCCTCTCCAGCCCTTTATCTTTCCTACCCACCTGGTGTTCCCCTATTACCTTCTAGCTATCCTCCTTCCCCTTCCCCACTGTTTTGTTCTGTCATCTTCCCCCTCCCTTTCCTTTCAGGCTCGGAGAGACAAAAATGTTGACTGTTAATCCTTGTTCATAGAAGCTGCCTGACCTACTGAGTTCCTCCAGCATTTTGTGTTGACGAATTGGTGCTATGATAGTGTTATACTTAGAACATAGAATGTCAGAGCACAGTACTGGCCCTTCAGCCCACAATGTTGTGCCAACCTATTAACCCACTTCTATCCAATGGTTAGACCCATCTAACCCTTCCCCCACTATATAGTCCATTTTTCTATCATCCATGTCCCTATCAAAGTGTCTCTTAAATGTCCCAAATATATCTATCTCAACCATTACACACCTGTTAAAAAAACAACTCTGTTAAAAAACAACCTCTGATTTCTCCCCAACAATCTCCTGCAATCACCTCAAAATTATGCCTTCTTGATTTAATCATTTGCAACCCGGGAAAATGTTACTAGCTATCCACTATATGTGTCTCATCATCTTGTACAGTTCTATCCACGTACACCATCCAACCCTCCTTTGTCAAGGACGAGGGCTGGGACCTCCAGGTCAGTGAGTTGTTTGTGAGTTCTGGGAGCGCAGTTGTGTATGGACAGGAGGCATGATGACCAAAGACCAGGGAAGGCAAGGTCCCAGTGTCTGTGAGACGACGAGGGAAGGAAAAGGCCCAGTGTCTGTGAGACGACGAGGGAAGGGAAAGACCCAGTGTCTGTGAGACGACGAGGGAAAGTGAAGGCCCAGTGTCTGTGAGACGATGAGGGAAGGTAAAGGCCCAGTGTCTGTGAGATGACGAGGGAAGGGAAAGGCCCAGTGTCTGTGAGACGACGAGGGAAGGTAAAGGCCCAGTGTCTGTGAGACGATGAGAGAAGGTAAAGGCCCAGTGTCTGTGAGACGACGAGGGAAGGTAAAGGCCCAGTGTCTGTGAGACGACGAGGGAAGGTAAAGGCCCAGTGTCTGTGAGACGATGAGGGAAAGTGAAGGCCCAGTGTCTGTGAGACGACGAGGGAAAGTGAAGGCCCAGTGTCTGTGAGACGATGAGAGAAGGGAAAGGCCCAGTGTCTGTGAGACGACGAGGGAAGGGAAAGGCCCAGTGTCTGTGAGACAACGAGGGAAAGTGAAGGCCCAGTGTCTGTGAGACGATGAGAGAAGGTAAAGGCCCAGTGTCTGTGAGACGACGAGGGAAAGTGAAGGCCCAGTGTCTGTGAGACGATGAGAGAAGGTAAAGGCCCAGTGTCTGTGAGACGACGAGGGAAGGGAAAGGCCCAGTGTCTGTGAGACGATGAGGGAAGGGAAAGGCCCATTGTCTGTGAGACGACGAGGGAAGTTAAAGGCCCAGTGTCTGTGAGACGATGAGAGAAGGTAAAGGCCCAGTGTCTGTGAGACGACGAGGGAAAGTGAAGGCCCAGTGTCTGTGAGACGATGAGAGAAGGTAAAGGCCCAGTGTCTGTGAGACGATGAGAGAAGGTAAAGGCCCAGTGTCTGTGAGACGACGAGCGAAGGTAAAGGCCCAGTGTCTGTGAGACGATGAGAGAAGGTAAAGGCCCAGTGTCTGTGAGACGACAAGGGAAAGTGAAGGCCCAGTGTCTGTGAGACGATGAGAGAAGGTAAAGGCCCAGTGTCTGTGAGACGATGAGAGAAGGTAAAGGCCCAGTGTCTGTGAGACGATGAGAGAAGGTAAAGACCCAGTGTCTGTGAGACGATGAGGGAAAGTGAAGGCCCAGTGTCTGTGAGACGACGAGGGAAAGTGAAGGCCCAGTGTCTGTGAGACGATGAGAGAAGGGAAAGGCCCAGTGTCTGTGAGACGATGAGGGAAGGGAAAGGCCCAGTGTCTGTGAGACGATGAGAGAAGGTAAAGGCCCAGTGTCTGTGAGACGACGAGGAAAGGGAAAGGCCCATTGTCTGTGAGACGACGAGGGAAGGTAAAGGCCCAGTGTCTGTGAGACGATGAGAGAAGGTAAAGGCCCAGTGTCTGTGAGACGACGAGGGAAAGTGAAGGCCCAGTGTCTGTGAGACGACGAGCGAAGGTAAAGGCCCAGTGTCTGTGAGACGATGAGAGAAGGGAAAGGCCCAGTGTCTGTGAGACAACGAGGGAAAGTGAAGGCCCAGTGTCTGTGAGACGATGAGAGAAGGTAAAGGCCCAGTGTCTGTGAGACGATGAGAGAAGGTAAAGGCCCAGTGTCTGTGAGACGATGAGAAAAGGTAAAGACCCAGTGTCTGTGAGACGATGAGGGAAAGTGAAGGCCCAGTGTCTGTGAGACGACGAGGGAAAGTGAAGGCCCAGTGTCTGTGAGACGATGAGAGAAGGTAAAGGCCCAGTGTCTGTGAGACGATGAGAGAAGGGAAAGGCCCAGTGTCTGTGAGACGACAAGGGAAGGTAAAGACCCGATTGTATGTTCTATGTCGTACCTGTGCTCTATAGAGTCGTTTCACTTCCTCTTGTTTCAGCTTCTGGAGGGCATCATTTCGCGCCTTCCTTTGCCTCCTTTCACCTTCCTGAAAGAGAGTCACAAACACATGAGGTCATAGGTCAGGGTTTGAGTGCCAACAAGTGGGCAAGCTGCAGAGTCTTGGTTTGGTCAGGGCACTAGGGTCACCCAATAATAAATTGGATCAGCAAATTTACAGATGACACCAAGATTGGGGGTTGTAGTGGACAGCAAGGAAGACAATTAAAGCTTGCAGCGGGATTTGGACCTGCTGGGAAAATGGGCTGAACAATGGCAGATGGAATTTAATGTGAGGTGTTTCACTTCGGTAGGACTGATCAGGGTAGATCTTTCACAGTGAGCAGCAAGGCTCACTCTCTCTGTGGTAAAACAGAGGGATCTGGGAATACAGATCCGTAATTAATTGAAAGTGGCATCATTGGTAGATAAGATCTTAAAGAATGTTTTGGGCATCTGGCCTTCATAAATCAAAGTGTTGAGTACAGGGTTTGGGATGTTATGTTGAAATTGTGTAAGATGTTGGTGACACCTAATTTGGAGTGTTGTGTGAGGTTCTGATCACTTACCTCTTGGAGGGATGTCAATAAGATTGAGAGAATGATGAGAAAATTTAAAGGATGTTACCAGGACTTAATGACCTGAGTTATAGGGAAAGGGCGAATAGATTAGGACTTTATTCCCTAGAGCTAAAATGTTGCAGTTGTTGGTAGTTGGGAATAAAACAGCAAAACCTGGAATTCCTTGGGCAGTGAGGACCTCGCCTTTCCTTTGTCTTCAGAAGGGTCATCCAAGGAGGATTCAGATTCATCTTCAGGCAACTGGGGTCCCACCAGCTGGACCTTGGGACCTGCAGTGGAAGCAGAGAGCCAGAGTCAAGCCTGTCCTCACTACCACACACAGCATTTCATCTGAACAACCTTCAGACTCACGTTCAAGTAGTCATCAGCTCATTTTCTCAGGATTATTTTGTTTTTTATTTGCACAACTTGTCTTCTTTGCACTTTGGTGGGTTATCAGTCTTTATTTATGTATAATTTTTAGACCATAGCACCATAAGACATAGGAGCAGAATTAAGCCATCTGGCCCATTGAGTCTGCTCCATCATTCAACATGGCTGATCCTTTTTTTCTATCTCCTCCTCAACCCCAGTTCCTGGTCTTCTCCCCAAAACCTTTGAGGCCATGTCCAATCAAGAACCTATCAATCTTTGCCTTAAATGCACCCAACAACCTGGCCTCCACAGCTGCATTCCACAAATTCACCATCTTTTGGCTAAATAAATTTCTCCGCATCTCTGTTTTGAAAGGCCGTCCCTCTATCCTGAGGCTGTGCCCTCTTGTCCTAGACTCTCCCACCATGGGAAACATCCTTTCCACATCTACTCTGTCTAGGCCTTTCAACAGCCGAAAGGTTTCAATGAGATCCCTCCTCATCCTTCTGAATTCCAGCGAGTACAGACCCATAGCCATCAAACTCCCCTCATATGATAACCCTTTCATTCCTGGAATCATCCTTGTGAACCTCCTCTGGATCCTCTCCAGTGCCAGCACATCTTTTCTAAGATGAGGAGCCCAAAACTGTTCACAATCCTCAAGGTGAGGCCTCACCAGTGCCTTATAAATCCTCAGCATCACATCCCTGCTCTTGTATTCTAGACCTCTTGCAATGAATGCTAACATTGTGTTTGCCTTCCTCACCACTGACTCAACCTGCAAGTTAACCTTTAGGGTGTTCTGCACATGGACTCCCAAGTACCTTTGCATGTCAGATTTTTGGATTTTCTCCCCATTTAGAAAATAGTCCGCACATTTATTTCTACTACTGAAGTGCATGGCCATGAATTTTCCAACATGGTATTTCATTTGCCACTTTCTTGCCCATTCTCCTAATCTGTCTAAGTCCTTCTGCATCATACCTCTTTCCTCAACACTATCTGCCCCTCCACCAATCTTCATATCACCTGCAAACTTGGCAACAAAATCATCTATTCCATCCTCTGAATCATTTCTATACAGCATAAAAAGAAGTGGTCCCAACACCGACCCCTGTGGAACACCACTAGTCACTGGCAGCCAACCAGGCAAGGATCCTTTTATTCCCACTTGCTGCCTCCTACCAATCAGCCAATGCTCTAACCATATTAGTAACTTTCCTGTAATACCATGGGCTCCTAACTTGGTAAGCAGCCTCATGTGTGACACCTTGTCAAAGGCCTTCTGAAAGTCCAAATATACAAAATCCACTGTATCCTCTTGTAACCTCCTCAAAAGTTTCATAAATTCCTTTATTTTCCTTCAAGAAAATGAATGTCAAGGTACTGTGAGCAGCTTTGGTCTGCTTATCTGAGAAAGGATATGTTGGCATTGGAGATGATCAAGAGAAGCTTCATGATACTGACCTCAGGGGTTAACATATGAGGAGGGTCTGGTAGCTTTGGGATTGTACTCACTGGAATTTAGAAGAATGAGGGGGGACCTCATTGAAATCTGTTGAATATTGAAAGGCCCTAGACAGAGTAAATGCGGAGAGGATGTTTCCTATAGTGGAGTCTAAGACCAGAGGGCACACCCTCAGAGTAGAGGGAATTCTATTTAGAATGGAGCTGAGGGTAGTGAATCTGTGGAAGTAATTGCCACTGACGACTGTGGAGGCCAAGTCATTGGGTATATTTAAATCAGAGGTCGATAGGTTCTTGATTAGTCAGGGTGCCAAAGGTAAAAGGGAGAAGACAAGAGAGTGGGGTTGAGAGGGACAGTACATCAGCCACGATCAAATGACAAAGCAGACTCAATGGGTCTAATTCTGCTCCTATACCTTATGGTCTAAATCTTTGATGAGATGCTACCGAAGAGGTTTTTAAGCACAGATAGATCACAGGAGAATGGAATGGAGAGGGAGAGGGAGAAACATGAGAATAGGGACAGGTGTTAGGCCATTTTGCCCCCTCAAGCCCACCCCAGCACTGAGAATGATAACGGCTGATATATATCAGCCTCACCTCCACCTCTGTGATGTTACAAATACTTATCCATCCACACCTTAAGTATCTTCAATGATCCAGTCTTCACCCTCCTGGGGGCAGAGAATTCCAAAGATTTACCTCCCTCCAACAGAAGAAATTTCTACACTGCTTGGTTTTAAATGTCCAGCCTCTGATCTTGAATCTACATCTTTTTTTTCAAGACAATGAAACTATCTCTGTTCCTCCCACCACTCTACACCAAAATACACTTTTTTCTTTGTTCTAATTGTGCTCTTTTTTGTAAAATTTATGCAGAGTTTATTCCTGGCAGCATGGAAATGTAGCAGTTAGCATAATGACACTAGTGGCCAAGGTCTAATTCTCTCCACTGTCTGTAATGAGTTTGTACACTCTCCCTGTGACCACATGGACTTCCTTCCACATTCTGAAGATGTATGGGTCCGGGTGAGGAAGCTGTGGGCCTGCTGTGAAGCTGCTGGAAGGAAGATTCTGAAGATTCTGAAGATGTATGGGTTTGGGTGAGGAAGCTGTGGGCCTGCTGTGAAGCTGCTGGTAGGAAGATTCTGAAGATGTATGGGTCCGGGCGAGGAAGCTGTGGCCCTGCTGTGAAGCTGCTGGTAGGAAGATTCTGAAGATTCTGAAGATGTATGGGTCCGGGCGAGGAAGCTGTGGGCCTGCTGTGAAGCTGCTGGTAGGAAGATTCTGAAGATTCTGAAGATGTATGGGTCCGGGCGAGGAAGCTGTGGGCCTGCTGTGAAGCTGCTGGTAGGAAGATTCTGAAGATTCTGAAGATGTATGGGTTTGGGCGAGGAAGCTGTGGGCCTGCTGTGAAGCTGCTGGAAGGAAGATTCTGAAGATTCTGAAGATGTATGGGTTTGGGCGAGGAAGCTGTGGCCCTGCTGTGAAGCTGCTGGTAGGAAGATTCTGAAGATGTATGGGTTTGGGCGAGGAAGCTGTGGGCCTGCTGTGAAGCTGCTGGTAGGAAGATTCTGAAGATTCTGAAGATGTATGGGTTTGGGTGAGGAAGCTGTGGGCCTGCTGTGAAGCTGCTGGAAGGAAGATTCTGAAGATTCTGAAGATGTATGGGTTTGGGTGAGGAAGCTGTGGGCCCTGCTGTGAAGCTGCTGGAAGGAAGATTCTGAAGATTCTGAAGATGTATGGGTTTGGGCGAGGAAGCTGTGGCCCTGCTGTGAAGCTGCTGGTAGGAAGATTCTGAAGATGTATGGGTTTGGGCGAGGAAGCTGTGGGCCTGCTGTGAAGCTGCTGGTAGGAAGATTCTGAAGATGTATGGGTTTGGGCGAGGAAGCTGTGGGCCTGCTGTGAAGCTGCTGGTAGGAAGATTCTGAAGATGTATGGGTTTGGGCGAGGAAGCTGTGGGCCTGCTGTGAAGCTGCTGGTAGGAAGATTCTGAAGATTCTGAAGATGTATGGGTCCGGGCGAGGAAGCTGTGGGCCTGCTGTGAAGCTGCTGGTAGGAAGATTCTGAAGATTCTGAAGATGTATGGGTCCGGGCGAGGAAGCTGTGGGCCTGCTGTGAAGCTGCTGGTAGGAAGATTCTGAAGATTCTGAAGATGTATGGGTTTGGGCGAGGAAGCTGTGGGCCTGCTGTGAAGCTGCTGGAAGGAAGATTCTGAAGATTCTGAAGATGTATGGGTTTGGGCGAGGAAGCTGTGGCCCTGCTGTGAAGCTGCTGGTAGGAAGATTCTGAAGATGTATGGGTTTGGGCGAGGAAGCTGTGGGCCTGCTGTGAAGCTGCTGGTAGGAAGATTCTGAAGATTCTGAAGATGTATGGGTTTGGGTGAGGAAGCTGTGGGCCTGCTGTGAAGCTGCTGGAAGGAAGATTCTGAAGATTCTGAAGATGTATGGGTTTGGGTGAGGAAGCTGTGGGCCCTGCTGTGAAGCTGCTGGAAGGAAGATTCTGAAGATTCTGAAGATGTATGGGTTTGGGCGAGGAAGCTGTGGCCCTGCTGTGAAGCTGCTGGTAGGAAGATTCTGAAGATGTATGGGTTTGGGCGAGGAAGCTGTGGGCCTGCTGTGAAGCTGCTGGTAGGAAGATTCTGAAGATGTATGGGTTTGGGCGAGGAAGCTGTGGGCCTGCTGTGAAGCTGCTGGTAGGAAGATTCTGAAGATGTATGGGTTTGGGCGAGGAAGCTGTGGGCCTGCTGTGAAGCTGCTGGTAGGAAGATTCTGAAGATTCTGAAGATGTATGGGTCCGGGCGAGGAAGCTGTGGGCCTGCTGTGAAGCTGCTGGTAGGAAGATTCTGAAGATTCTGAAGATGTATGGGTCCGGGCGAGGAAGCTGTGGGCCTGCTGTGAAGCTGCTGGTAGGAAGCTGACACTTGTGGGCTGACTACAGCACATCCTCCGACTGTGTTGCTCGCTGACACAAACGGTGTATTTTACTGTATGTCCAGTGCACAGGTGACAAAGAAAGCTAATCTCTGATTCAACACACACAAAATGGTGGAGGGACTCAGCAGTTCGGCAGCATTGAGTCTGTGTTTCTTCAGATTTCCAGCAGCTGCAGAAACACTTGTGTTTGTAATCTATTTAATTATGTTTTTCTTGTGAATATTCCTTATCAGATGCTGTGACTGCAATGCAGGTTTTTCTTTGCACCTGTGCAAATGGCAACCACAAATGTGACTTTGATGCCTCCTAACTACCTGCTGCACCTGTCTGCTAATGTCTGAAGGTTCAAGCATTAGAGCACGTAGATCTCTCCAAACCTCACTCAGACCCACTCACGTTCCTCTTTCCAAAGTGCATGACTTCACTCTGTCCCACAGTAGAACACTATGGCGCAATACAGCCCTTTGGCCCATGATGTTCTGCTGACCCTTTAACCTATTTAAAAATTAATCTAACCCTTCCTTCCCAAATAACCTTTCATTTTTCTTACATCTGTATGCTTATCTAAGAGTCTCTTAAATGTCCCTAGTATATCTACCTCTACCACCACCCCTGGCAGGGCATTCCCCACACCCACCACTCTATGTAAAAAAAAACTGACCTTGGACATTTCCCCCGATACTATCCTCCAAATACTTTAAAATTATGCCTCCTCGTATCGGCATTTCTCCCCTGGGAAAAGTCTCCTGCTGTCTGTATGTCTCTTATCATCTTGTGCACCTCCATCAAGGTATCTCTCATCCCCCTTCACTCCAAAGTGAAAAGACCTGACTCGCTCAACCTATCCTCATAAGACGTGCTGTCTAATCCAGGCAGCATTCTGAGAAATCTCCTCTGCACCCTCTCTAAAGCTTCCACATCCTTCCTAGAATGAGGCGGCCAGAGCTGAGCACAATATTCCAAGTGTGGACTGAATTTGAAATGGACACCATTTGCCTGGTTTTATTCCCTTTCCCAGAGCATCTCTACCAGTCTCAGAGCCCAAATATTCTCACTGTTCCACCTTCTCCACCCAGTCTCAGAAACCAAATATCTTCACTGTTCCACCATCTCCACCCAGTCTCAGAAACCAAATATCCTCACTGTTCCACCATCTCTACCAGTCTCAGAAACAATATATCCTCACTGTTCCACCTTCTCTACCCAGTCTCAGAAACCAAATATCCTCACAGTTCCACCTTCTCCACCCAGTCTCAGAAACCAAATATCTTCACTGTTCCACCATCTCCACCCAGTCTCAGAAACCAAATATCCTCACTGTTCCACCATCTCTACCAGTCTCAGAAACAAAATATCCTCACTGTTCCACCTTCTCTACCCAGTCTCAGAAACCAAATATCCTCACAGTTCCACCTTCTCCACCCAGTCTCAGAAACCAAATATCTTCACTGTTCCACCATCTCCACCCAGTCTCAGAAACCAAATATCCTCACTGTTCCACCATCTCTACCAGTCTCAGAAATCAAATATCCTCACTGTTCCACCATCTCTACTAGTCTCAGAGCCCAAATATCCTCACTGTTCCACCATCTCCACCCAGTCTCAGAAACCAAATATCCTCACTGTTCCACCATCTCCACCCAGTCTCAGAAACCAAATATCTTCACTGTTCCACCATCTCCACCCAGTCTCAGAGCCCAAATATCCTCACTGTTCCACCTTCTCCACCAGTCTCAGAAACCAAATATCCTCACTGTTCCACCATCTCCACCCAGTCTCAGAAACCAAATATCCTCACTGTTCCACCATCTCCACCCAGTCTCAGAAACCAAATATCCTCACTGTTCCACCATCTCCACCCAGTCTCAGAGCCCAAATATCCTCACTGTTCCACCTTCTCCACCAGTCTCAGAAACCAAATATCCTCACTGTTCCACCATCTCCACCCAGTCTCAGAAACCAAATATCCTCACTGTTCCACCATCTCCACCCAGTCTCAGAGCCCAAATATCCTCACTGTTCCACCATCTCCACCCAGTCTCAGAAACCAAATATCCTCACTGTTCCACCATCTCTACCAGTCTCAGAAACCAAATATCCTCACTGTTCCACCTTCTCTACCAGTCTCAGAGCCCAAATATCCTCACTGTTCCACCATCTCTACTAGTCTCAGAGCCCAAATATCCTCACTGTTCCACCTTCTCCACCCAGTCTCAGAAACCAAATATCCTCACTGTTCCACCTTCTCCACCAGTCTCAGAAACCAAATATCCTCACTGTTCCACCTTCTCCACCCAGTCTCAGAAACCAAATATCCTCACTGTTCCACCATCTCCACCCAGTCTCAGAAACCAAATATCCTCACTGTTCCACCATCTCCACCCAGTCTCAGAAACCAAATATCCTCACTGTTCCACCATCTCCACCCAGTCTCAGAAACCAAATATCCTCACTGTTCCACCATCTCCACCCAGTCTCAGAGCCCAAATATCCTCACTGTTCCACCTTCTCCACCAGTCTCAGAAACCAAATATCCTCACTGTTCCACCATCTCCACCCAGTCTCAGAAACCAAATATCCTCACTGTTCCAGCTATTTTCATGTCGTTGACAAACCTGCATACCTTACATTCTGGCCTCTCCAAATAGACTTCATGTTTTTATTGGAATTGTAATTTCTTTTGTAAAAATTTCATATAATTTCTGTTTAATTTCTGTTTTTTTTGTTATCTGATGCTTATCTGATGCTCTGTTGCCGTGATGCTGCTGCTGTAAATTTTTCATTGCACCTGTGCCCACACAGACATGTGCAGATCATAATAAACTCAACTTTGACTTCCTCCAGGTCGTTAATTAACTAACACTAATTTTTGATCTCATTTCATCATTGCTAACTGAGTAGCAATCTACTAGTTACATCATTCCAGCCTGACCCTTTCTTTCCTGCCTGATTAAAACATGCAATATTATTTTTGTTGGTCACACATATGTCGAAATATTGAAGCATCCAGTGTAATCTGTCATCTGCGTCAACAAACAACATCATAAGACCATAAAATATAGAGACAAAGTTAGCCTATTCAGCCCGTCGAGTCTGCTCCGCCATTCCATCATGGCTGATTTGTTATCCGTCTCACCCCCATTCTTCTGCCTTCTCCCCGTAACCTTTGACACCCTGACTAATCCTGAACCTATCATCCTCCACTTTAAATAGACTCAATGACTTGGGCTCAGCACCCTCTGGCTAAAGAAATTCCTCCTCATCTCTGTTCTAAAGGGACACCCCTCTTTTTTGAGGCCGTGCCCTCTCGTCCGAGACTCACTTATGTATCTATTTATTTATTTATTCATTCATTTACTTACTGTAATTTACAGTTTTTATTTTTCTCTTGCACGGTGCTATTGTTACAAAACAACAAATTTCATGAGATATGCCAGTGATGTTAAACCTGATTCAGATTCTGAACTGCTTCATCCAAACGCTGGGTGCAGGGACCCTCAGTTAATGGTAGTTAATGGTGGTGAGTACATGGAACAATCTGCCACTGGAAGTAGTGGAGGCAGGTACAATAACAACTTTAAAAAGACACAAACAGGTACATGGATTGGAAAGATTTACATAAGAACATAAGAAATAGGAGCAGGAGTAGGCCATCTGGCCCATCGAGCCTGCTCCACCATTCAATAAGATCATGGCTGATCTGGCCATGGACTCGTCTCCACCTACCTGCCTTTTCCCCATAACTGTTAATTCCCCTACTATGCAAAAATCTATCCAGCCTTGTCTTAAATATATTTACTGAGGTAACCTCCACTGTACATTGGGCAGAGATTCCACAGATTCACCACTCTGGGAAAAGCAGTTCCTCCTCATCTCCGTCCTAAATCTACTCCCTTGAACCTTGAGGCTATGTCCCCGAGTTCTAGTCTCACTTACAAATGGAAACAACTTTCCTGCCTCTATCTATCCCTTTAATAATTTTATATGCTTCTATAAGATCCCCCCTCATTCCACTGAGTACAGTCCCAGGCAACTCAATCTCTCCTCATGGTCTAACCCCACTCATCTCTGGAATCAACCTGGTGAACCTCCTCTACACCACCTCCAAAGCCAGTATATCGTTCCTCAACTAAGGAGACCAGAACTGCACGCAGTATTCCAAGTGTGGCCTCACCTGTACCCTGTACAGTTGCAGCATAACCCCTGTGCTCTTAAATTCAATCCCTTTAGCAATGAAGGTCAACATTCTATTTGCCTTCTTGATAGCCTGCTGTACCTGCAAGTTAACCTTTTGTGATTCATGCACAAGCACTCCCAGGTCCCTCTGTATAGCAGCATGCTGTAGTTTTCTTTACTATTTAAATAATAATCTGCTGTTCCATTTTTCCTTCCAAAGTGGATGTTGTCACGTTTACCAACATTGTACTCCATCTGCCAGACCCTTGCCCACTCACTTAACCCATCTATATCTCTCTCTGCAGACTCTCCATATCCTCTGCACAGTTTGCTTCTCCACTCAATTTAGTGTCATCAGCAAACTTAGATACACTACACTCGGTCCCTTCTTCCAGATCGTTAATGTATATCATGAACAGTTGCGGGCCCAGCACCGACCCCATGACACACCACCTACCACTGATTGTCAACCAGAGTAACACCCATGTATCCCAACTCTCTGCTTTCTATTGGTTAACCAATCCTCTATCCATGCTAATACATCATCCACCCCCCCCCCCCCATATGCATCCTTATCTTAAGGATAAGTTTTTAATGTTGCATCTTATCTAACACCTTCTGGAAATCTAAGTAAATAAGAACATAAGAAATAGGAGCAGGAGTAGGCCACCCGGCCTATCGAGCCTGCCCCGCCATTCAATGAGATCATGGCTGATCTGTCTGTAAAATAACGTCCATCTGTCCCCCTCTATTCACTGCTGTTGTATCCTCAAAGAACTCCAGTAAGTTTGTCAAACAGGACCTGCCTTTGCTGAATCCATACTGCAACTGCCTGATGGATCCATTTCTTTCCAGAAGCCTCACTATTTCTCCTTTAATGATAGTTTCAAGCATTTTCCTAACTACAGATGTTAAACTAACTGATTTCTATAGTTATCTGTCTTTTGCCTACATCCTTTGTGAAGAGTGGTGTGACATTCACCATCTTCCAATCCACCAGGGCCTGCCCAGAGTCCAGAGAATTTTGGTAAATCATCACCAAAGCCTCGACTATAACTTCTGCCATTTCTTTCAGTACCCTGGGATGCATTCCATTGGGACCAGGTGTGGCAAACTACATATACCTGTCTGGACACGCCCCTCTGCTGACTGCTCCTGTGGCTCCTCCCACAGACCCCTGTATAAAGGCGATTGGAGGCACTGCTCCTCCCTCAGTCTCCGAGATGTCGTGCTCCCTTTTTGCTGCTAATAAAAGCCTATCGTTCACCTCCCGTCTCCGAGAGTTATTGATGGTGCATCACCGGGGACACGTCTATCTTCAGGCCCACAAGTTTGCTCAGCACTACCACTTTAGTGGTAGCTATTGTATTGAGGCCCTCACCTCCCATCACATCTAAAACATCTTTAGAGGGCCAAACTCAGACAAATGGAGATTAATTTGGAAGGGGCATCTGGGTTAGTATGAATCAGAATCAGGTTTAATATCACTGGCATACGTCATGAAATTTGTTGTTCTGCAGCAGCAGTACAATGCAAGATGTAAAAGTATATTATAAATTACAATAAGAAATATATCACAAAACAAAAGCAAAAGTAGTGAGGTAGTGTTCATGGGTTCATTGTCCATTCTGAAATATGATGGCAGAGGGGAAGAAACTGTTCCTAAAATGTTGTGTGTGTGTCTTCAGGCTCCTGTACCTCCTTCCTTATGGATGTAGTGAGGAGGGTGTGCCTCAGGTGGTGGGGGCCTTTAGTGAGGCATTATCTTTTCAAGATGTTCTCGATGGTAGTGAAGCTAGTGCCCACGATGGAGCTGGCTGAATTTGCAACACTGCACCCTTTTGTCCCACCCTATGCATTGGCGTCTCCATACCAGGCAGTGATGCAACCAGCTTTCAGAACCAGTTGGGTCAAAGGGTCTGTTTTGTTTGAATCTGTCTGTCTGCCTGTCTATCTATCTATGCCCAGTCTCTGAGCTGTGTGTTTGTCTATCACTTCACAAGCCTGTGTAGTGTTTGGCTTTCTGCAAAGACAGCAAGGGATTATGAATTCAAGGTGAAATAGAAATAGGAAAAGATGCAAGGCTCTCTCTGGCTTCACTTGCACCAGATTTGTTAAGGCTGGTGTGTTCTGAAACCAATACATAAAACACAAATAACATTCTTGTCAGATGCTGCACTGCTGCAGGTTACATTCGCTCATCTGTCCCGTTAATTCCTGTTGTTTCAAACTAAATCGCCTTTGGCAGCGTAGCATCTGGGAAATGTACACACACGGCTGACATCTGCTGAATGGAAAACAGTTGGCGTCATCCTGTCTAGTGAGGTTTAAAAATAAACATTTCAAAAGGGTAATTGAAAACTATTGTGCTGCGATGAAATATTAATAACTTGCAAACATACAACACAAATTAACAACATAAATATTCATATTTGCTTTGTGTGTGTCGCGTTAGGATTGTGGGTATGACTGAGCCAGTGTTAACATATTTCAGTACAGAAACATTTGTAAAGAATAGGTGGTGGAGACAGTACTGGAGGAGGTGTGATAGTGCAGCAGGTAGGGTTACATCCACTCCTCTCCAGAGTCCTAGGTTTGATCCCGGCCTGGGGCACTGTCTCTGTGTGGAGCTTGCATGTTCTACCCATGATCACGTGGACCTCGCTCCTTGTAGGCAGAATACAGGGTTAATGGCAAGATTCTTAGCAGTAGCAGAGGGATCTTGGGATTCATATTCATAGATCCCTCAAATGTTTTTGTGGTTAAGAAGGTGTTGGACTTCATTAGTTAGGGGAATGAGTTCAAGAGTCACGAGGTAATGTTGCAGCTCTATAAAACCCTGGTCAGACCATATTTGGAGTGTTGTGTTCAGGTCTGGTTGCCTCGTTACAGGAAGGATGTGGAAGCTTTAGAGAGGGTGCAGAGGAGATTTACCTGGATTAGAGGACTTGTCTTATGAAGATAGGTTGAGCAAGCGAGGGCTTTTCTCTCGGGAGCAAAGGAGGATGAAAGGTGACCTGTACAAGATGCCAAGAGTCACCAACTGTCTTGAGTGAACAGCCAGAGACTTTCTCCCCGGGCAGAAATGACTAATAGGAGGGGGCATGACTTTAAGGTGATTGATCAGAGGAAAGTTTCAGAGGATGCCAGAGGTAGACTTTTTACACAGGTGGGTGCCTGAAACACTCGCCCAGGGTGGTGGTGGATGAAGATACAATAGGGACATTTAAGAGACTCTTAGACAGGCACATAGATGATAGAAAAATGGAGGGCTGTGTAGGTTAGATTAATTTTAGGGTTGGTTAAGGGGTTGGCATAACATTGTGAGCCAAAGGGCCTGTACTGTGCTGTAACATTCTATGTTCTAAACCGTTAAACCTTACATATCCAAATGTCTTTTATATATCTAAATTATACCTGCCTCAGCTACTTCCACTGGCAGCTTGTTCCACACACTCACCAAAGTCCGCATGGAAAAATATTCTCCTCAGGTCCCTTTAAAATCTTTCCCCTCTCAACCCATGGGCCCAGATCTAAGAAAGAATGTGCTGGTATTTGAGAGGGTTCAGAGGAGGTTCACGAGAATGACCTTGGGAATGAAAGGGTTAACATCTACAATGGGCTAACATTTGACAGCTCTGAGCCTGTATTCTAGATTCAAGGTCTAAAGTAAATTTATTAATGAAGTACATATATGTCACTATATACAAGCCTGAGATTTATTGGCGTTTAGAAGAATGAGGGGGATCTCATTGAAACCTATCAAATATTAAAAGGCCGAGGTAGAGTGGATATGGAGAGGATGTTTCACGTAGTACGTGAGTCTAGGACCAGAGAACACAGTCTCAGAATATAAGGATATCCCTTTAGAACAGAGATGAAGAGGAATTTCTTTAGCCATGAGAATGGTGAATCTATGGAATTCATTGTCACAGGCAGCTGTGCAGGCCAAGTCACTGGGTATATATTAAGCAGAGGTTGATAGATTCTTGATTAGTCATAGCTCAAAGGTTTCAGAGAGAAGGCAGGAGAATGGGGATGAGATAATGTATCAGCCATATTGGAATGGCAGAGCAGACTTGATGGGCTGAATGGCCTAATTCTGCTCCTACATGTATGGTCACCTTAAACAGAGATACCTGGGAGTGTGTCAAGTCCGTGAGCGTCTTGGATGGTGGAAGCAGGCATAGAATAGAATACTTCGGGCAGTGACCTCTTCATCTCTCTGTGCCTGAAGCTCTTTCTCTTAAAGCTATTCATCAGCCTCCAGACATCACCCTTCCGACTCCCCTCCTTAGCCACTTCTGAAGCAGAGGTTGGGTTCTCATTGATCTCCTGGGTTGGGCTTCCCTTCTTCATTGAGGGAAAGAAGCCCTTGGTCCTCCTGCTGGGAACATTTCTCCAACCAGGACTACCTACCTTCGGCGAGACATCCCCCCCAGAACCTAGCTCGTCCGCCTTCTGCTGCCCTCTCTTGTAGGAAGGACACTTGTCTTTCCTGCCACCTCTGTTAGAGTCCTCAGATGAAGCGCCAAGCAGGGGCGAGCCAGGGATAACTCCCAGATATGGTGGTTCCAAAGATGATCCAATGTCCTGGTTGGGAACAGGAGATCGTGGCCTCACGGAACCACCCTTTGGTGCCAGGAAAGTGTCTGGAGTAGAAGTGTTGAAGAGTCCAAGAGACGAACTGTTTGAGAAGGGTCTGGCCCACCTCATCTTTGTTTTCTTCTCATTGGTCTGGTCCACCGTGTCCAACAGCCCAGAGTTCCTACTGTCAAAGAAAGACTTCCTAAATGCATTCACCAAGTAACTCAGAGGAGACTTGGGAGATTCCAGATTTGGACTCTTGGTGTGGACACCTTCCACACTGGGAGACATAGGGGGGTTACGCATGTCTGAAGATATGGACTTGGTTGGTTGGATCAAGTCTGAGGACCGGGTCTCGTCTCTATCGTGATTCAGGAGGTACATCTCTCCGGCACTGTTCTCCACTCCTTTAGGCCCCACATCCTCTTGCTCTTTTTCCATGAAAACCTGCCCGGGGATGGGAGAGCTCCAGTCCGACAAGTGGGGCGATGCTGTGGCAGAGTTGATGCCATCTCCATTTATAGACGTGTCCCCTGCTTCCATGATTCCTCCTCTGGTGCCACCACATTCGGACGAGGAGGCTTCTGGGCCAAGGGTGTCCTTGAGCCTGATGCTCACTTTAGGCCGGAACTGTGACTCCACCGCTTGTCCTTCCCTGGTCTTTGAAAGGTCACTGGAGCCCTTGAATGACAACTTGTGGACAATCCGGGTGGACCGGTTTGAGGGGGGCGGCTGCAGCCTCCTGGTGGTCAGTTGGGTTCTAGCTTTGGTTTCTAGAGAAGGTTGAGAGATGGAGCCTGCAACCTCTGGATTTCGAATGTCTTTTTGTTGCCGTGGTGACCTGATAGATAAGGCGTGACCTCTCACCAGCTTTGGCCGGAGCTGGAATAGAACACAGAACATGCAACATAGGTCAAAGAACATGCAAACATACAACATAAATCATAGAACATGTAGAAAGACTCTCGCAGATTTCTACAGATGTACCATGGAGAGCAATCTGACTGGTTTCATCTCTGTCTGGTATGAAGGTTCCAGTGCACAGGATCAGGGAAAAAGCTGTAAGCTCAACCAGTTCCATGATGGACATTAGCCTTGATGCCATTGAAGACATCTTCAAAAGGTGATGCCTCAGAAATCCACATCCATCGTGAAAGACCTTCACTATTCAGGACATACCCTCTTCTCATTGCTAACATCGGGGAGGACGGACAGGAGCCTGAAGTCACACACTCAACATTTCAGCAACAGCTTCTTCCCTCTGCTATCAGAGTTCCGAATGGACAATGAGCCCATGAACACCACCTGACAATTCCTCTTTGCTCCACTTACTTGTTTTTAATTGTAACTTATAGAAATGTTTTCTATATTGCACTGGACAAACAACAAATTTCCCGACTTATGTCAGTGATTATAAACCTGATTCTTATTCAGATTTGGTGTAGTGTCTGAAATAGAACACCGGAGAAGGGAAATCACAGTGGCCGTGACTCAGGAACAGCTTCTCCCCCTTGCCATCAGATTTCTGAACCCCGAACACAACCTCACTACACTTTTGCACTATTTATTTAAATTAACTCTGTGTGTGTGTGTGTGTGTGTGTGTGTGTGTGTGTGTGTGTGTGTGTGTGTGTGTGTGTGTGTGTGTGTGTGTGTGTGTGTGTGTGTGTGTGTGTGTGTGTGTGTGTGTGTGTACATATTATATATATACACACACACACACATACACACTTATTACTTCTTACTCATTTGACAGATTCTATTATTTACTGCAATGTACTGCTGCTGTAACACAACAAATTTCATGGCACATGCCAGTGGTTAGACCCTATTCTGATGCTGAGACGGGAAAGGAACCCAATACATTTAAGTACCCCTGGTTACAGAGGATAGATGTCATTACAAGGAAAGTGCACCAACACCTTTACTTTCTTAGGTTAAGGGAATTTTGGCTTATCACCAAACAATCTTAGCAAACTTCAGCAGGCGTACTGTTGAAAGAGTTCTGACTGGTTGCGTCATGGTCTGGTTTGGTAGTTCGATCAAACGGGAATGTAAGAAGCTGTAGAGAGAAGTGGACTCACTCCAAACCATGGTGGGCACATCCCTCCCCACCATCAGTGGTATCTACAGGATGTGATGCCTCAGGAAGGCAAAATTCATCATTAAAGATCTCCGACATCCAGCCCATTCCAGCTTCTCACAGCTATCATCAGGCAGGAGGTACAGAGGCCTGAAATTCCATTCTAATAGGTTCAGGAACAGCTATTTCCCTTCAACCATTTGGTTTTTGAACAAACTGCACAGCCCTAATCACCACAGTTTAACAACACCTTGACATCTTTGCATTAAAATGGAATTTCTATGTTCTAATTGTATTCTTTAGCCAGTGGGTGGTGGTGAACCTGTGGAATTCATTGCCACAGATGGCTGTGGAGGCCAAGTCATTGAGTATATTTAAAGCAGAGGTTGATAGGTTCTTGATTAGTCAGGGCATCAAAGGATACGGGGAGAAGGCTGGAGAAAGGGATTGAGAGGGATAATAAATCAGCCATGATGGAATGGTGGAGCAGATCGAATGGCCTAATTCTGCTCCCATGTTTATGGTGTAATTGTATAATTTATGTTTAATTTCCATGTGAATTCTGGTTATCTGTTGCCGTGCTCCTGCAACGCTGCTTCAAGTAGTATTTTGTTGCACTGTTGCAACATGGCCTTGAGCAGATGACAATAAACTCGACTCTGACTTTTCAACTTCCCAATACCCTGTCAGTCAGCCGCAGGGAATCTATATGCTAAAGCCCCAACAGAGGGTAGGCAGTGACATGTACCTGCAATGTGTGTTCGTGATCCCCAGGAGAGGCTGGTGGGCTCAAGGCTCCCTCTCTCACCGGCTGTTCCATCTTCTTGCGTAGCAACAGTGGCAGCTCTGAAATCAGAAACACGGGCACCAAGAGGATAAATCGGGAGTGAACTGGCCAGGATGTGGTCTTATGAGAACTGTACCACACCCTAGACCAGGGGTGTCAAACTCATTTTAGGTCACGGGCGCTTCGATTACTGGGGCCAGCTTTAATAGTAATTAGATATTATCTCGCGGGCCAAAGATAATTCCACCGCGGGCCGGATTTGGCCCACGGGCCTTGAGTTTGACATATATACCCTAGACAGATGATAACCAACTTAGAGGTCAGTCTAAACACCACTTCACCCTCTTGGTAGTCAACACCTTGCGCTTCACAAAGACCCGTTCATCATCTGCACCAGGTACACCCACTGCCTGCGTTATGCCATGGACCCCTACCACTAACTGAGGGCTCTGTCCTACACCATTCACCATGGGATGTCATGCTGAAATTCTGTAAGACGGTGGTGAGGCCAGATTCGGAGTATTATGCGTAGTCCTGGTCATCCATCTACAGAAAAAATACCAATGAGATTGAAAGAGGGCCGAGAAAACTCACAAGGACGTTGCCGGGTTTGGAGGACGTGAGTTATAGGGAAGGACGGAATAGGTTAGGACTTCATCCCCTGGGGCACAGGAAAATGAAGGGAGACTTGATAGATGAATACAAAATTATGAGGGGTATATAGACAGTGTAAGAGAAAGCAGGCTTTTTCCACTGAGGTTGGGTGAGAGCAGAACTGAGTGTAGGGTGAAAGGGGAACATGAGGGGCAATTTCTTCACTCAGGATAGTGAGAGTTGGAGTGAGCCCTCAGCAGAAGTGTTGGATGCGGATTCAATTTTAGAGAAAGGTGGGTGTGCTATGGAGTGCTATGGAGTGCTATGGTGTGCTATGGAGTGCTATGGAGTGCTATGGTCCAGATGCAGAATAACAGTTCAACAAACTTCAGCTGGCATACTGTTGAAAGAGTTCTGACTGGTTGCGTCATGGTCTGGTTTGGTAGTTCGATCAAACGGGAATGTAAGAAGCTGCAGAGAGAAGTGGACAGTCCAAACCATCATGGGCACATTCCTCCCTAATGCACCATCAATAACTCTTGGAGACGTGAGGCGAGATATAGGCTTTTATTGGCTGGAAGAAAGAACAAGCAGCAATTGACCACCACACTACATCCTGGAGACTGAGGCCGGGGCGGTGTCCCCAATCGCCTTTATACCGGGGTCCGTGGGAGGAGCCACAGGAGCAGTCAGTGGGGGAGGGGGGGGGGCGTGTCCAGACAGGTATATGTAGTTCACCACTCTCCCCACCATCAGTAGTATCTATAGAACGCAATGCCTCAGATCATTAAAGATCTGCGACATCCAGCCCATTCCAGCTTCTCACAGCTACCATGGGGCAGGAGGTACAGAGGCCTGAAATTCCATTCTAATAGGTTCAGAGTATTCTGGTTTTCTCCCACAGTCCAAAGACACACCATACCAGTTAGTAGGTCAATTGGTCATTGTAAATTGTGCTGTGATGAGTTTAGAGGTAATCGGGATTGTGACATTGTTGAGGGCAGTGTGGCTCGAAGAGCTACTGTATCACTTAATTAATTAATTGATTCTTAATTGACACAGTTCCTGGGTTGTCCTGGGAGGTTGTCAGCCTTGAACTTCATCATGAGAGGGGACATGATAGAGGTGTACAAGATATTAAGAGGAATAGACAGAGTGGACAGTCAGTGCCTCTTCCCCAGGGCACCACTGCTCAGTACAAGAGGATGTGGCTTTAAGGTAAGGGGAGGGACGTTCAAGGGGGATATTAGAGGAAGGTTTTTCACTCAGAGAGTGGTTGGTGCGTGGAATGCACTGCCTGAGTCAGTGGTGGAGGCAGATACACTAGTGAAGTTTAAGAGACTACTAGACAGGTATATGGAGGAATTTAAGGTGGGGGGTTATATGGGAGGCAGGGTTTGAGGGTCGGCACAACATTGCGGGCCGAAGGGCCTGTACTGTGCTGTACTATTTTATGTTCTATGTTCTATATCTCCTAAGAGAACCCAAGAGCTTCCAGTGTTGACAATAAAGCCACACTCAGGGGGAAAAAATGTCATCACTGCTAGCCAACAGGTTGGAATTGGAATTGGAGTAACACACACACAAAGTGCTGGAGGAACTCAGCAGGCCAGGCAGCATCCATGGAAAAGAGTACAGTCAACGTTTCGGGTCGAGACCCTTCATGAAGAGCCTTGGCCCGAAACTTCAACTGTACTATTTTCCATAGATGCTGCCTGGTCTGCTGAGATCCTCCAGCACTTTGTGTGAGTGTTGCTCTGAATTTCCAGCACCTGCAGATTTTCTCTTGTTTGGAATTGGTTTACTATTGTCGCACGTACAGTGAAAAGCTTGTCTTATGTATTGTTCAGACAGATCAGATCATTACACAGTGCATTGGGGTAGAACAAGGGAAAGCAATAACAGAATGCAGATCAAATGGTTACAGTTACAGAGAGAGTGTGGTACCGGTGAACAATAAATTGCTAAGTCGTATTGAGGTTGATTGTGAGCTCAGGACTCCATCTTATCGAACAAGAGCTGGATTCTGCGTCTGATAACAGTGGCATACAAGCTCTCCTTGAGCCTGGGGGGACGTGCTTTCAGGCTTTTGGATCTTTTGCTTGATGGGAGAGGGGAGAAGAGAGAATGTCTGAGATGGGGGGGGGGGGGTCCTTTGATCACGCTGGCTGCTTTACTGAGGCAGTGAGAGTGTAGAGAGAGTCCATGGAGGGGAGGCTGGTTTCCGTGAGGTGCTGAGCTGTGTCTCTGTGGTTTCTTGTGGTCACGGACAGAGCGGTCGCTGTACCAAGCTCTGATGCATCCGGGCAGGATGCTCTCCGTGGTGCATCGATAAAAACTGGTGAGGGTCAACGGGAACAAACAAAATGTCACTATTTCTATATCTAAAGTTAGAGAATGGTTGAGAATGAAATAATTATTTACTCTCCCTCCCTGCTTTACACTTGTGACTGTGAGGCTAAGCACACACCACCATCGTAGGCTGAATCAAAGGTGGTGACATATAGGGGGGAGATTGAAAATCTGGCTGAGTGTTGCCATAACAACAACCCTTTACTCAATGTCAGCAAGACCAAGAAGCTGATCATTAGCTTCAGGAGGAGGAAACCAGGGGTCCATGAGCCAGTCCTCATCAGAGGTGGAGAGGGACAGTAACTTTAAACTCCTGTGTCATCGCTTCAGAGGATGTGTCCCAGGACCAGCGTGCAAGTGCAATATGAAAAAAGCACAGCAGTCCCACTGCTTCCTTGGGATTTTGTGGAGATTCAGCATGACACCTAAAACTTTGAAAAACTTCTGTTGGTGCGTTGTGGAGAGTAAAATTGACTGGCTACGTCACAGCCTGGTATGGAAACACCAATGCCCTTAAACAGAAACTCCTACAAAAAACTAATGGCTATGACCCAGTCCATCATGGGGAATGGATCTCTGATTAAGGGTAAACCCTGCACAGAGTGCGGCCACAGGAAAGCAGCGTCCATCATCAGGGTCGCCCACCACCCAGCTCATGCTCCTTTCTCACTGCTGCTTCAGGAAGGTGGTACAGGAGCCTCAGGCCCACACCACCAGGTTCAGGAACTGTGACTACCCCTTAACCATCAGGCTCTTGAACCAGAGGGGATGACTTCACTCAACTTCAACTCGCCCCATCACTGAACTGTTCCTACAACCTCTGGACTCACTTTCAAGGACTCTTCATCTCATGTTCTTGATATTTATTGCTTCTTTTTCTCAGCTCATGCTGGTGAAACCTAAGGTACGGGCATAGCCAAACACGCTCATTTCTCAATTGCTGGGAACTTGGATTTTTCTAGTGGTGTTTACTATTGTGGCTTTCTGGAGATTTACATGAATATTGCTGTGTAGGCCTGATTGTTTAATGCTGTTATGTAGTAGTTTTGGGATGATACCTGTACTACTGGGACGATGTATACAATTATTGTTACTATTATTTTACGGTTTGTTGGCTTCTGCAAACTGGTTTACACACAGCTGGAGCGGTCTTTCAGTGATTCTATTATGGTTATTGGATTTATTGAGTATGCCTGCAAGAAAATGAATCTCAGGGTTGTACATGGTGACATACATGTACTTTGATAATAAATTTACTTTGAACTTTACTTCAAATAAGCAATAAGCAAATGTTATGCAATGAAATCACATGAGGTTCTACTGCCCTCTTGAGGCTGCTTAAAGGACTGCGTGGAAAACTGCTGGCTCCCTCTTCCATCTCATGTTGGGGGGGGGGGCGGGGGGCAGTGTTGGAGTGTTTAGGTCTGGCAGCTCCAGGAGAGGGTCTACTGAATCCTCCCCAGGACTACTGTCTCTTTACCCCAGAACAAGAGCAGGGAACAACAGTGCCTCACGACACTCATCTCTCGAACATGGTCAGTTAAGGACTGACCCTCCCCCAGTAGTGGCCATTCCACAGTGAGACCCTCCCTCAGTACCACCCCTCCCACAGTGTGAACCTCCCTCAGTACCACCCCTCTCACAGTGTGACCCTCAGTACCACCCCTCCCACAGTGTGACCCTCCCTCAGTACCACCCCTCCCACAGTGTGACCCTCAGTACCACCCTTCCCACAGTGTGACCCTCCCTCAGTACCACCCCTTCCACAGTGTGAACCTCCCTCAGTACCACCCCCTCACAGTGTGACCCTTAGTACCACCCCTCCCAGTGTGACCCTCCCTCAGTACCACCCCTCCCACAGTGTGACTCTCCCTCAGTACCACCCCTCCCACGGTGTGACCCTCTCTCAGTATCACCCCTCTCACAGTGTGACCCTCAGTACCACCCCTCCCACAGTGTGACCCTCTCTCAGTACGCCCCCTCCCACAGACATGGGACAGTGACGGTACAAGTGAAAGGCTGCGTGATGTAATATCCTTACTGTTACGTAGTCTATTCCTCCACGTCTCCTGCCTGTCTGTGGCCAGGGAATTGAAGCTGCAAGTTCGACTTGGGGCTGTGGAATAGAGATTAAAAAGCAGAAAGTGCAAATTAATCTTTTTTTGAAAAAAAGGTCCATAATGATTTAGTTTCCTTCTCCGAGATGAGCTGCAACCACAGTTGATGAGCCCCATCTGCCCAAAGCGGCTGGTTTTAAGGGGCCAGTAACTCGCCTTTGCCCCTTCTCCTGTCAGTAGAAATGGTCCCACTGGGATTAGTAGCTAAACCACTGGTGAATGCCAGGGGTTGCACTTGGTTGTCAGAGGCTATTTGAGATGCAATGGATTGGGAGCATTTAGTAGGTAGTGGGAGTTTGTCCCCACAACGCTCCCCCCACCCCCACCATCCCCACCGGGCTTTGCCCCTACTTGTGGGGAAAGCTTCGGGAATAAACCCTGAGGGAATAATCCGGAGCTGGAGTCCCTACGTTGAGTTCAATGCTGACCGGCAACTCTGCCGTCTCTTTGGACGATCAGCTGTGTGGAGATGGGAGCCTGCTGTGCGCTCCGTATCACACTGCCCTGGCTCGTGATAGACAGACGGCACGCAGTATCCATGCTCGATCTGACCAGCGGAAGGTCTCAAATCTATACTGATTCTATTTGAACACTTTAAACAACTGGAGCCATAGAGAACAGCAGCAAAGAAACAGACCCTTTAATCTACGCTGAACCATTTTCACGTTTGAGTAAAGAATCCATATGGGATCTTTCGGAGACATGAGAGGCTACAGAACCAGCCTCTGGAATCTGCTGGAGGAACTCAGCATCTGTGGGAGGAAATGGACAGCCCATGTCTCAGGTCGATCTGCCTTTGAAGACCATGCTAACGTCACTCTACTCTCGCAGATAATGGGGCACAATGGTAGCGTAGTGGTTATTGTAACGTTATTACAGCTCGGGGCGACAGAGTTCAGAGTTCAATTCTGGCATCCTCTGAAAGAAGGTTTGTACTTTTCCCCCCACTGGTGCATGGGTTTCCTCCAGGTGCTCCGGTTTCCTCCCACAGCCCAAAGACTTACTGATTAGTAGGTTAAATTAATCATTGTAAATTGTCCTGCGATTCAAGTCAAGTCAAGTCAACTTTTATTGTCATTTCGACCATAACTGCTGGTACAGTGCATAGTAAAAATGAGACAACGTTTTTCAGGACCATGGTGTTACATGACACAGTACAAAAAACTAGATTGAACTACGTAATAAAAAAAACACAGAGAAAGCTACACTAGACTACAGACCTACACTGGACTGCATAAAGTGCACAAAAACAGTGCAGGCATTTACAATAAATAATAAACAGGACAATAGGGCAAGGTGTCAGTCCAGGCTTCGGGTATTGAGGAGTCTGATAGCTTGGGGGAAGAAACTGTTACATAGTCTGGTCGTGATAGCCCGAATGCTTCGGAGCCTTTTCCCAGATGGCAGGAGGGAGAAGAGTTTGTGTGAGGGGTGCATGGGGTCCTTCATAATGCTGTTTCCTTTGCGGATGCAGCGTGTAGTGTAAATGTCCGTGATGGTGGGAAGAGAGACCCCGATGATCTTCTCAGCTGACCTCACTATCCGCTGCAGGGTCTTGGTGCTGTTAATGATCTCTACCGAGGAGCCGTCGATGTTCAGTGGGGAGTGGTCGCTCCGTGCCCTCCTGAAGTCAACAACCATCTCTTTTGTTTTGTTCACATTAAGAGACAGGTTGTTGGCTCTGCACCAGTCCGTTAGCCGCTGCACCTCCTCTCTGTATGGTGACTCGTCATTCTTGCTGATGAGACCCACCACGGTCATGTCATCGGCGAACTTGATGATATGGTTCGAGCTGTGTGTTGCAGCACAGTTGTGGGTCAGCAGAGTGAACAGCAGTGGACTGAGCACACAGCCCTGGGGGGCCCCCGTGCTCAGTGTGATGGTGTTGGAGATGCTATGAGGTTAAGCTATGGTGAAGTAGACGGGATCCTCCAAGCAGACCAGGACCTTGTTGCGCTTTGGAGGCTTGCATACTCAATGACCTGGGGAGCTCGGCTGACGGGAGTCAGGGCCTTGTGCTTTGGGTCTTGGTGGGGTCACCCATGTCAAAGGGTAAAGTGAACCACCGGTCTCCAGGCTCAGGGGTAACAACCCTCACCGGTAAAACAAAACTGTCACGGAAACAGCAATGAAGAATCCTTCTACATCTGCGTGGCCAAGGACAGAGAGAGATGGAGGACCTGCACTGTAATGGATAGTAAGTAAATAAATTGGTGGGTTTCAGGACAGCCGGCTCGTTGGGCCAGAAGGATCTATTCTGTGCTTATCTCTAAATTTAAAAATCTCTAAAAATAAAAATAGACTTCCAAGAACTCAGAAGTTTCATCCTTAATTATGAACTTTAAAATCTTACTAATCACAGAGGTTAGACTAACCAGCCTATCTTTCATCCTGTCTTTTGACCACCTCCCTTCTTAAACATGGTATTTGTGATTTTGCATTCCTCTGGGACCCTCCCTGACTCGAGTTATTACTGGAAGGTCAGTACAAGTGCCTCCCTCATCTCTTCAACTCCCTCTTTCAGAACTCTGGAATGTAGTCCTTCTGGTCCAGGTGATTTATCTACCTTTGTGACCTTTAGTTTCTCCAGCACCTTCTCATTAGTAGAAATACAGTTCAGGTAATCTTCGACAGATCGTTAGTGTACAGAGTGAAAAGCTGAATTCACATTGTTGAAGGGTCAATGAAGAGTTCCAACCCAAAATGTCAACTGTCCATTTCCCCCCACTGATGCTGCCTGACCTGTTGAGTTCCTCCAGCCTGACCTGTTGAGTGCTTTTAGAGTAGAGAGATAGAGCATTTCAGCACAGTACAGGCCCTCTGACCAGCAACGTTATGCCAACCTTTCAACCTACTCTAACATCAATCTAAAGCTTCCCTCCTACATAACCCGCCATCATTCTATCATCCATGTGCCTAGCGCTCCACACACCCAGCTCTCTGTGTGTAAAGAAATTACCTCTGGCATCCTCCCTACTATACTTGCTTCAATCACTTTAAAATTATGCCCCCTCGCATTGGCCATTTCTGCCCTGGGTAAAAGTTTCCGACTCCACTCTGTCTATGCCGAGGAATAGGAGGAAATCGTGGGGAGAAAAAGTGTGCAGTTACTTTACGTCGCCGCCAGGTGGCAATGTAGTTCACCAAATGGTCACTAGCTGTCAATGTGGCTGACAGACAAAACGCTGGGGAGCTCTGCGACTGGGTTACTATGTCAGGTAATTGGCGAGACCAGGTGAGGGGGGAGACGCTGGCTCCTTCCACCGATGCCGGAACAGTTCCGATGACATTGGAAATATGATACTCCCAAACAAACCAGGATGCTGCCTGGATTAGAGAGCACGCCTTAGTGAGACAGCTCGGGCTTTTCTGTCTGGAGCGAGCAGGATGAGATCGAGTGGACAGCCAGAGACTTCTGCCCGGGGTGGAAATGGCTAAAGTGAAAGGAGATCACTTTAAGGTGATTGGAAGGAAGTGTAGGGAGTAGGTCAGAGGGAGGGGTTTTACACAGAGTGGTGGGTGCATGAAACGCCCTGCCAAGGGCGTGGGGAGTGGTAGAGACAGGCACATTAGGGACATTTAAGAGACTGGATTTAGTGGTTTCTTGACATATATGACAAATAAGCTCTGGCTAGAGAAATTCCTCATCTCCATTCTAAAAGTACACCTTCTATTCTGAGGCTGTGTCCTCTCTCACCATGGGAAACATCCTCTCCACACCCAGTCTTTCAAAGCCTTTCACCATTTGATAGGTTTCAAAGGGGTCACCCCTCATTCTTCTAAATTCCAGTGAATACAGGCCCAGGGCCATCAGACGCTCTTCATATGACAAGCCATTCAGTTCTGGAATCATTTTTGTGAACCTCCTTTGAACCCTCTCCAGTTTCAGCATATCCTTTCTTAGATAAGGGGCCCAAAACTGCTGACAACACTCCAAGTGAGGCCTCACCAGTGTTTTATAAAATCTCAACATTACATTTTTTTAAATATTCTAGTCCTCTTGAAATGAACGCTAACATCGAATTTGCTTTCCTCACCACAGACTCAACCTGCAAATTAACCTTCAGGGAATCCTGCACAAGGACTCCCAAGTCCATTTGTGCCTCAGATTTTTGTATTTTCTCTCCATTTAGAATATAGTCAACCTTTTCATTTCTTCCACCAAAGTGCATTACCATCCCAACACTGTACTCCATCTGCCATCTCTTTGCCCATTCTCCTAACTTGCCTAAGTCCTTCTATAGCCTCTCTACCTCCTCAAAACTACCTGTCCTTCCACCTACCTTCATATCGTCCACAAATTTTTCAACAAAACCATCAATCCCATCATCCAAGTCATTAATATGTAATATTAAAAAATCAGTCCCAACCAAGACCCCTGTGGGACATCACTAGTCACCAGCAACCAACCAGCCACAGCTTTCTCCATGCTAGAATCTTTCCTGTAAAACCATGGCTCGTAACTTGTTAAGCTGCCTCATGGACAGTCCCAAGCCTGCTTGTGAAAGCAGTGCTGGGCATGGGGCTAGCAACCCCATCCCGTAAAAACCCAGAGCTACACACGTCAACAGAAGCTCCAAAGACCGTGTTCCTGGGGAGGAAGGATCTTTGAAGATGGACGACACCTGGGGATAATTTGAAAGTCTGGCCCAGGACAGAGGACTCTGGTGAGCTGCTTGACAGCCTATGCCCCAGTAGGGGTGACGGCTTAAGAGGAGGATGAAAGTGGTTTTACCTTCCTGGGGCTTGGAGCTTGTCTTTACTTCCCCTGTGGCCTGGGTCATCTCGGTTCTGGGTCCCGTACCTATTGCGGCTGGTATTGAGTCTGCTGAGCTTGAAGAGTCCATCACATTGGGTGGGTGGACTGGTCGTTCCACCTCCGTTTCAGAGCTGCTTCAGACAAAGCAAAAGACAACAGGATTGGGAACCCTGTGACTCAGATCCCATAGTACATTTCCAAGTTTATATTTCAAAGTAAATTTATCCTCAAAGTATTTACAGTGCCTATAAAAGTATTCTCTCCCACCCCCGGAAGTTTTCATGTTTTGTTTTACAACATTGAATCACAGTGGATTTAATTTGGCTTTTTTGACCCTGATCAACAGAAAAAGACTCTTGCATGTCAAAGTTAAAACAGATCTGTTAATTACAAATCATAAAGCACAAAATAATTGATTGCATAAGTAGTCACCCCCTTTAATATGACACACCAAATCATCACTGGTGCAGCCAATTGGTTTTTGAAGTCACATAGTTAGTTAAATGGAGATCGCCTGTGTGCAGTCAAGGTGTTTCAACTGATTGTAGTCAAGATACACCTGGATCTGGAAGGTCCAACTGCTGGTGAGTCAGTATCCTGGCAAAAACTACACCATGAAGACAAAAGAACACTTCAAACAACTTCATGAAAGGTTATTAAAAAGCACAAGTCAGGAAATGGATACAAGAAGGTTTCCAAGTCACTGAATACCCCTTGGAGTACAGGTAGGTCCATCATCATGACATAGAAAGAATATGGCTCAGAGATGGTTTGATAGGGTAAATGCAAGCAGGCTTTTTCCTCTGAGGTTGGGTAGGACTACAACCAGAGGTCATGGGTTAAGGGTGAAAGGTGAAAGATGAAAAGTTTAAGGGGAACGTGAGGGGAATTGTCTTCACTCATGGTCTTGAGAATATAGAATGAGCTGCCAGCACAAGTGGTGTATGCAAGCTCGATTTCAGCGTTTAAGAGAAGTTTGGATAGGTACATGGATGTGGAGGGCTGTGGTCCAGGTGCAGGTCAGTGGGAGTAGTCAGCTTAAATAGTTCTTCATGGATGAGATGGGTGGAAAGGCTCGTTTCTGTGCTGTACTTCTCAATGACATACAAATTCCTTACGGACGGGGCCGGAACTGACGGCCTGAGCTGCAATAATGTCACACTAACTGCTATGCTACTGAGGCACCCACAGTACATTTGCAGAGCTAATTTATTTTGAAACAGTAATTTTACATCTTTGCATTGTACCACTGTCGTCAAACAACAACCCTCATATGCTGAAGTATAGAAAGATTCTACATCAATTTAATGCAGTTGACACAAGGCTTTGTTCTAAGTTCTTTTTATTTATAGAGCACTTTTCACTCAGATGATGTAGTTCGAAGCACTTTACAATGGGTTAAAAGTCCAAACATGAAAATAAAAGACAAGAAAATGTCAGTTAAAATCAAGGTTGGATAAATTGGTGTTTAAATGTGTCGACTGAGTCTGCATCCCTTACAGTTTTAGGTATTGAATTCCACAGTTTAGGAGAGTAGTTCAGAAAAGCTGACCTGACAATTATCTTTTGAGGGAGATTGTTTAAATTGAAGAGACCAGCAGAAGAAGACCCGAGAGATGGAGCAGGATTTTGAAATGAAAACAATTCTGTGATATACTCCAATCCCAGACCATTGAGAGCTTTAAAAACAAGTAAGAAAACTTCTTGAATCATTTCTAAAAGATTCAGGAAGCCAATGCAGAGTAGCTGGCATGGGCATAATACGTTCCCTCGTCCTGGTTTTGGTGAAAAGCCGAGCAGTGGTGTTCCAAATAGACTAAATCTGATCTTGAGGAAGTGTGAGAGAGAGGGGAGTGAGGGGGTGCCTACCCTCTCCCACTGGCCTCTACTCCACTCCTTCCTTTCACTTCTGCACACTGCCCATCTCCCATCTTCCCTCTCCATCCAGATGACAGGGCTTGACTTCAAACTGTTCGTGCTATGTGCTGTTGGTACAGCGTTTTGCAGCTTGACCTCAGAAGAGCACAGTTTTGTTTGCCAGTATTCACGTACGGTTGAATGGTAGTTAAACTGTGAGCATCCTTCTGCCTCCATAGATGCTCCCACACCACAGAGTGCCTCCAGCAGCTCGAGTTGCTGCTCCGTACAACAGAGAGCCTGCGGTGGCCCCCCACAGGCTGGTATCACGTCTGGACTTCCATTTACAAGCTTCTGTTTCTAATAATGTTTCCACTGAACTCCTGCCAGCAACAATCCCGCAAGGAAACGAGGAACCACGGAGAAGCTTTTCTGAAGAACGGACCCAATGACTCATACGACTCCCTGATTGTTTTCCAGTGATGTTTGATGAGTCAAATATCAAAAGCAGAATCCAGATCACACAACATCGGATGTTACAGCACGGTACTGGCTCTTTGGCCCACAATGATCTTTATCATTTATAACTGTTTTTCGGTCTAAACTTCTTGCTGCTTTGGTAAATCAGCCAACATAATCGAAGACGCCATTCACCCCGGACATTCGCTCTTCTCTCCCCTCCCACAGGACAGAAGATACAGAAGCCTGAAAGCATGTACCACCAGGCTCAATTCTACCCCTCTGTTACCAGACTATTGAATGGTTGCCTAGTACAATAGAATGAACACTTGACCTCATCACCTACCTCGTTAAGGCCTTGTACCTTATTGTCTACCTGCACTGCACCTTCTCTGTAAGCGTAACACTTTATTCTACATTCTGATAGTGTTAAACCTTGTTCTACCTCAATGCACTGTGTAATGATTCAACCTGTCTGAACAGTGTCCAAGAAGTATCTCTGTACATGTGACAATAATAAACTCCTTCCTATACAGCACCAGATAAATAACTAGTGTACAGAAGGAATAATGAGGAAGGTTCTGGACCAGATGACCCTATGGGACCTTGTCTAAAGCCCATGTACACCACTCCCATCATTTCCCTGATTAGTTCCTCAATAACCTTTCTTTCTTTATTCTTTAACTCCGATTGACAGGTGATGCAATAACCACAGCTCTAAACACTGTCCTTACACATCTGGAGAAGAAGGATGCTTATGTGAGAATGCTGTTCTTGGACTACAGTTCATCATTCAACACCATAATTCCCTCCAGTCTCGACAAGAAGCTCAGAGACCTCAGCCTTCACCCTGCCTTGTGCAGCTGGATCCTGGACTTCCTGTCAGATTGTCAGCAGATGGTAAGAGTGGGCTCCCTCACCTCTGCCCCCTGACCCTCAACACGAGCCCCTCAGGACTGTGTACTGTCTCCTCCTTTACTCCTTGTATACCCATGACTGTGTCGCCATCCACAGCTCTAATCTGCTGATTTGCTGACAACACTACGTTGATAGGCCTAATCTCAGAAGAAGTCATCTCTCTGACACAGTGGTGTCAAGAAAACCACCTCTCCCTCAATGTCGCAAAAACAAAGGAGCTGGTTGTGGACTACAGGAGGAATGGAGACAGGCTAACCCCTATAGACATCAATGGATCTAGGGTTGAGAGGGTGAACAGCTTTAAGTTCCTCGGCATTCACATCACTGAGGATCTCACATGGTCTGTACATACCGGCTGTGTGATGAGAAAAGGCACAATAGCAGCTCTTTCACCTCAGATGGTTGAAGAAGTTTGGTATGGGCCCCCAAATTCTACAGGGGCACAATTGAGAGCATCATGACTGGCTGCATCACTGCCTGGTATGGGAAATGTACTTCCGTCAATCGCAGGACTCTGTGGAGAGTGGTGCGGACAGCCCAGCACATCTGTAGATGTTAACTTCCCACTATTCAGAACATTTACAAAGACAGGTGTGTAAAAAGGGCCCGAAGGATCATTGGGGACCCGAATCACCCCAACCACAAACTGTTCCAGCTACTACCATCCGGGAAACAGTACCACAGCATAAAAGCCAGAACCAACAGGCTCCAGGACAGCTTCTTCCACCAGGCCATCGGACTGATTAATTCATGCTGATGCATCTGTATTTCTGTGTTGTATCAACTATCCTGTTGTATTTAATATTTATTATAAGTTACTATAATTGCACATTGCACTTTCAGATGGAGACGTAACTAAAGATTTTTACTGGTCATGTATATGAAGGATGTAAATAATAAAGCTAATTCAATTTGATTCTAACAGACAGTGATGAGAACTGACCTCGAGTCACGGTGCTTTGCTAACCACGATGCTGCCCTGCCAAGGCCCGACTGACTTCCCCTCTTAGCCTCCCACACCGGCTCTGAAGTTCTTACACTCTGGCTTTGAGAAGCCCCCCACCCCCCCAATGAGCGGATGTTGCTTGTTTATCTACCAAGTCCCCCTGGGTCAGTCATGCCCTGTGCTGTCTTACTCTGTCTCGTGGCTGAGATGAGGAGAGGGCTGCCAGGGTCCAGGGACCAGACCTACCTGCTGTCGTCACTGGTCACCGTTGCCCTGACCGCCAGCAGGCAGGCACCCGTTGTGTCTGGACACCATACCGGGCAGTGAACCCCCAGGGTCGGCGGGGTTCTGGAAAGGTCTGCGATTACGGGCACACAATTTGATCTTTGGCTGCTGTTTGATTCAGACTGGGATGTAAAACCTGTGGGACACAACAGAGAAAATAAATCAGTACGGTGTGATATTGTGCCAACCATTAGTCTACTCCAAGATCAACCTACACCTTCATCCTACATTTTTCTACCATCCCTGTGCCTATCGGCCTCTTAAATGCCCCTAACGTGTGACCCTCCCTCGGTACCGCCCTTCCCGCAGTGTGACCCTCTCTCAGTACCTCCCCTCCCACAGTGTGACCCTCCCTCAGTACCTCCCCTCCCACAGTGTGACCCTCCCTCTGTACCTCCCCTCCCACAGTGTGACCCTCCCTCAGTACCTCCCCTTCCCACAGTGTGACCCTCAGTACCACCCCTCCCACAGTGTGACCCTCTCTCAGTACCCCCCTTCCCACAGTGTGACCCTCCCTCAGTACCACCCCTCCCCCACAGTGTGACCCTCCCTCAGTACCACCCATCCCAGTGACCCTCCCTCAGTACCTCCCCTTCCCACAGTGTGACCCTCTCTCAGTACCCCCCTTCCCACAGTGTGACCCTCTCTCAGTACCACCCATCCCAGTGACCCTCCCTCAGTACCTCCCCTTCCCACAGTGTGACCCTCCCTCAGTACCTCCCCTTCCCACAGTGTGACCCTCTCTCAGTACCCCCCTTCCCACAGTGTGACCCTCTCTCAGTACCCGCCCTTCCCACAGTGTGACCCTCTCTCAGTACCACCCATCCCCCACAGTGTGACCCTCCCTCAGTACCACCCATCCCAGTGACCCTCACTCAGTACCACCCCTCCCACAGTGTGACCCTCTCTCAGTACCACCCATCCCAGTGACCCACACTCAGTACCACCCCTCCCCCACAGTGTGACCCTCCCTCAGTACCACCCATCCCAGTGACCCTCACTCAGTACCCGCCCTTCCCACAGTGTGACCCTCTCTCAGTACCACCCCTTCCCACAGTGTGACCCTCTCTCGGTACCACCCCTCCCACAGTGTGACCCTCCCTCAGTACCGACCCTCCCACAGTGTGACCCTCTCTCAGTACCGCCCCTTCCACAGTGTGACCCTCTCTCAGTACCCGCCCTTCCCACAGTGTGACCCTCCCTCAGTACCATCCCTTCCCACAGTGTGACCCTCCCTTGGTACCTCCCTTCCCACAGTGTGACCCTCCCTCGGTACCTCCCTTCCCACAGTGTGATCCTCCCTCAGTACCACCTCTCCCACAGTGTGACCCTCCCTCAGTACCTCCCCTCCCACAGAGTGACCCTCAGTACCACCCCTCCCACAGTGTGACCCACCCTCAGTACCACCCCTCCCACAGAGTGACCCTCAGTACCTCCCTTCCCACAGTGTGACCCTTCCTCAGTACCACCCCTCCCACAGTGACCCTCCCTCAGTACCACCCCTCCCACAGTGTGACCCTCAGTACCACCCCTCCCCACAGTGTGACCCTTCCTCAGTACCACCCCTCCCACAGTGTGACCCTCAGTACCACCCCTCCCCACAGTGTGACCCTCCCTCAGTACCACCCCTCCCACAGTGTGACCCTCCCTCAGTACCACCCCTCCCACAGTGTGACCCTTCCTCAGTACCATCCCTCCCACAGTGACCCTCCCTCAGTACCACCCCTCCCACAGTGTGACCCTCAGTACCACCCCTCCCCACAGTGTGACCCTTCCTCAGTACCACCCCTCCCACAGTGTGACCCTCAGTACCACCCCTCCCCACAGTGTGACCCTCCCTCAGTACCACCCCTCCCACAGTGACCCTCCCTCAGTACCACCCCTCCCACAGTGTGACCCTCCCTCAGTACCACCCCTCCCACAGTGACCCTCCCTCAGTACCACCCCTCCCACAGTGTGACCCTTCCTCAGTACCACCCCTCCCACATTCCTGATTAGCCCATCCCTTACACTGAGACTGTGACCCTTTGGAATGGGCATGTTCTTTCTCTCACTGGGTGAATTTTAGACGGAGCTTCATTGCTCTTGATGGGTAAATTGGTTTAAACTCATCACATGTCTGAAGCTTATCTTGCACATTGTTCATACCGATCAGATCTTTACACAGTGCATTGAGGTAGAACTAGGGAAGATAGTGACAGAATACAGAATAGAGTGTAACAGCTACAGAGAAGGTGCAGACCAGCCAGTCAATAAAGTGCAAGGTATAACGAGGTAGTTGACTAGGGATTTGATCAATGGTCTTGTGACTCCAGCTTTGAAGCTGGTGATGTGTGTTCTCAGGCCTTTGTACCTTCTCTCCAATAAGTCAGGGTGGGAGAAAGATTTCCCAAGGTGAATATGGGAAAGTCAAGATAGAGCAAGTGTGGCATGGATGCTTCTAATAGTGTGGGGAGTCTAGGATCAGAGGCACATCCACTTAGAACAGAGATGAAGAGGAATTTCTTTAACCGGGGATGGTGAATCTGTGGAATTCACTGCCACAGACAGCTGTGAAGGCCAAGTCATTGAAAGTAGAGGTCCTGGCTGGGCACACCAGGACTTGATTCTTCGGGGTATTTGTGACTCAGGGGTGACCTTGTGGAGGCTTTGCTAGGGTGAATGTATCCCAGGGTTGGGCAATCAAGGACCAGTGGGCACAACTTTAAGGTTCCATAGGGTGCTGAGAGGCAATTTTTTCACTCAAATGGAGGATGGTGTATGGAATGAGCTGCAGCGGAAGTGATTGAGGTATGTACATTAACAATTCAAAGGCATTTGGGCAGTACACAGACAGGAAAGTTATAATCTGGCATCTGCAGAAGAGAACACAGAACATTCACCAAGTGGCCACTCTTAGGTACCTAATAAAGTGGCCTCTTGAGTGTGTGTTTGTAAGCGTCTCCTGTGTGGCATATCCTCTTCAAGGTTCTTTAACCTTGAATAAATCGCCGAGACCAGACGAAATGTACCCCAGGCTACAGGCTGTGGGAGGCGAGGGAGGAGATTGTGGAGAGTTGTGGATGTCGTTCCTTTATTCAAGAAAGGGAATAGAGATAGCCCAGGAAATTATAGACCAATGAGTCTTACCTCAGTGGTTGGTAAATTGATGGAGAAGATCCAGAGAGGCAGGATTTATGAACATTTGGAGAGGTATAATATGATTAGGAGTAATCAGCATGGCTTTGTCAAGGGCAGGTCATGCCTTACGAGCCTGATCGAATTTTTTGAGGATGTGACTAAACACATTGATGAAGGTAGAGCAGTAGATGTAGTGTTTATGGATTTCAGCAAGGCATTTGATAAGGTACCCCTTGCCAGGCTTATTGAGAAAGTAAGGAGGCATGGGATCCAAGGGGACCTTGCTTTGTGGATCCAGAACTGGCTTGCCCAGAGTGGTTGTAGACAGGTCATATTCTGCATGGAGGTCGGTGACCAGTGGTGTGCCTCAGGGATCTGTTCTGAGACCCTTACTTTTCATGATTTTTATAAATGACCTGGATGAGGAAGTGGAGGGATGGGTTAGTAAGTTTGCTGATGACACAAAGGTTGAGGGTGTTGTAGATAGTGTGAAGGGCTGTCAGAGGTTACTGCAGGACATTGATAAGATGCAAATCTGGGCTGAGAAGTGGCAGATGGAGTTCAACCCAGATAAGTGTGAGGTGGTTCATTTTGGTAGATCAAATATGATGGTAGAATATAGTAAAACTCTTGGCAGTGTGGAGGATCAGAGGGATCTTGGGGTCCGAGTCCATTGGACGCTCAAAGCAGCTGCGCAGGTTGACTCCGTTGTTAAGAAGGCGTATGGTGTATTGGCCTTCATCAATCGTGGAATTGAATTTAGGAGCCGAGAGGTAATGTTACAGCTATATAGGACCCTGGTCAGACCCCACTTGGAGTACTGTGCTCAGTTCTGGTTGTCTCACTATAGGAAGGATGTGGAAGCCATAGAAAGGGTGCAGAGGAGATTTACAAGGATGTTGCCTGGATTGGGGAGCATGCCTTATGAGAATACGTTGAGTGAACTCAGCCTTTTCTCCTTGGAGCGAAGGAGGATGAGAGGTGACCTGATAGAGGTGTATAAGATGATGAGAGGCATTGATTGTGTGAATAGTCAGAGGCTTTTTCCCAGGACTGAAATGGTTGCCACAAGAGGACATAGGTTTAAGGTGCTGGGGAGTAGGTACAGAGGAAATGTCAGGGGTACATTTTTTACTCAGACAGTGGTGAGTGCGTGGAATGGGCTGCCGGCAACGGTGGTGGAGGTAGGTATGATAAGGTCTTCTAAGAAACTTTTAGATAGATACATGGAGCTTAGTAAAATAGAGGGCTATAGGTAAGCCTAGTAATTTCTGAAGTAGGGACATGTTCGGCACAACTTTGTGGGCCACAGGGCCTGTATCGTGCTGTAGGTTTTCTTTGTGGGCCACAGGGCCTGTATCGTGCTGTAGGTTTTCTTTGTGGGCCACAGGGCCTGTATCGTGCTGTAGGTTTTCTTTGTGGGCCACAGGGCCTGTATCGTGCTGTAGGTTTTCTTTGTGGGCCACAGGGCCTGTATCGTGCTGTAGGTTTTCTTTGTGGGCCACAGGGCCTGTATCGTGCTGTAGGTTTTCTTTGTGGGCCACAGGGCCTGTATTGTGCTGTAGGTTTTCTATGTTCGATGCATTGTGTGTTTAGAGATGCCCTTCTGTTCTAACACATTGTTATGTGAGTTCCTGTCAGCTTGAACCCGTATGGTCATTCTCCTCTGTCCTCTCTCAGTAAAGAGGCTTTTCATCTACAGAACTGCTGCTCACTGGATGTTATGTTTGATTTTTGCACCATTCTCTGTAAACTCTAGAGACTGTTATGTGTGGAAATCTGAGGAGATCAGCAGTTTCTGAGATATTCAAACAACCCCATCTGGCACCAACGAACATTCCACAGTCAGATCACATCTCTTCCCCATTCTGATGTTTGGTCTGAACAACAACCGAACCTCTTGACCATGTCTGCATGCTTTTATGCATGAGTTGCTGCCACGTGATTGGCTGATGACATATTTTCAACAACGAGCCAGTGTACCTAATAAAGTGGCCATTCAGTGCTGTGCAGAACAGGCACTCTGGGGCTTGTTTCGCTGTTGTGTCCTGTGCTATTTTGCCGAGTATTGTGGGCTTGCTGTGTTGACACTGGAATGTGTGGTGACTCTTGTGGGCTGCCCCCTCAGGTTGTGTTGGCCAATAACACAAACAACGCATGTCACTGCATGTTTCACTGTCCATGCGATAAATAAATGAGTGTGAATTGGGACCTGAGCCTGGTGGAGGACGGTCTGTTGGGATTGGCTCCGCGCAGACGGACATCCGTAGTGGGAGTAATCTATTTATTCAGAGGTAGTGAGGAACAGGCCCTTCCATCCCTCAGAACTGCACCACCCAGAAACACCGATTTAACCCTAGCCTAAACACAGGACAATTAACCTCTTAACCAGAACAGCTTCAGACTGCGGGAGGAAACCCACACATTCCATGGGGAGGAAATACTGTAAAAATGTCTTACAGGTGATGCTAGAATTGAACACCCGACTCCGGAATACATCTGGAGGAATCCCACGGGCTCGCGGACAGAAGTACAAACTCTTTACAGATGACATCAGAATTGAACCCTGAACTCTGATGATCCAAGCTGTATTAGTGTCACGATAACCACAACGTTACCTTGGCGCCCAAATCGTGTGCAATATATTAAACAAATGGCTCTTCCGGGATTTGAAACTGCAACTTCTCAAATGCTCAGCGTCTCATCTGCAAAGCGAGAATCATCCCCCTAAACCAACCTCCAGGCAAATCCCGACACTGGTGTGTTTCTGTCGCTGCCCTGACCGGGATTAGTCACGTACTACAGCTTCATCTCTTTGGGCACCGTTTCAGTTCACCCCCACCAAGAACTGAAGTCTGTCAGAACGGTATGTGCTGAACAAATATTTCTGATAAGCCAGAAAAAACACAGCCATTGGCCTTGAGTTGGGTACTGGTGGGTGTGAAGAGGGAGTGGTTGCATCATGGTCTGGTGTGGAAACACCAATGCCCTTGATCAGAAATTCCTACAAAAAGTAGTGGATAGTGCCCAGTCAATCATGGGTAAAACCTTCCCCACCACTGAGCACATCTACATGAAATGCTGACACAGGAAAGCAACATCCATCATCAGGGACCCCCACCACCCAGGCCATGCTCTCTTCTCACTGCTGTCATCAGGGACCCCCCACCACCCAGGCCATGCTCTCTTCTCACTGCTGTCATCAGGGACCCCCACCACCCAGGCCATGCTCTCTTCTCACTGCTGTCATCAGGGACCCCCACCACCCAGGCCATGCTCTCTTCTCACTGCTGTCATCAGGGACCCCACCACCCAGGCCATGCTCTCTTCTCACTGCTGTCATCAGGGACCCCACCACCCAGGCCATGTTCTCTTCCCACTGCTGTCATCAGGGACCCCACCACCCAGGCCATGCTCTCTTCTCACTGCTGTCATCAGGGACCCCACCACCCAGGCCATGCTCTCTTCTCACTGCTGTCATCAGGGACCCCCACCACCCAGGCCATGCTTTCTTTCCACTGCTGTCATCAGGGACCCCACCACCCAGGCCATGCTCTCTTCTCACTGTTGTCATCAGGGACCCCCACCACCCAGGCCATGCTCTCTTCTCACTGTTGTCATCAGGGACCCCCACCACCCAGGCCATGCTCTCTTCTCACTGCTGTCATCAGGGACCCCCACCACCCAGGCCATGCTCTCTTTCCACTGCTGTCATCAGGGACCCCACCACCCAGGCCATGCTCTCTTCTCACTGCTGTCATCAGGGACCCCCACCACCCAGGCCATGCTCTCTTCCCACTGCTGTCATCAGGGACCCCCACCACCCAGGCCATGCTCTCTTCTCACTGCTGTCATCAGGGACCCCCACCACCCAGGCCATGCTCTCTTCTCACTGCTGTCATCAGGGATCCCCACCACCCAGGCCATGCTCTCTTCTCACTGCTGTCATCAGGGACCCCCACCACCCAGGCCATGCTCTCTTCTCACTGTCATCAGGGACCCCCACCACCCAGGCCATGCTCTCTTCTCACTGCTGTCATCAGGGACCCCCACCACCCAGGCCATGCTCTCTTCCCACTGCTGTCATCAGGGACCCCCACCACCTAGGCCATGCTCTCTTCCCATTGCTGTCATCAGGGACCCCCACCACCCAGGCCATGCTCTCTTCTCACTGTTGTCATCAGGGACCCCCACCACCTAGGCCATGCTCTCTTCTCACTGCTGTCATCAGGGACCCCCACCACCCAGGCCATGCTCTCTTCTCACTGCTGTCATCAGGGACCCCCACCACCCAGGCCATGCTCTCTCCTCACTGCTGTCATCAGGGACCCCACCACCCAGGCCATGCTCTCTTCCCACTGCTGTCATCAGGGACCCCCACCACCCAGGCCATGCTCTCTTCTCACTGCTGTCATCAGGGACCCCCACCACCCAGGCCATGCTCTCTTCTCACTGCTGTCATCAGGGACCCCACCACCCAGGCCATGCTCTCTTCTCACTGCTGTCATCAGGGACCCCCACCACCCAGGCCATGCTCTCTTCTCACTGCTGTCATCAGGGACCCCACCACCCAGGCCATGCTCTCTTCTCACTGCTGTCATCAGGGACCCCACCACCCAGGCCGTGCTCTCTTCTCACTGCTGCTATCAGGGACCCCCACCACCCAGGCCATGCTCTCTTCTCACTGCTGTCATCAGGGACCCCCACCACCCAGGCCATGCTCTCTTCTCACTGCTGTCATCAGGGACCCCCACCACCCAGGCCATGCTCTCTTCCCACTGCTGTCATCAGAACCCCCACCACCCAGGCCATGCTCTCTTCTCACTGCTGTCAACAGGACCCCCACCACCCAGGCCATGCTCTCTTCTCACTGCTGTCATCAGGACCCCCACCACCCAGGCCATGCTCTCTACTCACTGCTGCTATCAGGCCTCACAGGAACTTCAGGGCTCACACCACCAGGTTCAGGAACAGTTACCACCCCTCGACCAGTCGGGATAACTTCAGTTGCCCCATCACTGAACTGTTCCCACAACCTATGGGCTCACTTTCAAGGACTTTTCAGCTCATGTTCTCAACATTTATTGTTTATTTGTTTGTTTATTTATTTTTATTTGCAGAGTTTGTTGGTTGTTTGTCCATCCTTTGGGGCACTGTCTTCCATTGATTCTATTATTTTTCATTATATTTACTGCAAATGCCCACAAGAAAATATATCTCAGCGTCGTTCTCCTGCTACTACTACGTCGACTCAGGCCTAGGGGGCCAGGGTCTCCTGCCCTCTTCCCAGAACCTTTGATGCCCTGACTAATCAAGAACCTATCAACCTCCGTTTTAAATATAACCAATAACTTAGAAAAATAGAGGGCAATGGGTAACCTAGGTAATTTCGAAAGTAAGTACATGTTCGACACAGCATTGTGGACCAAAGGGTCTGTATGGTGCTGTAGGTTTCTAACTTGTACTCCACAGCCACCTGTGGCAATGAGTTCCACAGATTGACTACCCTCTGGCTAAAGCAATTCCTCCTCATCTCAATTCTAAAGGATAACTCCTGATGAAGGGTTTCGGCCCGAAACGTCGTCACTACCTCCTCCCATAGATGCTGTCTGGCCTGCTGAGTTCTGCCAGCATTTTGTGTTTTTATCTAAAGGAACATCCTTGTATTTTGAGGCTGTGCCCTCTGGTCATAAACTCACCCATTATAGGAAAAATCCTCTCCACATCCAGTCTATTTAGGCCTTTCAATATTCAATAGGTTTCAACGGGATCGTCCTCATTCTTCTGAACTCCAGCTGATACAGGCCCAGTGCTATCAAAGCCCCCTCCATTAACCCTTTCACTCCCAGAATCATTTTGTGAATATCCTTTGAACCCTCTCCAATGTCAATGCATCTTTTCTTAGATAATGGGGTCTAAACTGCTCACAATACTCCAAGTGCAGTCTGAAAAAGTCCAAATGCCTGGACCTCAGCAACGACACAAGACAGATGTCCCACTATCTGGGGATCCAAGGCAAAATTTGATAGAAGTGTACAAAATTATGAGGGGTATAGATAGGGTAAATGGGTTAAGGGTGAAAGGTGAAATGTTCAAGGGGCATATGAGGGGGAGCTTCTTCACCCAGAGGATGGCAAGTATGTGGAACAATCTGCTAGCGGAAATGGCAGATGCGGATTTGATTTCAACATTTAAGAGAAATTTGGATGGAAGAGGTGTGGAGGGCTAAGGCCTTGGTACAGGTCAATGGGACTAGGCAGATAAATAGTTCAGCACGGATTAGATGGTCCAAAGAACCTCTTTCTGTACTCTAGCATTCTATGACTCTGTTGGTCACCCCTGCTGCTGTCCAGATCACCTCTGAGGGTGATCTTGGATCAGACAATGCTTGTGGGATTGCATCATGGACTCTACAATGGACGAGGGAGGTTAAGCCCATCATCCCTACTGGGGTATAGGCTGCGACAGCAGCTTCAGAGTCCTCTGTCCTGAGCCAGTTTCTCAAGTTGTACACAGGTGTTGCCCATCTTGGTGTCAGCATCGCCAGGCGTTCATTAGCTGGCCTCTCCTGAGGACGATCTGCCCTGTGGCTTCCATGGTCTTGCACCTACGTCATACGTCTTCTAGGCAGAGATCCCTCCTCCTCCAGGGATGAGGTCTTTGGATCTTCTGCTGGTGTTCCCCTCTGCGACTTACCATTTCCTTTGGCATTTGTCTGTCTTTCTCAGGGCTGAGTTGCTCAGTCAAAGCTCCCAGCAAGGATGGGAAGCGTGCGAGGAGCTGGCCGGATTCAAATCTGGGACCGCTTGCCTGGAAGTCTGCTGTGGATGCCTCTCCGCCACCGGCCGGCTTGTGTTTCTGTAGCCCAGTTGGGGTTGCTAGCTCCATGCTCAACCCTCCTCCCTTCACAGCCAGGCTTGGGACCGTCGATGGTGGAGGTAGATGAGACATGCTGGACTACGGTCTGGGTGCAGACTGATGACCAGGTTGGTGTGGAGCCCATTTCTGTGCTGTCGTACTCTGTGACTGGAGTCACCCACAGAGACAAGCCAATGAGGACTATGTTGTTACATTCTGGAAGGAGAAATCAAGGTAGAACTTCCACTTTAAAGGAAGGTCCCCGGTTCTTTTGTAGAACAGAGGGATGTTAGAGTACAGATACTGTATGTAGGAAGCATGCTGGCCTCTGTTAGTCATGGATATTGTATCGCAGCTGTCAGAACACACAGCAGTTCTCATCAAGGGGTCATCAGTGGAAAGGGTGAGCTGCTTCAAGTTCCTGGCTGTTAACATCTCTGAAGATCTATGCTGGGACCAGCATATTGATACAATCATTAAGGCACAACAGTGGCTATATTTCACTAGAAGTTTGAGGAGATTTGGTATGTCATCAAAGACCAACAAATTCCTACAGATGCACTGTGGAGAGCGTTCTAACTGGTTACATCACTGACTGGCATGGAGGGGCTAATGGAACAAACTACAGAAAGTTGTCAACTCACTCATGTCCATCATGAACACCAGCCTCCCCACCACTGAGGACACCTTCGAAATACAGTGCCTCAAAAAAGCAGCAGATTTTCTTTACACAACCATCCAACACATGCCCTCTTCACGTTGCTAACATCAGGGAGGAGATACAGGAACCTGCGGACACACTCTCAACGATTTAGGAACAGTTTCTCCCCTCTGTCATCAAGTTTCTGAATGGTCCAACAAAACTACATCACTATTTTGCTCTCTTTTTGCACTATTTAATTATTTTTATATTCCTATTGTAATTTATAATTTTTTTTATGTACTACTGTTGCAAAAAAACTAAATTTTATCACACAGTGAAATTGTCTGATTATTTTGGAAGACCTGCCCTGGCCCAGCATGTAGATGCAATTATGAAGAAAGCGTAGCAGCACCTCCACTTCCTTAGAAGTTTGCAAAGATTCAGCATGACATCCGAAACTTTAACAAACGTCTATCGATATACGGTGGAGAGTATACTGACTGGTTGTATCACAGCCTAGTATGGAAACACCAATGCCCTTGAATGAAAAATCAAATAGTAGAGGATTCGGCCCAGCACATCATGGATAAGGCCCTTCCCACCAGAGAACACACCTACATGGAGCCCTGCGGCAGGAAGGCAGTGCACATCATCAGGGACGCCCAGCACCCAGGACATGCTGCTGCCACCAGGAAGAAGGTACAGGAGCCTCAGCACTCACTCCACCCGCTTCAGGAACAGTCACTACCCCTCAGCCAACAGGCTCTTGAATAAGGGGGACAACTTCACTCACCCCATCATTGAACTCTTCCCACAACCTCTGGACTCATCTTCATGGACTCTTCATTTCATGTTCTTAATATTTATTGCTTATTCATTACCATTATTTCTTTTTACTTTTATATTAGCAGTTTGTTGTCTTTTGCACACGGGTTGGGTGTGGTCTTTCACAGATTCTATTGTGTTTCTTGTATTTACTGTGAATGCCCACGAGAACACGAATCTCAGGGTTGTACACGGTGACATTTCTGTTCTTTGATAATTAATTTACTTTGAACTTTGACTCTGATTCCCCCCCCCACCCCCCACCCTGGAAGTGCATCAGTCCCCTGGGGCTGCCCTCCAGCAGCAGCCTGTCTTTGCAAAATTTCTAGCCAACAAAAACAAAATGAGTTTATCTGTGACTATACCAAAAAGAATGTCAGGAGATTTTTAAAAATTTAAGCAAACAGAATCACGAATGAATGGAATTTGAAATATGTAAAATAAATATCAGAAAGAGAAAGCAAGCTGGCAAGAGGGGAGAGAGGGAGAGAAAGAGAGAGAGATGTAGAGAGACAGAGACATCGAGAGACAGAATGGAACAGAGAGAGAGAGAAAATGAAACAATGAGTGAGAAAAAGATGGTGTGGGAGAAAGGATTGTGTGTGAGAGAGTAAGAGAGAGGGAGCAAGACAAAGAGGGGGACAGTGAAAGACAACGAGAGAGAGGTGGGGAGTGAATGAAGGGGTGGGGAATGTGTGTGTGAGGGTGGGGATAGTGTGTGAGAGAAGGTGAGGAGTGTTTCTGTGACTGGGGAGAGTGTGTGTGTGTGGGTGTGGGTGGGGATTGTGTGTGTGTGAGAGGAGGTGAGGAGTGTTTCTGTGACTGGGGAGTGTGTGTGTGTGTGTGTGGGTGTGTTTCTGTGAGTGAGTGGGGATTGTGTGTGTGAGAGGAGGTGAGGAGGGAGAGGGAGGAGGAATCGATCCACACGGTCTGTAACCAGTGTCCCATCCACGACCTCCCCAGTCACTCCAGCAGAGTCAGCTCTCCAGGAACCCTGCAATGGCAACCATGCTCGGTTCACATAAACAAACCGTTCAGCAGATATTCCGATAAAAGTTTATACGTAAACAGGGTTATCGTTATCAGGGTTATCTCTGTTTGTGTTGCGGCTTGTGAAGAGCTGTTCTCGAGGAAGGATTAACAAGTTGAAATTCAACTTTATTGTCATTCAGCCGTATACCGTACACATATACTGCCAAACGAGACGTTTCTCTGGACCGAGGTGCACAACCCAGTACAGCACAAAGGAGGATACAGAAGGACTTGGGGTCCCTGTCGATAGTTCCCTCAAACTTGCCGCATAAATCGATAGGGTGAGTTGACCTTCTTTAGTCCGCTCTATAAAACTCCGGTCAGACCACACTTGGAATACTGTGTTCCATTCTGGTCACTTCATTATGGGAAAGATGTGGAAGCTTTAGAGAGGGTGCTGGTAGGCACAGATGCACTGGGATATTTAGAGATCATTAGATAGGATCAAGGATGATAGAAGAATGGAGGAGAGGGTGCGAGTAGGTTGGAAGACTGGCACAATATCGTGGGCTGAAGAGCCTGTACTGTGCTGTAATGTTTCCTATCCTGTGTTGTTTGAAGGTTGAAAATCATGTGCTGGGAATAAGGTTTGTTGTTAGGCACAAGCTGGTCATTACTGATGTTTCACTGATAATGTTGGTTGGCTCCTGTTGGTGGCATCAAGCCCTGGGTTACTGGAGTGTCCTGCGCCCAGCGTCTTCGCTTACTGTAACCCATATGCCACACGAGGTATTGTGGATGTTGAGAGAGTACTGCGATGTCAGAACCTCGACAACAGCTCATTGCCTTAACCCTGGAGATAACCTGACCGAGGGCAGGGATGGTGGGGAAAGAAGCGACCCTACACCAACCAGGGGCAAGGATGGTGGGGGAAGAGCGACCCTCCCCGACCGGGGGCAGGGATGGTGGGGGAAGAGCGACCCTCCCCGACCGAGGGCAGGGATGGTGGAGGAAGAGCGACCCTGCCCGACCGGGGGCAGGGATGGTGGGAGAAGAGCGACCCTCCCCGACCGGGGGCAGGGATGGTGAGGGAAGAGCGACCCTCTCTGACCGAGGGCAGGGATGGTGGGGGAAGAGCGACCCTCCCCGACCGGGGGCAGGGATGGTGGGGGAAGAGCGACCCTCCCCGACCGAGGGCAGGGATGGTGGGGGAAGAGCGACCCTCACCGACCGGGGGCAGGGATGGTGGGGGAAGAGCGACCCTCCCCGACCGGGGGCAGGGATGGTGGGGGAAGAGCGACCCTCCCCGACCGGGGGCAGGGATGGTGAGGGAAGAGCGACCCTCCCCGACAGGGGGCAGGGATGGTGGGGAAGAGCGACCCTCCCCGACAGGGGGCAGGGATGGTGGGGAAGAGCGACCCTCACCGACCGGGGGCAGGGATGGTGGGGGAAGAGCGACCCACACCGACCGGGGGCAGGGATGGTGGGGGAAGAGCGACCCTCCCCGACCGGGGGCAGGGATGGTGGGGGAAGAGCGACCCTCCCCGACCGGGTGCAGGGATGGTGGGGGAAGAGCGACCCTCCCCGACCGGGGGCAGGGATGGTGGGGGAAGAGATTACCCTCCCCGACCGGGGGCAGGGATGGTGGGGGAAGAGCGACCCTCCCCGACCGGGGGCAGGGATGGTGGGGGAAGAGATTACCCTCCCCGACCGGGGGCAGGGATGGTGAGGGAAGAGCGACCCTCTCCGACCGAGGGCAGGGATGGTGGGGGAAGAGCGACCCTCCCCGACAGGGGGCAGGGATGGTGGGGAAGAGTGAGATGAACTATCTGCAATGACACAACAAGCCACGTTTGGAATGTGGGGGGACATCAGAGGAAACACGTACAGTGACGGGGAGGGATCTCACTGAAATCTACCAGATAGGGAATTAGGCCTAGATAGAGTGGATGTGGAGAGGATGTTTCCGATAGTGGGGGGAGTCTGGGACCAGAGGACACAGATAGAGTGGATGTGGAGAGGATGTTTACATTGGTAGGGGAGGCTAGGACCAGAGGACACAGAGAGTGGATGTGGAGAGGATGTTTACATTGGTAGGGGAGTCTAGGACCAGAGGACACAGATAGAGTGGATGTGGAGAGGATGTTTCCTATGGTGGGGGAGTCTAGGACCAGAGGACACAGATAGAGTGGATGTGGAGAGGATGTTTCCTATAGTGGGGGAGTCTAGGACCAGAGGACACAGACAGAGTGGATGTGGAGAGGATGTTTACATTGGTAGGGGAGGCTAGGACCAGAGGACACAGACAGAGTGGATGTGGAGAGGATGTTTCCTATGGTGGGGGAGTCTAGGACCAGAGGACACAGACAGAGTGGATGTGGAGAGGATGTTTACATTGGTAGGGGAGGCTAGGACCAGAGGACACAGACAGAGTGGATGTGGAGAGGATGTTTCCGATAGTGGGGGAGTCTGGGACCAGAGGACACAGACAGAGTGGATGTGGAGAGGATGTTTACATTGGTAGGGGAGGCTAGGACCAGAGGACACAGACAGAGTGGATGTGGAGAGGATGTTTACATTGGTAGGGGAGGCTAGGACCAGAGGACACAGATAGAGTGGATGTGGAGAGAATGTTTCCTATAGTGGGGGAGTCTAGGACCAGAGGACACAGATAGAGTGGATGTGGAGAGGATGTTTACATTGGTAGGGGAGGCTAGGACCAGAGGACACAGATAGAGTGGATGTGGAGAGAATGTTTCCTATAGTGGGGGAGTCTAGGACCAGAGGACACAGACAGAGTGGATGTGGAGAGGATGTTTACATTGGTAGGGGAGGCTAGGACCAGAGGACACAGATAGAGTGGATGTGGAGAGAATGTTTCCTATAGTGGGGGAGTCTAGGACCAGAGGACACAGATAGAGTGGATGTGGAGAGGATGTTTCCTATGGTGGGGGAGGCTAGGACCAGAGGACACAGACAGAGTGGATGTGGAGAGGATGTTTACATTGGTAGGGGAGGCTAGGACCAGAGGACACAGACAGAGTGGATGTGGAGAGGATGTTTACATTGGTAGGGGAGGCTAGGACCAGAGGACACAGATAGAGTGGATGTGGAGAGGATGTTTACATTGGTAGGGGAGGCTAGGACCAGAGGACACAGACAGAGTGGATGAGGAGAGGATGTTTCCTATAGTGGGGGAGTCTAGGACCAGAGGACACAGAGAGTGGATGTGGAGAGGATGTTTACATTGGTAGGGGAGGCTAGGACCAGAGGACACAGACAGAGTGGATGTGGAGAGGATGTTTACATTGGTAGGGGAGGCTAGGACCAGAGGACACAGATAGAGTGGATGTGGAGAGCATGTTTCCTATAGTGGGGGAGTCTAGGACCAGAGGACACAGATAGAGTGGATGTGGAGAGGATGTTTCCTATGGTGGGGTAGTCTAGGACCAGAGGACACAGATAGAGTGGATGTGGAGAGGATGTTTACATTGGTAGGGGAGGCTAGGACCAGAGGACACAGACAGAGTGGATGTGGAGAGGATGTTTACATTTGTAGGGGAGGCTAGGACCAGAGGACACAGATAGAGTGGATGTGGAGAGGATGTTTACATTGGTAGGGGAGGCTAGGACCAGAGGACACAAATAGAGTGGATGTGGAGAGGATGTTTCCTATGGTGGGGGAGTCTAGGACCAGAGGACACAGAGAGTGGATGTGGAGAGGATGTTTACATTGGTAGGGGAGGCTAGGACCAGAGGACACAAATAGAGTGGACGTGGAGAGGATGTTTACATTGGTGGGGTAGGCTAGGACCAGAGGACACAGACAGAGTGGATGTGGAGAGGATGTTTCCGATAGTGGGGGAGTCTGGGACCAGAGGACACAGACAGAGTGGATGTGGAGAGGATGTTTACATTGGTAGGGGAGGCTAGGACCAGAGGACACAGATAGAGTGGATGTGGAGAGAATGTTTCCTATAGTGGGGGAGTCTAGGACCAGAGGACACAGATAGAGTGGATGTGGAGAGGATGTTTCCTATGGTGGGGGAGTCTAGGACCAGAGGACACAGATAGAGTGGATGTGGAGAGCATGTTTACATTGGTAGGGGAGTCTAGGACCAGAGGACACAGATAGAGTGGATGTGGAGAGGATGTTTACATTGGTAGGGGAGGCTAGGACCAGAGGACACAGACAGAGTGGATGTGGAGAGGATGTTTACATTGGTAGGGGAGGCTAGGACCAGAGGACACAGATAGAGTGGATGTGGAGAGGATGTTTACATTGGTAGGGGAGGCTAGGACCAGAGGACACAGACAGAGTGGATGTGGAGAGGATGTTTACATTGGTAGGGGAGGCTAGGACCAGAGGACACAGATAGAGTGGATGTGGAGAGCATGTTTCCTATGGTAGGGGAGGCTAGGACCAGAGGACACAGACAGAGTGGATGTGGAGAGGATGTTTACATTGGTAGGGGAGGCTAGGACCAGAGGACACAGACAGAGTGGATGTGGAGAGGATGTTTACATTGGTAGGGGAGGCTAGGACCAGAGGACACAGACAGAGTGGATGTGGAGAGGATGTTTACATTGGTAGGGGAGGCTAGGACCAGAGGACACAGACAGAGTGGATGTGGAGAGGATGTTTACATTGGTAGGGGAGGCTAGTACCAGAGGACACAGACAGAGTGGATGTGGAGAGGATGTTTACATTGGTAGGGGAGGCTAGGACCAGAGGACACAGACAGAGTGGATGTGGAGAGGATATTTACATTGTCTGTGTCCTCTGGTCCTAGCCTCCCCTACCAGAGTGGATGTGGAGAGGATGTTTACATTGGTAGGAGAGGCTAGGACCAGAGGACACAGATAGAGTGGATGTGGAGAGCATATTTCCTATGGTGGGGGAGGCTAGGACCAGAGGACACAGATAGAGTGGATGTGGAGAGGATGTTTACATTGGTAGGGGAGGCTAGGACCAGAGGACACAGATAGAGTGGATGTGGAGAGGATGTTTACATTGGTAGGGGAGGCTAGGACCAGAGGACACAGATAGAGTGGATGTGGAGAGAATGTTTCCTATAGTGGGGGAGTCTGGGACCAGAGGACACAGATAGAGTGGATGTGGAGAGGATGTTTCCTATGGTGGGGGAGTCTAGGACCAGAGGACACAGATAGAGTGGACATGGAGAGAATGTTTCCTATAGTGGGGGAGTCTAGGACCAGAGGACACAGACAGAGTGGATGTGGAGAGGATGTTTACATTGGTAGGGGAGGCTAGGACCAGAGGACACAGACAGAGTGGATGTGGAGAGAATGTTTCCTATAGTGGGGGAGTCTAGGACCAGAGGACACAGATAGAGTGGATGTGGAGAGGATGTTTCCTATGGTGGGGGAGTCTAGGACCAGAGGACACAGATAGAGTGGATGTGGAGAGGATGTTTACATTGGTAGGGGAGGCTAGGACCAGAGGACACAGACAGAGTGGATGTGGAGAGCATGTTTACATTGGTAGGGGAGGCTAGGACCAGAGGACACAGAGAGTGGATGTGGAGAGGATGTTTACATTGGTAGGGGAGGCTAGGACCAGAGGACACAGACAGAGTGGATGTGGAGAGGATGTTTACATTGGTAGGGGAGGCTAGGACCAGAGGACACAGATAGAGTGGATGTGGAGAGGATGTTTACATTGGTAGGGGAGGCTAGGACCAGAGGACACAGATAGAGTGGATGTGGAGAGGATATTTACATTGTCTGTGTCCTCTGGTCCTAGCCTCCCCTACCAGAGTGGATGTGGAGAGGATGTTTATATTGGTAGGGGAGGCTAGGACCAGAGGACACAGACAGAGTGGATGTGGAGAGGAAGTTTACATTGGTAGGGGAGGCTAGGACCAGAGGACACAGATAGAGTGGATGTGGAGAGGATGTTTACATTGGTAGGGGAGGCTAGGACCAGAGGACACAGACAGAGTGGATGTGGAGAGGATGTTTACATTGGTAGGGGAGGCTAGGACCAGAGGACACAGAGTGGATGTGGAGAGGATGTTTACATTGGTAGGGGAGGCTAGGACCAGAGGACACAGATAGAGTGGATGTGGAGAGGATGTTTACATTGGTAGGGGATGCTAGGACCAGTCTCAGAGTAGGACTCCCTTTAGACATAAGGTGAGGAGGAATTTCTTCAGCCTGAAGGTGGATAATCTGCAGAATTCATTGCCAAAGAGGCCAAGTCAATGTGTATCTCATACAGAGACTGATAAATTCCTGGCAATAAACTGCTGGAGAACTCAGCAGGCCAGGAGAGGAATAAACAGTCGACATTTTGGGCTGAGACCCTTGATCAGGACTGGAAAGGATTGGGGAAGAAACCAGAATGAGAAGGTGGGGGGGGGGGGGGGGAGGGAATGGAGTATAAGCTGGCAGATGATAGGTGAGACCATGTGAGGGGGAAGGTGAGTGGGTGAGGGAGGAAGGGATGAAGTAAAAAGCTGGGAAGTGATAGGGTGGAAGGTAAGGGTGCCCAAGGTTATGGGGAAAGGTGGGATAATGTCTTCGAAAATAAAATCAGCCATGTTTGAATGAGGATGATGGGGTGGAGATACATCTCTGCAAAAAGAGTTGTAAGGCGCTCCTTCCCTCCCCTAGCCTGCAGTCACCCTTGGGCAAAGTGTTGTACCTGCTTAGCCCCCGATCAGGGTCACGTGAAGCCATGGGAGCAGGTGGTGGACAGTCGAATGAGCAGCTGGTGCAATGGTTATGCGACCACTGACACCTGGCAGACAATCTCTGACGAGTATTGATAATGGCTGGGGTCACCCGTCTTGTAAAGACACTGTCCAGAAGGCTACAATGGCAAACCACTTCTGTAGAAAAATTTCCCAAAAGCAGTCATGGTCATGGAAAGATTGTAATCACCCGTGTCATACAACACGGCACATAATGATGATGTTTGAATGGTGGAGAAGACTCGATGGGCAAAATGCCTAATTCTGCTTGTCTATCTTTTAGTCTTATGGTTAAATTCAGTTGAAGAGGTTGAGATTAAACGGTGCGCTGTGAGGCAGGAGAACTACATGCCCCAGTGCCGTACCACACTGCGTGACGGATATCCAACGCCATGGGTGTGCCCCCGACAGAGTGTCGCTGGGGAGGATATGGATCTTGAGGGAGAAGTGGAGATGACATCTGGGGACCAGGAAAGGAATTCTCTCCCCTTCCATTGGGCTGAACATAGAATACAGAACATTACAGTACAGTTGTTATGCCTGCCCTTTAACCTGCTCCAAGATCAATCACAGGTTTAGAACAAGGTTCCCAATCTTTTTATGCCATGGACACCAATGGGTCCGTGGCCCCCATGTTGGGAACCCCTGCAGGGGAGATCTGAGAAGCTTTAATGATTGTGTGTGTTGCACAGGATTTCCGGTATCTGGAATAGAACATAAAACAGCACAGCACAGGCCCTTCGGCCCACATTATTCTGCCGACCTTTTAACCTACTCCAAGATCAATTTAATCCTTCCTTCCCATGGGGACAAATGTCTGAAATCACATACCACCAGGTTCAGGAACAGCTTCTGCCCCACAGTTATCAGACTCTTGAATAGTTCCCTAGTACTCCAGCCCTCACTGAGATTTGCACCTTATTGTTTACCTGAACTGCACTTTCCAAAGGTTCAAAGTTCAAGATAGATTTACTATTAAAGTATGTACTATAAATGTCACCATATTCTGCCCCAAGATTCATTTTCTTGCGGGCATTCATAGCAGAACAAAGAAATACAATAGAATCAATGAAAAACTACAAAGACTGACAACCAATGTACAAAAGAAAATAATTTTAAAAATATATAAAAATAGAAATACAATAGAATTTAGGAAAAACTATGAAATAAATGTATTGTGGCGACCCACTTCCCAGTGCACTCGAACCGGCTCACAAAGTGGCGCGCGCCGGCATTGAGGACGGTCCCAAAGAGGGCACCAAGCCTGCTTCACCAGCAAGGGGAAAAGCCCGCGCGCGGGACGGGACTGTGAATACACGCCCCCTACAGCATTCCCGCCCGGGGAGGGCGGGAACAGGAAGGCTTTAAAGTGAGGCCGCAAAGTTTGAATAAACCTTTTTGCAACTACAGCTCACTGACTACGTGTCGTTATTTCAGCACTGCGTGTAGCACACCGCTACAGTATCAGTATTACAGTGGAGTAAAGGGAACTACAGAGGCATGAGAGAGGAGCCAAAGTTGATTGGAAGGGAACACTGGCAGGAACGAAGGCAGAACAGCAATGGCTGGGGTTTCTGAGGGCAATTCGGAGTGTGCAGCATAGATAAATCCCAAAGAAACGGACATATTTCAAAGGCATGATGACACAACCATGGCTGACAAGAGAAGTCATACCCAAAATGAAAGTCAAAGAGAGGCCATATAACAGAGCAAAAATTATTGGGATATTAACTGGGTTCTCTTTATCCAGTTTTAGAACTTACGTGAAGATCTGATCACATTTTAGGTCGTATTTATGCAGAAACAGAAATATTTCTAAAGGAGGTCACCAACATTCTAGCACCACGGTAACGTTGAGGCTTTATAAAGCACTGCTGAGGACCTGGAGGATTGGGAGCAGTTTTGGGCCCCTTATCTAGGAAAGGATGTGCTAACGTTGGAGAGAGTTCAAATCCACAAAATTGATTCTGGGATTGAAAGGCTTGCCACATGAGGAGTGTTTGATGTCCCTGGGCCTGTGCTCACTGGAATTCTGGAATTCAGAAGAATGAGGGATGACCTTATTGAAACCTATCGAAAGGCCTCGTTAGAGTGGATGTAGAGGGAACATTTCCTATGTTGGGAGAGTCTAAGACCAGAGAACACAGGCTCAGAATAGAGGGATGTCTTTTTAGAATGATGAGGAGGCATTTCTTTAGCCAGAGAGTGGAGAATCTGTGGAATTCATTTCCACAGGAGGCTAAGACATCAGGTGTATTTAAGGCAGAGATTAATTAGTCAGGGCATGAAGGGATATGAGGAAAAGGCAGGAGATTGGGTGATGCACCATCAATAACTCACGCTGAGACTTAGGAAGTGAGATATCGGCTTTTATTGACTGAAGAACAACACTACATCCTGGGAAAATGAGGGAGAGCAGCAGGCCACAGTCGCCTTTATACAGGGGTCTGTGGGAGGAGCCACAGGGGCAGTCAGCAGGGTCTGTGGGAGGAGCCACAGGAGCAGTCAGACAGGTATATCTAGTTCACCACATTGGGGATGAGAGGAAAATAGATCAGCCATAATGAAATGGCGGAGCAGGTGCAATAGGCCAGATGGCCTTATTCTGCTCTTATGTCTTATGATCTGATGGCTAAATAGCAGGCAGGATAGACAAAGGAGAATCCGTGGATGTTTGGTACTTTTCAGAAAGCTTTTGACAAGTTGCCACTCATGAGGCTGCTAAACAAGAGCCCATGGTATTACAGAAGAGATTCTAGCATGGATAAAGCAGTGGCTGACTGGCGGGAGGAAAAGAGTCAGAATAAAGGAAGCCTTTTCCCGACAGGCTGCCGGTGATTAGTGGTGTTCCACAGGGGTCTGTGTGGGGATCAATTCTTTTTACGTAGAATGTCAGTTATTTGGATGATGCGACTGATGGCTCTGTTGCAAAGTTTGTGGATGATACAAAGGAGGGACAGGTAGTGAGGAGAAACAGAGAGTCTGCTGAAGGACTTTGTCGGGAGAACAGGCAAGGAAGTGCCAGATGGAATACGGTGTCGGGAAGTGTATGCCCAATTCTGCTCTCGTTGGCCAGAAAGAATGACAATCTTCAAATCAGTGAATTCAAATGAATCAAGGACAGTGGAAGCAGTCTTTGTTCTTGCCGTGTACTTGGCGGATGGAGGCTGCCATTTTGTGAAGGCACTCAATTCTCCATTTTGTGAGCTTGACATGCTGAGGTAATCTGCTGGACTGGAGGTCATTTCCAAATAAGGAGTTGTTTGTGAGGTGTTCTTTGGTTGGCTATAACATGCAGACTTGTGAATGCCTGAGGCGATTCAAGCTCATTGCTGACTGAGAACAAAGAGCCATGAGTCAGCAACTGTCCCTTGATGGGAAGAGGACAATAGATGGATGCTGCTTTGGACCAGAGCCAATGACCAGGTGTTAAAGGCCAGACACATGACCTGCGGCCAATGACACGGGAATGCGACATTTGAATTGATAAGAAATGGATATAAAAGTGGATGCTTTGTGGGTGCTGGTGGTGGTAACTTCGAAGAATAACCATCACAGATACAAGCAAGAAGAACCCTGCGTGAAGCACGTGGAGAGTGAATCGGGACCACGAGGAACAAGGAGCACCTGGCCAGCGTAAATTCCTCCGCCCGGGTAATACCTTTGCTATTCTTTGACTATCCAGGAGAGTCAGGGACACTTAGCAGGTGTGCGCACAAGGTACTTAGTGTATGAATTCACATATTAGTTAGTTTGAACAATAAAGGTAATTGTCAGTAAATACAGATCTCTCTGTGCCTCACTCAGAATCGTTGGAAGAGGTAGAAGTGGTATCTCTCTCTCTCTCTCTTTCCAACAGTCTCAATGTCTGAGAACTACACATAAATAAAGACTGACAAACAACTAATGCGAAAAAGACAAGTTTGCAAATAAAATATATTACTGAGAACATGAGTTGTTAAGAGTCCGTGAAAGTGAGTCTGTAGATTGTAAAATCAGCCCATGTGCTTCTAAACTTACCGTATCCATGTATCTGTCCAAATATCTATAAATGTTGGTGATATACCCGTTTCAACCACTTTATTCTGCATTCTGTTGCTGTTCTATCGTGTTCTACCTCAATGCACTGTGAAGTGATCAGATCTGTACGGATATTGTGCAAGACAAGCTTTTCACTGTATCTCCGTACATGTGACAATAATAAACCAATTCCCATTCCAAGATGGAAGGTTCCAGAAGAGAAGGGCCCTCCCCATGAAAAAAAGGAAGCAAGAACTTGAGATGCCGGAACCAGGAAAGTTGTCCGCTCCGAGCTGCCGAAGGTTTTATACAGTTTGAGCTCCCAGCACCAAGGCCACCTGGAATGGGAGGCAAGAGGCAGGTTAATAACAACAGGTCCATCTACTCACTGTTGTTAGAAGACGCGAGTGAGCAGGGCCAGTTCTGGTGGATCACAAATGTGAGCTGGGAGGAAGAGAGTTGAGGTTCAGTTGTGACTTGGTCCTGGAGCCCTCCAGCCCAGAAATACGACATTCTGCCCAACATTCCCTTCTAAACTAGTCTCATTTGCCCAGGTTTGGCCCAATACACACTTGGAGTATTGTAAGCAGTTCTGTGCCCCGTATCTAAGAAAGGATGTGCGGGCATAGGAGAGGGTACAGAGGAGTTTCACGAGAATGATCTCGGAAAGTGTAATGTAGGAGGAGCATTTAGTGTACTCACTAGAGTTTAGAAAAACGAGGGAGGGTGTCTCATTGAAACTTCATCAAATATTGAAAGGCCTAGATAGAGTGGACAAGGAGAGCATGTTTCCTATTGTGAGTGAGTCCAGGACCAGAACAGAGGGACGTCCATTTAGAACAGGGATGAGGAGGAATTTCTTTAGCTAGAGAGTGGCGAATCTGTGGAATTTATTGCCACAGTTGGCCGTGGGGGGCCGAGTCATTGGATATACTTACAGCAGAGGTCGATAGGTTCTTGGCTAGTCAGAGTGTAAAAGGATACGGGGAGAAGGCAGAATAATGGGTTGAGAGGGCTAATATGATGGAATGGTGCAGCAGACTTGATGGACCAAATGGCCTAACTCTGCTCCTGTGCCTTATGGTCTTGTATATCCCTCTAAACTTTTCTTATCCACTTAGCTGCCCAATTACACATTAAGTGTTGTTCATGTACCTGCCTCAACCATTCTCTCTGGCAGCTCATTCCTTATTCAGACCTCCCTCTGGGTGAAAGAGGTGACGTTTCAGAGGGAGCACCTCGTATTGATGGAGATGTCCATCAGTGAGGAAGCTGGGGGCTCGGAGATGCTGCCATTGCTTACTGCGAAAATCGTATGTTCCATTAAATTTAATTCTGTTTAGTTCCTTCCTCTCTACAAGCAGGCACTTGGCAGCTGACATCACAGTCTGACCCAGAGACATCATCTGAAGCACACAGTATGGGACAGATGCACCTCAAATTCATGTCTGTGGGAGGGGTGGTACTGAGGGGGGATCACACTGTGGGAGGGGGTGGTTCTGAGGGAGAGTCACTGTGGGAGGGGCAGTACTGAGGGAGCTTTAAACTCTCTATCTCACCATCTCTCTGACCATAGACATTGGAGCAGAGCTGGTCCATTTGGCCCATCAAGTCTGCTCCTGCAAAAACATTCAAGGCAATTCCTTCCAATTGGATCTATGTGGAAACAGAGGGGAATCCACTCTGGAAGCAAGAAAAGCTGCCTGAGATGTTGGTGAGACCACACTTGAACAACTGTGTACTTTAACTCTTGCCCAACTATGGGAGGATGGTCACGATAGCGTAGCGGTAAGTGCAACGCTGTTACAGCACATGGCATTGGAGTTCAGAGTTCAATTCCAGCGTTCTCTGTAAGAAAGTTTGTACTTTTCTCCTGTGAGCGCTTGGAACTCCTCCCACAGACCAAAGATGTACCACTAAGATGGCCGTTGTAAATTGTTCTGTAAGTAGGCTAAGGTTAGACCGGAGAATTTCTGGGCAGAGCAGCTCGTTGGGCCGGAAGGGCCTGTTCCACACCGCATCGCCAAATAAAATAACTAAATACAGTAAACTTGAAAGTCTGAGTCCTTAAGAGTCATTGAAAAGAGCAGGACAGAAATAGCTCCTTCAGCCCATCTCATTCATGCTGGACCATTTCAACTGCCTACTCCGATTGACCTGCACCAGGACGACAGCCTCCATGTCTCTATCATCTATGTACCTGTCCAAACTTCTCTAAAAGGTCGCACTCATGCTTGTATGCGTCACTTGCGCTGGCATCTCGTTCCACACTCTGAGTGTGGACATCTGTGGTCCCATGGAAATAGTGTGGAAAAGAGTCTTCAGGATATTGCCTGAGTGCATTTCTGAAGTCACACACAGGTCTCCATTGTACCACTCAGAATTCTCTCTCCTCTCTTTGATAAACAAGCTCAGCAGGTCAGGCAGCATCTACGGTGGGGGAAAACAGTCGACATTTTGGGTCAAGAACCTTCATCAGGGCTCAGCTGGGACCTTCCTTTACCACTTAATCAAATATCAAGTCACAACAGAACCTCAGCAACATCTTCCCCAAGGGGTTACATTGAGGAACAGCAAGGGTTGTCCCAGAGCTCCACAAGGTGCCGGGCATACAGTGGGTTTGCAATCAGGCGCTCACTCACGGCTTTGGGAGAAGAATTCGCGGGAGAACACCTTCAGGAAAAGAAAGATAAAGAACCAGCAAGTACTTTACAAAGCGTCTACTTTAATTTAATCTTTGCTTACAGATTTAGGAATCATAAATAATGACATATACAATCATGTGCACGATACAGCACTTTGTGAGAATTTGGTAAATAATACAATTTCTGGGGAAAAAAGGCTTCTTAAACATTTTCCTTATTTATATTCTACTAATGAAATAGGAACCCTTCTGTTAAACCTTTGTCAGATGGGTTGGGATTCAAATATCCTTTGGTTTTCATCCTTTAAAGATAAGTGGACTCTGCAATAGAAGATACAGGAGAGTATAGAGTGTGCTGGAGGAGTGTGAGCGGGTTTGATTTATAAATCACGAAGTGCACTTGTCGTTCATGCATAATTGGGTTGATTTGCCTCATTCATTGGCTAGCAGATGAAGCAAGTCTTTCAGTCCTGTTAGTACACAGCCCTACAGCTGTTAAACCTCCTGAATAAATCCATTAAAACAATCAAACACACGTCTGTGGTTTGCTCCAGAAATCTTACGCAGAGAGGAGTTACACCAGTCTTCTCACTTTGATCTGCTTGGAGGAAAGTAAGTCTGGGGAAACACACTGGGAGACGGACAGGGCCTGAAGTTCCTCCCCCAGGTCACTGGAAAGGGACTCAAAATTGTCCATACAGACAGAAAGAGGAATTTCACATAAAACCGTCACACAGAGTGATTCCATCTCCTTCCTCTCTGAGTTAAATTTATAGAGAAATCCACAGAAATCTCTGTGACATAAAAGGTCAAACTCTTATTTATTTATTTTTTACAGATTCAGATTGTCTAACAATTTATATTTTCAGCTTTTTAAATATATAAAAGGAAATTTTCTTCAGTTTTAGTGAATTTAAATAATAGAACTGCAGAAATAAAAATCACAGGTCTTGCATCTTGCTAATATGTCATGATTCACCAAATAAGGGGACGCTCAGCTTTGTCTGTTGTAAAATTTTGGAAGGATATCAGAAAAGGATGGGTTTAACTCCATTCATGGAGGCTGTGACCGGCTTGTGCACTAGTAAGCAGCGTAAATTGGCAGTATATTGGAAAATAAATCATTCTAAAAACTATTATTTGGTGCTTGTTGGTTAAAGCCACAGTCAGTAGGGAGCAGGTTAGAGTGCAGAGAAGAGGGCTGCATTACTCAACATGCGGAGTTCAGTGACAGAACATGCTGGTCAAGGCACAACCAAAGCGAGCGACAACAGAGACAGACTGCAGGCAGTGGGAGAAGGCAGAGTAGGAGAGGGGAAAGTGAGATTACCAAATTAAATGCAATGTCATGAAAAACAGGAGGGCACTGTTAACAGAGCAACACTTGTCTTATGATTACAGGTTTTTTAAAGATGGGGCTACAGCGACTCCAGTCAGTGCAACACTCCAGATCTTTTGCCAAGATTGAGATATTGGTTGATCGCTTGGGAACGCCACAGGACATCAACATCCCTCTGCCTCCCCAACCACCGCAGGAGCTCTCCCAGCCTCACAATGCAACGGGATCAAGTCAGGGCTGCCAGCTGACAGAGCTCTCGACACAGAAACACCTGCGCAAACTGAAACATGGATCGAGTTTCCTAACAGAAGACTCTGCATAAAATAACTTGCAGTAACGCATTTAAAACAATTGCACAGTCAGTAAAAAACATCCCCGGCCTCTGGTGCAAGGGGACATCATGACATTCACTTCAAAGAAAGCTACAAATATTAAAATCATTCACAACAATCTGGCTGCTTAGCAATATTGTGGAGCTCTCTAATATTGTGGAGTTCCATCTCCCACTGTAAACAGAGTTAAAACTCAGCGTCTGTGACACTGTTGGGGATGGGGAGGGGGGGCAGCAGAGGCTCTAAACTAGCCTAGCTGTGTAGGCCGGAAGCCTGCAGTGTAAGTCAGTGAACAACAATAGCAGATAGTTTCTCTGATGCCTGGGCCGATAAATCACTCCAACTGTAGCCAGCTATGGCAGACTTTCTTCCCTCGTAACTGGCAATAAAATGCCACAGGAACGCCAGGCAGTGTCCGTCCTTTCCATTGGGCTAAGCTAACGAGCGGTGAGGACGTTTGGACTCATCGCCGTTTTCAGAATCTACATCTCGTGCCATGGTTCAAACAAAAATAATCTAAACTTTCCCTGCTTTTTCTAAAAATGACCTCTGTATAAAAATGTAAACAGTTTAAAGCATAACATTATAAATTTAAATTTGTTTAAAAAGAAGTTATTTTTTGGTAACATGGTTATCACAAACATCACTGCCCTGGTTGTAAACCATATTGCATAAACCCTTCTCTGTACCTGATCGGCTGTTATCAATTGTCCAAAATAGTGATTTGTTTTAAAATTTTAAATAAATAGCTTTCAGTTTGATTGCCGTTTGCCTCATGGCACGCTGCGATGTCTCTGCCGCTAACTGCAGGCACATCAGTGCATTTTATACCCAAGGGCATTGTAAACCCATTCGATCAGACGCTCGGGGGACGAGCCTCCTTCCTGGCACATATGTAGCAGGATCTCCAGCTGAACTGAAAGCAGAGGAACAGTCAGACTCAGCAGCTCGTACAGGTAGCCATAGTTGTAGGCGTTGTCCTGCAAGTGGGAGCGGGCGGCATGCAGAATGCCCTGCATCCAGTTAGACAGGCGCCTGGGCGCACCTAACAGCAGCCCGGAGAGCCGCAGAGGCCAGCTGAGGATTCTCCGAGACAGCGAGCTCACGGTACCTGGGGGTGTGACGGCAGCAGTGCTGTCAGTGCAGAGGCTCCCTGACGCCTCACCCTCCGGATTAGCCAAAGGCGTGGCTTCGCCCTGGAAAACAAAGCAAAGGAGGTGACAGGTGAACGCAGAGTAACCGCGCACACGTTACTCTGAGGTGACAGGTGAACGCAGAGTAACCGTGACTACACCTTAATGCCTCACCGCTTGTAACACTGTGCCAGCGCGTGATATTGCTTGTCCAATGCAGCAGTGTGACGCTTAAACACTGTCAACGTATACTGTGTATATTACCTATATACCATGTCAACGTGACAAAACCTGTACACTGACAACAGTTTTACACTGTCAATGTATACTGTGTATACATTACCTATATACCATGTCAACGTGACAAAACCTGTACACTGTGTGACAACAGTTTTACACTGTCAATGTGTGGCGTGCTCCTGCCCAAGATGGCCATTCATTCAGGTGTCCAGGCAGTGGGTAGTCGAGAGCTTTGCCCAAGCTAACTGCCTGCCAGTCTTCCAGCATTATGTCCATGCCCAGGTATGCAGTATCAAAGGGGACAGTGGAGAAATTCTGGGAACGGTGGCCTGCGCAGGCCCTGAATGTTTTGTGGATAAAGTAATCATATTTTAATTTGAAATTGTGAATAGTTTTGTGAACTCTTGATTATTGCATGTTCTTTTGTTCATGAATAAATCTCTAAAGGATATATAAATAAACTGTGTGACAACACTTGTGACACTGTCAGTGATATTGTACTCTTCTTGTGTGTGTGACAACAATCACTCTTCATCGCAGAACTTACTCACAGTGACGGTCAGTGCGATTGTACTATCCCAGCGTTCGACAACAGTCATACTCTTCATCACGGAACTTACTGACAGTGACTGTCAATGTGGTTGTACTGTCCCAGCGTGTGACAACAGTCGTACACTCTTCATCACGGAACTTACTGACAGTGACAGTGTCACAAATCATACAGTCAGTCAGAGTTTATAACATTGCTAAATTTACAATATCTCTTTCTCTCTCTCCCCTAACTGGCCAGCTTTAGCTTTGGAACTTGCCCACCACCACCCAGCCATCTCTTCCCATGAGATGACCCAGGCAAGAATGAAATATCCATATTTTCCATACTTCCTTATGACAAAGGAGGATTTTTAGCTCATATATTGTTGTGCTGTGAATCCCAAAGTTAAACAACACTGCCATCGGGTTCTTGAACCCGAATGCAGAACAACAATCCTACCGGCAGTATGACTGTGATTCATCAACCTGATCAACTTGGATTATTATTTGTGTAAATTATGTATATTTTTATTGTGAATAATGTATGAATCTGTAAAATTCATTGTCACGGACGGCTGTAGAGGTCACAGGGTACATTTAAAGTGGAGGTTGATAGATTCTTGATTAATCAGGGTGTGATAGGTTACAGGGAGAAGGCAGGAGAATGGGGATGAAAGGGAAATGGATCAGCCATGATCAAATGCTGGAGGAGAATCGATGGGCTGAATGGACTAATTTGCTCCAATGTCTAAATAATTTTATTTAAATTATCTGTAATTTATGTCTTATTTAAATTTAGAAAAGATCCACTGCTCAGTCTTAAATTCGAAACAATCTTTTTATGATATCTGGGGACCTTTCCTAAATTACTTTTCCAATTTATAAAGTTTACCAGTGCACAGACTTTTAGGTACATTTTTATCTTCTCTTCTTAAGCAAATATGGTTTTTTTTTTCTAATTATCCATTATCATCCATCAGCTTTTTTCTGTGGTAGTTGGTAGGGGGTTGATTTTTTTCTATATAAAAAATTTCTTTTATGATGTATGACCTATCTTTAAATTTTTGATTACGGAGTGGTATACCTTTATGTGTTATGCTATAACATTTTGATCAATTTTATTACAATATATGAATGTATACAAGTTATGTTGAGATGGATCTATGTGTTGCACTCTGTAAATCGTTTTTTCTGAATAGAAATATTGCAAAAAGAAATTATCTGTAATTTATGTTAACATGTCTATGCAACATGACACAAGGCAACTGGCCTTTTCCAAAAGCTCCCTCCTGCTGGAAAGCATTATAAGGCAATTAAAACAAAAACCATACCTTCTTAAGTTTCTTCCTCCAGACAGTTAATCTGATCAACCATTCTAGTTAGCCCCACCACCCCCTCCACTGCACTGTAAACACTTTAAACCACTTTTTATAATGCTGTTTACATTGTAAATACACCCAGTGGCCACTTTATTAAGTCCACATGCTCGTTAATGCAAATATCTAATCAGCCACTCAAGTGGCAGCAACACAGTACATAAAAGCATGTGGACATGGTCAAGAGGTTCAGTTGTTGTTCAGACCAAACATCAGAATGGGGAAGAAATGGGATCCCAGTGACTTTAACCGTGGAATGATTGTTGGTGCCAGATGCGGTGGTTTGGTATCTCAGAAACTGCTGATCTCCTGGGATTTTCACACACAACAATCTCTAGAGTTTACTGAGAATGGTGTGAGAAACAACAAAAACAAAACATCCAGAGAACAGCAGCTTTGTAGGTGAAATTGCCTTGTTAATGAGAGAGGTCAGAGGAGAATGGGAGAACTGTCCAAGCTGACAGGAAGGCGAAAGTAACTCAAATAACCACATGGTACAGAAGAGCAGCTCTGAACGTACAGAACATCAAACCTTGAAGTGGCTGGACTACATCAGCAGATGACCATGAACAAACACTCAGTGGCAACTTTATCAGTTACAGGAGGTTCCTAAATGAAGTGGCCACCCAGCACACACGCTGGTGTTTATGTGTATATCTACATTCTATTCCATACCTGTGCTTTAACTTTATTCTTATAACTGTTGTTTTCTGTTGCATCTTATGTCCAGACCAACACACCACAGCAAATTCTTAATCCATGTCAATGTAAATGGTGAATAAATTTAATCCTTGATGTTAAACACGTTTGTAATGTAATGCACTGCTGTGAAAAGTTCATTTTCAGGACCTTAATATCATGTCTATAACAATAAACTTGAAACTGAATTTGAGGTTAATATCTCCAGCAGTTCCCCTCTACAAATGGGACATAGAAAAGTACAGGACAGAATATTCTGCCAAACTTTTAACCAACTCCACCATCAATCTGACTCTTCCCTCCTGTACAACTCATAACCCTCCATATTTCTTACATCCCTTTGCCCGTCTACGGATCTCTTAAATGTCCGCAATGTATCAGCCTCGACCACCATGTTTTATAAAGACAAACAGATTTGTTTTACCTGTCACATGTACATCAAAACATACAGTGAAATATGTCATTTGCATTATAATCAAATATGGTCCGAGGATGTTCTGGGGCAGCCTCCAAGTGTTGCCACGCTTCTGGTGCCAACATAACATGCCCACAACTTACTAATGCCAACCCGTACACCTTTGGACTGTGGGAGGAAACCAGAGCACTTGGAAGAACCCACAGTCACAGGGGGAACATACAAACTCTTACAGACAGCGGTGGGAATTGAACCCAAATCACAGGTACTGTATAGCATTAGGCCAGTCACTACGCTACCAGGATCAACATTGATGTAAGAGTAATTCAGCCAAGTGTCCTGCTGTCTGTTTCATTGTGTGGTACGAAAGCTGTAAGACATCAGACCGCAGACTCTACAGAGGACAATAAAAACCGCCAAGAGGATAATTGGCATCTCCCCACTGCCCCCATTTCTGACATTTATCAGGAGCACTGCAGACAAAGGGCCCCAAAGCATTGCAGAGGATCCCTACGCGCACCCCCCCATCCCACAATCTCTTTAACCGACTACCGTCAGGAAGGAGGAACAGGAGAATCAGGACTCAGACTGCCTTCTTCCTTCTGGCTGTGAGACTAACATATACACTGCCTCACTGAAGTCTTGTCACCAGGTTATTGTTTTCCTGTGCTGCACAATACATACATGTTATAGAATTCTATTGTGTTACGTTTTATTAAATATTTCATTAACAAATTTATGATAATATTTTATTTTGTGTTGTGTGTGATATATTGTGGGCGCAGAGGAACATTGTTTCATTTGTTTGTACAGTCAGTTGACAATAAACTTTAACTCAGGGGTTCCCAACCTGGGGTCCAAGGACACTTCGATTAATAGAAACATAGAAAACTGACAGCACAATACAGGCCATTTGACCCACAATGCTGTGCCGAACATGTTCTTACTTTAGAAATTACCTAGAGTTACCCATAACCCTTTATTTTTCTAAGCTCCATGTACCTATCCAGGAGTCTCTTAAAAGACCCTATCATATCCACCTCCACAACCGTCGCCAGCAGCCCATTCCACGCACTCACCACTCTCTGTGTAAAAAACTTACCCGGACATCTCCTCTGTACCTACTCCCCAGCACCTTAAACCTGTGCCCTCTTGTGGCAACCATTTCAGCCCTGGGAAAAAGCCTCCGACTATCCACACGATCAATGCCTCTCATCATCTTATACACCTCTATCAGGTCACCTCTCATCCTCCTTCGCTCCAAGGAGAAAAGGCCGAGTTCACTCAAACTATTCTCATAAGTCTTTCTCCCCAATCCAGGCAACATCCTTGTAAATCTCCTCTGCACCCTTTCTATAGTTTCCACATCCTTCCTGCAGTGAGTTAACCAGAATAACTGACCAACAACCCAACAAAACCGATCCCTGAACTACAAGACCATCCAGACCAATAAGGACTGCTACCGCTCCCCACTCTACCCTAGGGCCATTCCAGTTTGGAACTCCCTGCCGCCACACGCTACATCTGTCGCTGATAGTAAAACTTTCAAGTCGCTGCTCTTAAACACCGCAATTTAAATTACAACTGCGTGCATGAGGGACTACACATTTAAAGCCCAGCGGCGGCGGTTGGTGCAGTATGAACAAGACAAGACAAGAACTGTGCACAGTACTCCAAGTGGGGTTTGAGGGTCCTATATAGCTGTAACCGAAAGCTATATAGGGACAGAGACATGGAGAGTCACGGAGTAGTATGGCAATGGTGTTGGACTGGACTATTTAATTGTTATTTTCTTTGCAGCTTAACAATTAATTACCTGCTTGTGTTTTATAACCACTTATAAATATTTAACTGTTTGCTGTTTCTCCAGTAGTCGCAGTATGTACAGTATATGCAGTTGTTTAGTAAGTTCCTAGTGGTTAATAGCAAAGGTCCTTTAGTTAACTTGGCCTTCAACTTGAGAGGATCACATCCTCTCTGTATGAGGGCCAGAGACTGTGATAAACTTCCTACCTTTTTGTGCATCAACGATGAGGAGTGACTCCGCCGTTTTCTCGCCTTGTTATTCATTTTGCAGTAGGTAAAGTGAGGTTTGCAGTAGAACTTTCCTGGGGGAAGCAAACATCAGATTGTAAAAATCTAAAACTAAACTGGAGGTATTGGAAATCTGAAACAAAAATTGCTGGAGGTCAGACAGCATCTGTGGACAGGGAGCAAGAGTTCAAACTGAGAAACCTCAGCTGAGTTAGAAAGACAGACAAGTTAGTTTTCAAGAGCGGAGAAGTTAGAGGAAAGAGATAAAGTCATGGAGAGTCACGGAGTAGTATGGCAATGGTGTTGGATTGGACTACATAATTGTTATTTTCTTTGCAGCTTAACAATGAATTACCTGCAAGTGTTTTATAACCACTTATAAACATTTAACTGTTTGCTGTTTCTCCGGTAGTCACAGTATGTATATGCAGTTGTTTAGTAAGTCCCTAGTGGATACAGGTCTTTGTATAATTCTACAAAGTTCTAGAAGCTTCTATGGCATTGTGTTATTTGAATGGGGGTATCTGATTGGTTGACACTTATCTACAAATTTGGATGGAATATTTCTTATGGATAAAAAAAGAGTTGATCATGAGGTGTCACCATTTTTTAGCTTTTCTCACCATCCACTCACTAGTCCCTGGTCTCACCACTGTCCTTTTTTGAGTTTCTTTGTTCTATTAACGCTTAATAAAACAAAGGTTTTGTGTTTCTTTCCTGATTTCCAAAAGAACCTTGGATTAAAACATTGGAATCCATCAATGGGAACAGGTCTTTTGGCCCAACTGGGCCATGCCAATAAAGAATCCCATTTAAGCTAGTCCCATTTGATCCACGTCTAAACTAGAAGTTCCTAACCTGGGGTCCATGAACCCCTCACTCAATGATATTGGTCCATGTCATGAGAAGAGGTTGGGAACCCCTGCTCTAAACCTTTCCTATTCGTTCAAGACTCTGTTTACACTTCCCCCTGCCTCAGTAAAGCAGCCAACATGATCAAAGACCCCCCACCCATCCTAGACATCTCTCTTCTCCCCCTCCCAGGCAAAAGATATAAAAGCCTGAAAACACGTCCCCCCAGGCTCAAGAGCAACTTCTATCCCACTGTTAGCAGACTATTGAACGGTTGCATTGTGCATTAAAAGAGACTCCTGACCTCACAATCTACCTCGCCATGATCCTGCGCCTCATTGTCTGCCTGCTCTGCACTTTCTCTGGAACTGTTGCACTCTATTTTGTATCGTTGACTTTCTTTGTACCACCTCAGTGCACTGATAGAATGAAATGCTCTGTGTGCCTCAGTACATGCGATCATCATAAAACAACTTGCCAATCTTCACCAGGAGCTGGAGGAACAAGCTGGCACTTGTTGGTTCACAGACTGACCCGGGTGATTGAAGTCAGCCTGAATACCAACACAGATTCAAAGTCATAAACACAAGAGATGCTGGAAATCCAGAGCAACACACACAAAATGCTGGATGAACTCAGCGCATAAGGCAGCATCTATAGAGGGGAATAAACAGTCAACGTTTTGGGCCGAGTCCCGATGAAGGGTCTCAGCCTGAAATGTTAGCTGTTTATTCCTCTCTATAGATGCTGCTCAACCTGGTGAATTCATCTAGCATTTTGTATGTTGATCACATTGTCAATATTTCTGGCAAGGGTTTAATTTTATTTTCCTTATTAATCTTCATTTATTCTTTGCATTTAAAAAATATTTGATACTATTTTCTGTCCTGATACCTGCCTTTGCAGTTATATCCCTGATTTTTTTTCAAACAAACTGGTTAAAACTTAGTCACCATTGTACAACTACGTTGGGCAGGTGCTCGACCATTAATGGAAAACTGAAAGGCTGGGAAACAGATCTTCACCTTCGAGTTTTGAGCATTCACAGCCCGGCCCGCCCCACCTTGGTTGAAGAAATTGGCCCAGGTTACCTTCCTCCGCATTGAACGCGTAGGCTCCGAGTCGCAGTGTGGTGGAACAGAAGTCACACTTGAAGCACTCCCGGTGGAAAAACTTCCCGTCTGCGCTCAGCCGCTCCATCACATAAACCCGCTTCTTGCAGAAGTAGCAGATGTCGCTGCCCCCGAGGTTCTGGGGAAATTCTCTCCTCAGGGACCCCTACAAGTCATAAAGAAAGAAACATGCACAAGGGTGTTAGAAACTATGCTCCAAACAATGTGGCTGACAACTCCTTACCCTCTAAACCACCTCCTCTTGTTTATATTTCAGAATCAGAATCTGCTTGAATATCACCGGCATATATCATGAAATTGGTTGTCTTGTGGCAGCTGTACATATTAATAAAAAGTATATAAATTACAGTAAGAAATCAATTTTTAAAAATTTAAACTAAATATGTTGTGTAAGAAGAGCAAAAAAAAAAGGTGAGGTAGAGTTCATTGTCCATTCAGTAATCCGATGGCGGAGGGGAAGAAGCTGTTCCTGAAACACTGAGTGTGTGTCTTCAGGCTCCTGTACCTCCTCCCTGATGGGAGCAATGAGAAGAGGGCATCTCCTGGGTGATGGGGGTCATTAATGATGGCTGCTACCCTTTTGAGGCATCGGGAGGGTAGTGCCCAGGATAGAGCTGGCTGTATCTGACGTTTCCTGCAGCTTTTTCTGATCCTGTACAGTGGCCTCTCCAAACCAGACGATGATGCAGCCAGTTAGAATGTTCTTCACTGTACTTCTGTAGAAATTTCCAAATGTCTCTGGTGACATACTAAACCTCCTTAGACTCCTGATGAAATATACTCGCCATCATGTCTTCTTTGCAACTGCATCAACATGTTGAGTCCAGGTTAGATCTTCAGAGATGCTGACGCCCAGGAACTTATTGTACCTTATAGTAATTGTGTTTGTGTATTGCTGCTACAAAACGACAAATTTCACAACACACGTCTGATTCTGAGCACCGATGGTTAAACACCATGAGGAGAGGCGCTGAGGTGAGTCGTCAGTCGGCCCCAGCATGCGTGCAGCGCTCCGATCTCACTACAACAGCCTCACTCACCTGCTGAGGAGGGGTCACCACCGCGTTGGGCCTGTGATCAGTCCGATAGAGAGTCACCAGAACCTCAGCCATTTCTCCAATCACTGCCGACACCTTCCCCACCGTCATCTAACCACCGGGTCGGGGAGAGATACGGAGAGGTGGGGGGGGGGGGGGGGAGAGTAAAAAGAGGGCGGGGGGAAAGAGAGGAGGGGGAAGGGGAGAAGCTCGAGAGAGAGTTAGAGACAGAGGAAGGAAGAAAGGAGAGAGGAAACAAGAGTGTGGAAAACAAGGGGGGGTGAGGGGTGAGGGGAAAAAGAGAGGGAGAAAGAGGTGGGGGTCCAGAGGGAATAAGCAAAGAGAAAGAAAGGCCAAATGAGAGAAACATTGAGAGGAAAGTGAAGTTTCAGGGAGAGGAGACGGGTGACGTTTAATCAAAACCACACTGAGTATCTGTTGGTGATCTCACTCACTGTGGGGTGTAGGAACACAGATGGATGGTGTTGTCAGTTTAGTAACAAGCTAGACGGAGGAAATGGGTAACTGAAGAGTGGGGAATAATGGTGACCCGTCTCACTGAGCAGGAACAAAGCCCAGGAACAAAGGCATCCTCAGAAACTGGTGAATACAGCCCAGACCATCCCAGGTAAAGCCCTTTCCACCATTAAGCACACTTACATACAGAGTTGCCACAAGAGACCAGCATCCACCATCAAAGACCCCCACAATCCAGGCCATGCTCTCTTCTCGCTACTACCATTGGGCAGGAGATACAGGAGTGTTACACCCCCAGCTTCAGGAACAGTTATAACCCTGCAGTCATCAGACCCCTGAACTTCACTCACCTTAACACTGAGGTGATTCCACAACCTACAGACTCACTTTTAAGAACACAACTCATGTTCTCAGTATTATTTATTTTCTCATGTATTTTAACACAACATGTCTTCCTTTGCACAGTGGTTGTTTGTTAATCTTTATATATAGTTTTTCATAAATCCTATTGTATTTTTTGTTTTCTTGTAAATGCCTGCAAGAAAATTAATCTCAAAGTGGTACATGGTAACTTTATTAGGTACAGCTGTACACCTATTCACTGATGCAAATATCTAACCAACAAATCATTTGGCAGCAACTCAATGCATAAAAGCATGCAGACATGGTCAAGAGATTCAGTTGTTGTTCACACGAAACTTCAGAATGGGGAAGAGATGTGATCTAAGTGACTTTGACTGTGAAATCATCGTGGGTGCCAGATGGGGTGGTTTGAGTATCTCAGAAATTGCTGATCCCCTGAGATTTTCACACACAACAGTCTCCAGAGCTTATGGAGAATGGTGCGATAAACAAAAAATATCCAGAGAGCAGCAGTTCTGTGGGCAAAAGTGTCTTGTTAATGAGAAAGGTCAGAGGGGAATGGTCAAACTGGCAGGAAGCGACAGTAACTCAAATAACCACGAGTTACAACACTGGTGTGCAGAGGAGCATCTCCAAATACACTGCATATCCAATCTTGAAGTGGATGGGCCACAGCAGCAGAAGACCATGAGCAGCCACTTGATTAGATACAGGAGGTAACTAATAGTACGGCTACTGAGCGTATTAACTTTGACAACAGACTTCTTTTGACTTTGAGTGGTGCCTGAGACAGCCACATTCCCTTTGAAGGTTCTTGCAGAGAGATGTATCTCAGAGTCTCAGCCTCTGTTTCCATTCACTGGGTTTCCCAGGGTCCCTGAGCCAACCTGTGCACGCCAGTACTGGCTGGTCTGATCCACCAGAAACATCATCACTGTTCCTCTCCCTGTAGATATTGCCTGACCTGCTATTTCCGGTGTTATACTAATTGGCTGGTATGGAGGGACCACTGCACGGGATTGGAAAAAGCTTTATAGAGTTGCAAATTCAGCCAATTCCATCATTGCCACTAGCCTCCCCAGCATCGAGGACACCTTCAAAAGGCGATGCGGCAAAAAGGCGGCATCCATCATTAAGGACCCCCATCACCCAGGACATGCCCTCTTCTCATTGCTACTATAAAGGAGGAGATGCAGGAGCCTGAAGACACACACTCAATGTTTAAGAAACAGCTTCCTCTCCTCTGCCATCAAACTTCCGAATGAACAATAAACCCATATACACCACCTTACTATTTTCCCCCCTTTTCTTGTTTTCATTTTTAGTCTACCTATTTAGACTAAAAGACATAAAAGCAGAATTAGACCATCGAATCTGTTCCGCCATTTCATCCTGGCAGATCCAATTTCCCTTTTGGCCCCAATCTCTTGCCTTCTTCTGGTATCTCTTCATGCCCTGACTAATCAAGAACCTATCAACCTCTGCCTCAAATAGGCCCAGTGACTTGGCCTCCACAGTGACCTGTGGCAATGAATTCCACAGATTCATCACTCACTGGCGAAAGAAATTCCTCTTCATTTCCATTCTAAGAGGATACCCCTCTAATTTGAGGTTGTGTCCTCTGGTCTTAGATACTCCCACCATAGGAAACATCCTCTTCACATCCACTCTGTCAACACTCGATAGGTTTCAATGAGGTCACCCCTCGTTCTTCTGAATTCAGGCCCAGAGCTATCAAAAGCTCCTCATATTACAAGCCTTTCAATTTTGGAAACATTTTCATGAACCTCCAAGTGAGGCCTCACCTGTGTTTTATAAAAAACCTCAGCATTTCATCCTTGCTTTTTCATTCTAGTCACCTTGAAATGAATGCCAGCGTTGCATTTGCCTTCCTCACCACTGACTCAATCTTCAAATTAACCTTTTGGGAATTTTCTCTCCATTTAGAAAATTCTGTTTATTTCTTCTACCAAAGAGCATGACCATACACTTCCCGACACTATGAAGGGTCTAGGCCTGAAACGTCGACTGTTTACTCTTTTCCATAGAAGCTGCCTGTCCTGCTGAGTTCCTCCTCATTTTGTGTGTGTCACATAGTGTTCCAGCATCTGCAGAGTTTCTCATCTATATTCCATCTGCCATTTCTTTGGACATTCTCCTAATTTGTCTAAGTCCTTCTGTAGCCTCTCCACTTCCTCAAAACTACCTGCCCTTCCACCTATCTTTGTATCGACCACAAACTTGGCACAAAACCATCAATTCTATCATCCAAATCATTAACCAATATCATAAAAAGAATCGGTCTCAACACAGACACCTGTGGAACACCACTAGTCACCGGCAACCAGTCAGAAAAGGCTCCCTTTATTCCCACTCTTTGCCTCCAGCTAATCAGCCAATGCCTTATTCTTGCTCGTATCTTTCCTGTACTACCATAGGCCCTTAACTTGTTTAGCAGCCTTATGTGTGACACCTTATCAAAGGCCTTCTGAAAATCCAAGTACACAACATCAACCAATTCTCCTTTGTCCATCCTGCTTGTCACTTCTTCAAAGAATTCCAACAGGTTTGTCAGGCAAGATTTTCCCTTGAGGAAACCATGCTGACTACGGCCTATTTTATCATGTGCCTCCAAGTACCCTGAAACCACATCCTTAACAATCGACTCCAACATCTTCCCAACCGCTGAGGTCAGACTAACTGGCCGAGAGTTTCCTCCTTTCTGCCTCTCTCCCTTCTTGAAGAGTGGAGTGACATTTGCAATTTTCCATTCCCCCAGAACAATGCCAGGATCCATTGATTCTTGAAAGATCATAATTAATTTATAGATTTTTAAATTATGTATTGCAATGTACTGCTCTCCTGCAAAACAACATATTGTATGCCAATGATATCAAACCGGATCCTGGCTCTCTTTCTGAATATTTCCAGCATTTTATTGACACAAGAGATTCTGCAGCTGCTGGAAATCTGGAGAAACACAAAATGCTGGAGAAACTCTGCGAGATGGTCTCTGGCTGAATGCCACCAGCATTGTGTGTGCTGTTCCAGCATTTTATTGTATTTCAGATCTCCAGTGTACTGCGCCCCACAGATCCAGCACTTTGTCTCTCTGTAATCTGTCCAGATCTTCTATTAACACAGAAAGCGTCATTTTCTGAAGAACTCTCACCTCTGTTCTCCAGTAGGATATTTCCAGTCGTGGGAGAGTCTAGGCCAGAGGGACTGAAGATTTAAGTCCCACAGCACAAAGTGTGGGAATAGCTACTTCTCTTCCACCATCAAGTTCTTGAACTGACTGAACAACCCTAACCCTATCGCAGTAACAGATTGCTACAGAAAACCGCCTGTACTACCATGGATGTCTCTTGAGTGGGAGAGAGGGCGGGAGGGCAGGCGAAAGGGCAAGTGGGAGTGTGAGTGAGTGAGTGAGTGAGTGTGTGTGTGTTTACTTGTACTAATGTCTTGTTTTACACTATATCTGAATCTGTCTTGTATATTTTTTGTATAATTTATATTCTGGATGGCTTCCGAGGTTGCGTGGATATGATGCTGCTGTAAGGAAGTTTTTAATTCAACCGGTGCCTCACTGTACTTGCACAGATTGGCTATAGAACACCGAAACAGGCCCTTTGGCCCACAATGTCCTGCCAAGCCAATTACATTAGTAATCAAATGGCCAACTAAACTAACTCCTGCTGCTTACACAATGAGCTGGGTGGTTGGGATCCTTCATGACGTTGCTGGTCCTCTTTTCAGCACCTTTCTGTTCATATATGTCATCGGACAGGCTGGTGTCAGTGATTTGTTGGGAAGTTTTGACTACCCGCTGTAGAGACAGGAACTGCCCTTCAGACCATAATGCTCTGCCAAACCAATTAAATCAGTAATCAAATGGCCAACTAAGCTAATCTCTTCTCCTACACAATGTCCATATCCTTGCATTTTCCTCACATTCATGTGCCTATATAAACATCTCTTAACAGCCTCTAATCTATCTGCCTCTACCCCCACCCCAGGCAGTCCATTCCAGGCATCCTCCACTCTCTGTGTGAAAAACTTGGCCTCACATCTCCCTTGAAATTATGCTCTCATCTTAAATGCATGTCCTCTGGTTTTAGACATTTATCGCTGGTATTGACAAAGATACTGTCTGCCTACGCTATCTATGCCTCTCATCATCTTACAAACCTCTATCAGATCGTCCCTCAGCCTCCGCCACATCAGTGAAAACAACCCAAGTTTGTCCAGCCTCTCGTGATATCACATGCCCTCTAATCCAGGCAGCATCCTGGTGAATCGCCTCTGCTCCCTCTCCAAAGCCTCGACACCCTTCCTATAATAGAGCGACCAGAACTGAATGCAGCCCAACTAGAGCTGCGACATAACTTACTGATGGTAGAAATCAAAATAAACTTGTTAAAATAAAATCTAGAAGATGACAAGAAACTCAACATAACCATAAGGATCCACAGTACATTTGATAATAATCAAAGTAGGTCTGCAGTATACAACTCTGAGCTTTGTCTCCCCACAGACAGCCATGAAACAAAGAAGAACCAAGCCAGGACAATCCACACAGGGCAGCCCCCAGGAGGTAATACACACCTCCTGGAGTTGTACTGCATAGAGACAGACCCCTCGACCTACAACATCCCACCTGGCCTCTTTGTCCATCTACATTAATCACATTTACTAACATCAGGACATATTGGGGTAATACACACAAAGCACTGGAGGAACTCAGCAGGCCAGACAGCATCTATGAGAGGAGGTAGTGATGATGTTTCGGGCCGAAACCCCGAAACGTTGTCACTACCTCCTCCCATAGATGCTGTCTGGCCTGCTGAGTTCTGCCAGCATTTTGTGTTTTTATTTATTTCCAGCATCTGCGGATTCACTCGTGTTGACTTTGAATTCACTACTGCGAAGCCTCTTCTACACTGAAGAAGTTCAGATCTTCTCTCTGACGGGAGTTCAGCGAGAGCCTCTCTCTCTGCTCCCAACCTACTATTTCTTCGGCCCTGAAACTTTTGGACCACTTTCTTTCTTTCAAATGGTTCCTTTTATTATCAGAGAATGTTCACAATAAACAACCCAAGATACAAACCCCATTTCCAGAAAAGTTGGGATATTTTCCAAAATGCAATAAAACCAAAAATCTGTGATATGTTAATTCACAGAACCTTTATTTAACTGACAAAAGTACAAAAGAAAAGATTTTCAATAGTTTTACTGACCAACTTAATTGTATTTTGTAAATATACACAAATTTAGAATTTGATGGCTGTAACACACTCAACAAAAGTTGGGACAGAGTTAAAATAAGATTGAAAAGTGCACAGAATATTCAAGTAACACCGGTTTGGAAGACTCCACATTAAGCAGGCTAATTAGATAGATAGATAGATACTTTATTCATCCCCATGGGGAAATTCAACATTTTTTCCAATGTCCCATACACTTATTGTAGCAAAACTAATTACATACAATACTTAACTCAGTAAAAATATGATATGCATCTAAAATCACCCTCTCAAAAAGCATTAATAATAGCTTTAAAAAGGTTCTTAAGTAGTTTACTTAAATACATTGAGTCCTAAACCCGGCACTTTAACATATCTTACTCCTGGCGGTAGAATTGTAAAGCCGAATGGCATTGGGGAGTATTGATCTCTTCATCCTGTCTGAGGAGCATTGCATCGATAGCAACCTGTCGCTGAAACTGCTTCTCTGTCTCTGGATGGTGCTATGTAGAGGATGTTCAGGGTTTTCCATAATTGACCGTAGCCTACTCAGCGCCCTTCGCTCTGCTACCGATGTTAAACTCTCCAGTACTTTGCCCACGACAGAGCCCGCCTTCCTTACCAGCTTATTAAGACGTGAGGCGTCCCTCTTCTTAATGCTGCCTCCCCAACACGCCACCACAAAGAAGAGGGCGCTCTCCACAACTGACCTATAGAACATCTTCAGCATCTCACTACAAACATTGAATGACGCCAACCTTCTAAGGATGTACAGTCGACTCTGTGCCTTCCTGCACAAGGCATCTGTGTTGGCAGTCCAGTCTAGCTTCTCGTTTAACTGTAGGTCCAGATACTTGTAGGTCTTAACCTGCTCCACACATTCTCCATTAATGATCACTGGCTCCATATGAGGCCTAGATCTCCTAAAGTTGGTATCAGGTGAGGTATCATGACTGGGTATAAAAGTAGCGTCCATCAAAGGCTCAGTCTTTGCAAACAAGGATGGGTCGTGGCTCACCCCTTTGTGCCAAAATTCGTGAGAGAATTGTTAGTCAGTTCAAAAGGAACATTTCCCAACGCAAGATTGCAGAGAATTTAGGTCTTTCAACATCTACAGTACATAATATTGTGAAAAGGTTCAGAGAATTCAGAGACTTCTCAGTGCGTAAAGGGCAAGGTCGGAAACCACTGTTGAATGCGCGTGATCTTCGAGCCCTCAGGCGGCACTGCCTAAGAAACCATCATGCTACTGTGACAATTATAGCCACCTGGGCTCGGGAGTACTTCGGAAAACCATTGTCACTTAACACAGTCCGTCGCTGCATCTAGAAATGCAACTTGAAACTGTATTACGCAAGAAGGAAGCCATACATCAACTCTATGCAGAAACGTCAGCGAGTTCTCTGGGCCCGAACTAATCTCAGATGGACCAAAAGACTGTGGAACCGTGTGCTGTGGTCAGATGAGTCCACATTTCAGCTAGTTTTTGGAATAAACAGGCGTCGAGTTCTCCGTGCCAAAGATGAAAACCACCATCCTGATTGTTATCAGTGAAAGGTGCAAAAGCCAGCATCTGTGATGGTATTGGGGTGCATCAGTGCCCAAGGCATGGGTGAGTTGCATGTATGTGAAGGTACCATCGACTCCGAGGCGTATATTAGGATTTTAGAGAGATATATGTTGCCATCAAGGCAGCGTCTCTTCCCGGGATGACCATGCTTATTTCAGCAGGACAATGCCAGACCACATTCTGCACGGGCTACAACTGTGTGGCTTTGTAGACACAGAGTGCGTGTGTTTGACTGGCCTGCTGCCAGTCCAGATCTATCTCCTATTGAAAATGTATGGTGCATCATGAAGAGGAGAATCAGACAACGGAGACCACGGATTGTTGAGCAGTTGAAGTCTTATATCAAGCAAGAATGGACAAAATTTCCAATTGCAAATCTACTACAATTAGTATCCTCAGTTCCAAAACGATTAAAAAGTGTAATTGAAAGGAAAGGTGATGTAACACAATGGTAAACATGCCTCTGTCCCAACTTCTGTTGAGTGTATTGCAGCCATCAAATTCTAAATTTGTGTATATTTACAAAATATAATTAAGTTGGTCAGTAAAACTATTGAAAACCTTTTCTTTGTACTTTTGTCAGTTAAATAAAGGTTCATGTGAATTAACATATCACAGATTTTTGTTTTTATTGCATTTTGGAAAATATCCCAACTTTTCTGGAAATGGGGTTTGTACTTGTCTTCACATCCACGAAAAACAGAAGAACCCCAAAAGAATGATTGACAGAAAATGTTGGAACCCCAAGCCCCACCCCGCCCATTTCAGCAAAAAGCGCCAGCGCCCGCCACCCTCCAAGCAATAACCAAAGCACCCAAAGACAGACCATGATCTGCAGCCAAGAAAAACCATTGTTTACCCGAAAGGTTGATGTGCCACATTCTCTCTCTCTCACTAACAAGGGACAGAGAGATGTCACTCATCTCAGAGTGAAACGCGAGACTAACAGTCGCTGTTATGACGTTACAGTCTGTCACATCACTTTTTATTCGGAGATTCTTTCTTTTTGAATCACCCTTGTTCAGTGGTACAACAGCTCAAAGACTTCTCCAGTTCCTATTTCGTTTTTCTCATTCAAGAGCAAATCCTGTCCAACTACTGACTGACCGTGGACGAGTCTCACACCAGAGGGCACAGGCTCAGAATAGAGGCACGTCCATTTAGAACAGAGATGAGGAGGTATTTCTTAGGCCAGAGGGAGGTAAATTTGAGGAATTCATGGCTACAGATGTCTGTGGTCAAGACATTTGGTATATTTAAGGCAGAGGTTGATAGATTCATGATTAGTCAGGGTGTCAAAGGCTACGGGGAGAAGGCAGAGGAATGGGGTTGAGAGGGACACCAAATCAGCCATGATGGAATGGCAGAGCAGACTTGATGGGCCAAGTGACCATAGACATAGAATTAGGCCATTCAGCCCATTGAATCCACTTCTTAATTTCATCATGCCTTATTCTGCTCCTAGATATTAACGTGTTAGAGAGAGTGTAGGGGACCAGTCCAGAGCCCAGACCTGCATTCCTCAGTCCTCATCATTCCAAGACAGCTCTGGAATGGGATCGGGTGGATTCGACTACTAACTCTTTGCACTAAAGACAATAAGGCCGTTTGTAACCGCACTCCCCCCTCCGCCCTGTTCAATGTTGCAATCCCTTTGGCTCACATGGACCATGCCAACCAAGTTGGCCCATCTCAGTTAGTCCCATTTGCCAAGGTTGGGCCTGTAACCTTCTAAACCTTTCCCATCGTTGTATCTGTCCAAGTAGGTTTTAAATGTTGTTATTGCACCTGCCTCAACCACTTCCACTGGCACCTCATTCTGTACACTTACCACCCTCTGGGTAAAAACCCTGCCACTCAAATTCCTCTTAAATCTCTTCCCTCTCCCCCGCAACCTATGCACTCTAGAAAAAAACTGAGTGCATTCATTCATCTGTGTCCGCCATGATCGTATACATCTCGAAGGTCACTCTTAATCTCCCACACCTCAAGGAGTAAAGTCCTTGCCTGTCCAACTTCTCCCTATAACTCAGTCCCTTAAGAACTTGAAATATTGGCACCCTTGGATAATACCTCTCTACTTGTATATCTAAAACAAAGATTATCCATGTGTCCACGTGTCTGTCCGCGTGCACACGTGTCTGTCCGTGTGCACACGTGTCCACATCCGTGTGTGTCCGCACTCAATGGGTAAATGCTACGTGAAGAAAAGCGATGCATGCACTGGTCAAGGCTCAACATGCCAATCCACATCACAAGGTCTACCTGTCTGTGACAGCGCTGGTTGGAGTTTGTAGATCGAGAGCTCCCGTTTTCACTCAAGGGACAGGGTTTGGTACAAGATGTCTACAAGCAGAGAGAACAGAGAGCACTCAACGTAGATTCTGGCAGCCCACAATTTGGCTTCAATTCCCTAAATATCTCTAAACTGAAGAGGATCCTTGGTTTCAGTTAATGGGAAGAGATCAGAGATATTAGAATTACTGGGAGACTGAACACAATCAATAAGGTCTGAAATGACAGATCCATTGGAACATCATTAGCATCCAGACGTTATCAGGGCCACAGATAGAAGGTTGTTGGCAAAAAAGCTGGAGGGGGGAGCACGAGATGTTTGGAAACATCACAGGCACCAGCATATCTTCACAGTAAGATGCTTGGATCGAGGATATGTGGACTGAAAGGGCCGGCGGATCAGGTCAACAGGAACGTTCGACGGGGGAGAAAGAGAGAGAGAGAGAGTTGGAATGAGACTAACTGAAGATTTTGATTGGTCTTTCACGGGCTTGACAGGACAAGTAGCACAGAGGGAAACCGTCTGGTACATCACAGACAGCCCTTCCCACTACTGACACCATCTACTGGTGGAAATGCATTTATCAAAGATTCCCAAGACCCAGGCTATACCATCTTCTCACAGCTACCAAGCCTGCTGCTTGTCTCCATATCGTACTGCCCTGGCTTGGGTATCATGTGGACAACTAGGACACAACATCCATGGTTGACCTTGACCAGCGGAGAGCCTTTCTAATGTCCTGTTTTGCAGTTCTTTGCTGCCTTGTATAATTTACAGCCAGTGCGTGCTCAGCACCCACGTGTCTGAGTTGCTGCTACAAGAAAGTTTTCATGGTACTTGACTCAATGAATTCAGCCTCACATCATCGGAGATCTGCAGCACCACCGATCCACATTCCCACTCACCTTCACTGTCTTCTCAGCCGGAACCCTCGATTCATCGTTTCTGCTGAGAAACATCCTTTCCAAATGAAGGGCAGCCTCCCTGATATCACGTACCTGATCTCGGGGGGAGGGGGGGGGGGGGGGAGATAATATTGCCCGGACAACAGAAACAGCAACAGGAGGGTAGGAGAAGAGAAGAGCAGAGGGAAAGATCAACAGTGAGAGAGGAAATAGTTAAATTTGTGGGCTGGAGTTCAGGAGAAGTAGACTGAAGGATTCACTCTCACAAGTCTGATACTAATGGTCCTTTAACAATATTCCTCAACTTGTTTATTAAATGTGTGTCAACACCTAGTTAATTACTACTAACCACACCCTGAACTGTATCTAACCAACCAGAGAGAACAGGCATCCGAAAAGCCAAGAAAGAGAGTAGGTGCAGAGAGAGCCTCATGAGGGAGGGTCACACCGTGGTGGGGTGGTACTGAGTGAGGGTCACACTGTGGGAGGGGTGGTACCAAGGGAGGGTCACACTGTGGGAGGGTCACACTGTGGGAGGGGTGATACTGAGAGAGGGTCACACTGTGGGAGGGGTGGTACCGAGTGAGGGTCACACCGTGGTGGGGTGGTACTGAGTGAGGGTCACACTGTGGGAGGGGTGATACTGAGGGAGGGTCACACTGTGGGAGGGGTGGTACTGAGTGAGGGTCACACTGTGGGAGGGGAGGGTACTGAGTGAGGGTCACACTGTGGGAGGGGTGGTACCGAGTGAGGGTCACACTGTGGGAGGGGTGGTACTGAGGGAGGGTCACACTGTGGGAGGTGTGCTACTGAGGGAGGGTCACACTGTGGGAGGGGTGGTACCGAGGGAGGGTCACACTGTGGGAGGGGTGATACTGAGGGAGGGTCACACTGCGGGAGGGGTGGTACCGAGGGAGGGTCACACTGTGGGAGGGGTGGTACCGAGGGAGGGTCACACTGTGGGAGGGGTGGTACTGAGAGAGGGTCACACTGTGGGAGGGGTGATACTGAGGGAGGGTCACACTGCGGGAGGGGTGGTACTGAGGGAGGGTCACACTGTGGGAGGGGTGGTACCGAGGGAGGGTCACACTGCGGGAGGGGTGATACTGAGGGAGGGTCACACTGCGGGAGGGGTGGTACTGAGGGAGGGTCACACTGTGGGAGGGGTGGTACCAAGGGAGGGTCACACTGTGGGAGGGGTGGTACTGAGTGAAGGTCACACTGTGGGAGGGGTGGTACCGAGGGAGGGTCACACTGTGGGAGGGGTGGTACTGAGAGAGGGTCACACTGTGGGAGGGGTGGCACTGAGGGAGGGTCACACTGTGGGAGGGGTGGTACTGAGGGAGGGTCACACTGTGGGAGGGGTGGTACTGAGGGTGAGTCACACTGTGGGACGGGTGGTACCGAGGGAGGGTCACACTGTGGGAGGGGTGGTACTGAGAGAGGGTCACACTGTGGGAGGGGTGGCACTGAGGGAGGGTCACACTGTGGGAGGGGTGGTACTGAGGGAGGAGCAGTACTGAGGATGGGTCATACAGTGGGAAGTAAACGAGGGAAGGTACTGAGGAAAGCCCCCCTCCCCTCAGGCAGAACACCTGAAGATGAACAGCGTTTGGAGGGGAGGCTTGTATTGATGAACCACCGTCTCACAGCCAATATAACCTTTCCATCAACCTCAGGAAAGCCAGCCCTGCGATCTCTCTCACATTATCGATCGTGAGACCTCCCTCTTCCACATGAGGACACCACCCATCACACTTGGTTCCTCATTGGCCAAAGAAGGGGAGGCAGTCGGTGTTCTAGAAATGCCAAAGTCCCTTTTCCACAGGTCACTAACCCAGAGAGAACCATCACTGAGCACGGGAGATGAAGGCATTCTCAATGTGAGCACCCACGGGCGCTTGAAGTTAGTAGGAGTCAGCAGGCGGGTGAAGCGTACGGCATGGGAGCAGAGATCTGCGCTCGCTGGTACCTGTGTTGGAGGATGGAGGAGCAGCTGTGGGTGGAGCGTACGGCATGGGAGCAGAGATCTGCGCTCGCTGGTACCTGTGTTGGAGGATGGAGAGCAGGAGACGTGCTGGAGGAGCAGCTGTGGGTGGAGCGTACGGCATGGGAGCAGAGATCTGTGCTCGCTGGTACCTGTGTTGGAGGATGGAGAGCAGGAGACGTGCTGGAGGAGCAGCTGTGGGTAGAGCGTACGGCATGGGAGCAGAGATCTGTGCTCGCTGGTACCTGTGTTGGAGGATGGAGAGCAGGAGACGTGCTGGAGGAGCAGCTGTGGGTAGAGCGTACGGCATGGGAGCAGAGATCTGCGCTCGCTGGTACCTGTGTTGGAGGATGGCGAGCAGGAGACGTGCTGGAGGAGCAGCTGTGGGTAGAGCGTACGGCATGGGAGCAGAGATCTGCGCTCGCTGGTACCTGTGTTGGAGGGTGGAGAGCAGGAGACGTGCTGGAGGAGCAGCTGTGGGTAGAGCGTACGGCATGGGAGCAGAGATCTGCGCTCGCTGGTACCTGTGTTGGAGGGTGGAGAGCAGGAGACGTGCTGGAGGAGCAGCTGTGGGTAGAGCGTACGGCATGGGAGCAGAGATCTGTGCTCGCTGGTACCTGTGTTGGAGGATGGAGAGCAGGAGACGTGCTGGAGGAGCAGCTGTGGGTAGAGCGTACGGCATGGGAGCAGAGATCTGCGCTCGCTGGTACCTGTGTTGGAGGATGGCGAGCAGGAGACGTGCTGGAGGAGCAGCTGTGGGTAGAGCGTACGGCATGGGAGCAGAGATCTGCGCTCGCTGGTACCTGTGTTGGAGGGTGGAGAGCAGGAGACGTGCTGGAGGAGCAGCTGTGGGTGGAGAAAGCACTTGAGACGGGACGGCATGAGATGGAGTCTGATAGCACCGGCTTTACCGCCAGCGGATGAAGGCGAGATGGCACGTGCAGGAAGGAACCGAGAAAAGAAGAGCAAAGACGAGTGAACGAGAGAAGCAGGAATAGAAACGATGCGAAGAGCAAATCAGGATTAATTACTCCTGAACACGAGATATTCTGCAGTAACACACACAACGCTGGAGGAACTCAGCAGGGCAGGCAGCATCTATGGAAAGGAATAAACAGGTCCTGACGGAGGGTCTCAGCCCAAAACATCGACTGTTTATTCCCTCCATAGGCACTGCCTGACCTGCTGTGTTCCGGCAACATTCTGGGTGTGTTACTCTGGATTTCCAGCGTCTGCAGAATCTCTCGTATTAACGAGCATTTCCCAGCACTTTTCTGGATTTTAACTCAGGTTTTCAGCAACTTGTAGTGTTTCTAATGTTATCATTGAGACAATGGAGATCTGGTCCACCCCGAATATGACAACCACCGTCTACTTCACATGTGGACTGACTGGTGGAGAGGCCCTTCTGCCCTTCCTGTGTGTGCTGCTGCTCAGTAAGAAAAAGCACAGATACCGATTTTCATTTACACACCAGAGAAAGCATCCAGTCTGGATACAGCACAGCTAGGTACGGCAATTGCTCTGCCGGTGACTGCAAGAAACTGCAGAGAGTTGTGGACACAGCTCTGCACTCCTTGGAAAACAACCTCCCCTCTGTGGTCTCAATCTACACTTATCACTGCCTCAGTAAAACAGCCAGATAATCAACGACCCCGAGTATTCTCTTACTCCTCCCCCCATTGGGCAGAAGATATTAAAGTCTGAATGGACTCCAGATCAGCTGCTATCCCATTGTTTTAAGACTATGGAGCAGCCTCTTAGTCCAATAAGGTAGACTCTGAACCTCAATCCACCTTCTTGTGAATCTGCACATTACTGTCTACTTACACTGCACCTTCTCCGGGGCTGTTACTCCTTACTCTGCACTCTGTTATTACCTTACCTTGCTATCTGGATGGACAGTAAGCAAAACCAGTTTATCCCTATTCCTCAGACTCGTAACACAAAACTCACCAATAACATCAGATTACTCTGTGCTTTAAGCTGTGCACCTGGATATTTTGGCTTGTAGTTCAGGCATCTTGGGAGGCTCTGTCAAGAACTGTTCAAATCAACATAACGGCTCAGACACAGAGGAACACACGTCCAGAGAGTACAGACCTGTTGCTTGAGGGTCCTGCCCCCAAAGAGTGCGGTCAGGTGAGCCCCTCGCTCCTTAATGCTCTTCCTGCTAAAGGGAACTTCACCTTGTGCCAGAGACAGAGCCCTCCTCTGCGGCGTGCCGGGCAAGAGAGGAAAGCAAGAGAAAAGTTACGGCAAGACCAGGAAGGAGAACAGCAGCAGGTGGAGTGGGGGAGAGGGTTAGCACAGGCCGAGGGTGAGCCCACAGCTTGGAACACAACAAGACCACCACACAACTTCAGAGGGACATCATCTCACTGTGTGTTCAATGTGATGAATAAAGCTAAACTTTAAACAATCGTTAAACTTCTCTTGAACCTGTCTTAGATTTACCCAAGCATGCAAGTGTCACTTCACTCTAAGCTCATCAGAGCAAACCCGCCCGATGTCACAGTGCAGAGCATGCAACTAGTCTGCTGTCGGGCAGCGCAGTGACCTCTGGCTCTGTGCTTTGCGTCCACCCTCTCCTGGAGTTACGGGGCAGGCAGCCAATCCAACAACACCTAGGGGACAGGCGGGCCAAGTTCCAACAGTGGAGAAGGTTCTGGAGGCATTGGGACAGGGTAAATCAGGAGAGAATGTTTGCAGCTCCAGCGGAGTCGACAATCAGAGGAGGCAAATTAAAGCAATCCACAAGGGAAGCAGAGGGAAGACAAGGGGAAATGTTTTCAATCAGTGAGTTATGCAATCAGGAAGGGCAGGGGAAGCAGATTTAACAGAGAACTGGGTAAATATTTTAAAGAGGAAAAGAGTTGCGAGACTCCAGGGAAAGTCGGGGAAGTGAGGCTGGTTGGAGTTTCTCAGAGTTCTGTATGAAATACACAGCACTGGAGGCAAGAGGGCAAAAGTTGTGTGGGGGGGTTGAGAGGGGTGAGAGATAGGGGGTGATGGGGGGAGAGCGCGCGGGGAGAAGGGGAGAATGATGGGGGAGTGGGGAGGCAGAGAGACTGCCTGCCTGTGTACGGACTGAGAGACAGACTGTGTGACAGAGTGTGTGTGAGAGCGGGGGAGAGGGAGAGACTGTGTATGGACTGAGAGACAGACTGTATGACAGAGTGTGTGTGAGAGCGGGGGAGAGGGAGAGACTGACTGTCTATGGACTGAGAGACCGACTGTGTGTGAGAGTGGGGGGGAAGGAGAGACTGACTGTCTGTATACGGACTGAGAGACAGACTGTGTGACAGAGTGTGTGTGAGAGCGGGGGTGGGGGGGGGGGAGGGAGAGACTGCCTGCCTGTGTACGGACTGAGAGACAGACTGTGTGACAGAGTGTGTGTGAGAGCGGGGGCGGAAGGAGACCGACTGTCTGTGTACGGACTGAGAGAGAGAGTGTGTGTGAGAGCGGGGGCGGAAGGAGACCGACTGTCTGTGTACGGACTGAGAGACAGAGTGTGTGAGAGCGGGGGGGAGGGACAGACTGTGTACGGACTGAGAGACAGCGTGTGTGAGAGCGGGGGGGGGAGGGACAGACTGTGTACGGACTGAGAGACAGAGTGTGTCAAGAGGAGGAAAGAGTACCAGCAGTTCATCACCTGTTCGAGGGTCTCCTCCAGACGCTGAAGGCGTTGCAGGACACCGGAGAGAGCGAGAGCAGAATGAGGAGTCACTGACAGCCGCTTGGTCAGCCCCGTCTGGCTCTCGGCCATCCTGATGGACTTGGCCTCTCTGATCACGTGGTCAGCGCTGGCCGCAAGGTCAGACTGCCAGGCAAAACACAACAGGTGACCCCGTGAGCGGTACCTGGACGCTTCACCAAATCTTCAGCGGGAAGGTAGCAGCAGGCGCCAGGCAGTTGTCCCCGGAAACACAGGTCAAGACAGAGGCCTGATGGCCAGCAGAAGGGTGCCGGAGGATGCAGGCAGACAGAACACAGCAGCACAGACCAAACGTGGCAGTAACAGACAGAACATTGCTTCTGACAACGATCTTTGCTTCCTTATTGGCCACAGGAGGTGGCAAATGTTATTACGTTATTTAAGTAAGGTGAGAGTACTGACGCTGGGAATCATAGACCAGTGAGTCTTACGTCAGAGGTGGGCAAACTACTGGAGAGGGTTTACACACACAGGATTTATGAGCATTTGGAGAAGCATAGTCTGATTAGGGCTAGTCAGAATGGCTTCGTGAGGGGTAATTTGAGCCTCACGAGACTGACTGAATTCTTTGAGGATGTGACATAGCACATTGACGAAGGTAGAGTAGTGGATGCAGTGTATATGGATTTCAGTAAGGCACTTGATAAGGTTCCCCATGGTAGGTTCATTAGGAACGTCAGGAGGCATGGGATCCAGGGAAACCTGACTGTGTGGATTCAGAATTGGCTTGCCCACAGAAGTTAGAGTCTGGTAGTAGATGCAGCGTATTCTGCTTGGAGGTCGGGGACCATGGCTGTTCCACAGGGATCTCTGCTCTTTGTGAATTTTATAAATGACTTGGATGAAGAAGTGGAAGGGTTGCAGATGAAGGCTGGTGGTGTTGGGGACAGTATAAAACATTGCTGTAGGTTACAATGGGACACTGATAGGATGCAGAGCTGGGCTGACAAGTGGCAGATGGAGTTTGGTCCAGCAAAGTGTGAAGTGATTCACATCGGAAGGTGGAATTTGAAGGCAGAGTATGGGGTTAATGGGAGGATTCTTAAAAGTATGGTGGAATAGGGGAATCTTGGGGTCACATCCATAGATCCCTCTAAGTTGCCGCTTAAGTTGATAGGGTGGTTAAGAAGGCATATCATTAGTCATGACATTGAGTTTTAGAGTCGTGAGGTAATGTTGCAGCTCTTTAAAACCCTGGTTGGACCACACTTAGAATACTGCATTCATTTCATTATAGGAAGGATGTGGAAGCTTTGGAGAGGGTGCAGAGGAGATCTACCTGGATGCTGCCTGGATTAGTGAACATGTCTAATGAAGATAGGTTGGGCATGCTAGGGCTTTTGTTTTTGGAGAGGAGGAGGATGAGAGGTAACTGGTTTAATAGAGATGTACAAGATGATAAGAAGCATAGATAGAGTGGATAGCCAGAGACATTTTCCCAGGGCAGAAATGGCTAATACAAGGAGGAATCGTTTAAAGGTGATTGGAGGAAAGTATAAGATGGTGTAAGCGTTAGCTTTTTTTTTTTACAGAGTGGAGGGTGCATGGAATAGCCACCAGGCTGATGGTAGAGACAGATACACTGGGGCATTTACGTGACTCTTAGACACATGGATGATGGAAAAATGGAGGGCTCTGTGTGAGGGAAGGGTGAGATTGATCTTAGACGAGGATATAAAGTTGGCACAACACTGAGGGCAGAAGGGCCTGTACTGATACACTGAGGGCAGAAGGGCCTGTACTGCTACACTGAGGGCAGAAGGGCCTGTACTGATACACTGAGGGCAGAAGGGCCTGTACTGATACACTGAGGGCAGAAGGGCCTGTACTGCTACACTGAGGGCAGAAGGGCCTGTACTGATACACTGAGGGCAGAAGGGCCTGTACTGCTATACGTAACACAGACAGAACATGGTGGGTGCACAGCTCACTGCTAATTTGAAATTGGACGCCATCATTTCAAACACTTGCATCTTCATCAGTGCAGACTGCTTACCTGATTGGCCAGGCTTGGGCTCTGTAGAAAGCAAGTGAGTCAGCTGGGGGAGCCGTTTCCTCACTGCCTCACAGACCCTAACTCACTGTCACCTGACTGTACAACCGAATGAAACAACATTCCCCTGGGCCACGGTGCACCCACATATATCACACACAGCACATAAACCAAAATAACACCACACGTTAATAAAATATAATTCAAAATGCATGTAGTGAACTGCAGCACAGGCGAATAGTCAACAGCTCGCTGTCCTAGTGACGAGACCTCGGTGGTGGCAGGGTATTCATTAGTCTCACAGCCTGAGGGAAGAAGCTGTTACCCAGTCTTAGTCCTGACACTCCTGTATCTCCTTCCTGACGGTACTGGGTCAAAATGATTGTGGGCTGGGTGGTAGGGATCCTTCCTCTAGAATGCTCCCAGTAAGTGTCACAAATGGGTCATTTGTTACTGTTCTCCTTGTCTCGGATGCCTTGCAGTTCGTGTACCACGCCATGATGCAGCCGGGTGAGACACTCTCGGTGGTGCTCCTACAGGAAGTTCAATCCTGATCCGTGAGGAGTTGGGACATGGGAGGGAACTGGAGCACCTGGTGGGAAACCCACGCTGTCAAAGGGAGAACGTACAAACTCCGCACAGACAGCAGGGTTGAACTCACTGCGTCACCTGCCTTCTCTGGCCACTGTCACCTGTGAGCGACAGGAACACCAGAATGAGACAGGGGATATGGAAGCTGCACATGAAACTGGTGATCCCAGAAAATACTCAGAGGCATTATGCAGAGTTTTTGATTTTACATGGGCAGTCTCTGGTATATCGCACACGCTGGAATTTCAAACAGGAAAGGGGATAATTTAAGGGAACTGAATTGCCTGTCGGGAGCCTAATTATAGCAGTGCTGTCATTAACAATCCTTTTGCAAACATTGTAATGTAAACAGAAAAGATTGAGGAAATTGCAAATTCACCATCACATTCTGGATTTAAAATTAAAGACATCATCTAACCATCGACGACTTCACCTTAAATGTTTGAGTCCGAAAACAGGGAAGTTTTCTAATTGACAAATGCTGATCCCACTAATATTTTATCCAAAAAACAGAAATATTCTTCCGTCCAACAATCTCACCCACTACCGATAAGCTGGAAGTAATGTAGCCTTAGGACAAGAGCTGTTAGAATGGGAAACAGATTCTTCCTGCAGTGAGCAAACTCCCGGCCACCACCCAGGTCTCATTACGTATTTATTTATTTAGAGATACAGATACAACCCTTTGAGCCACACCGGCCCAGGAACCTCCATTTACCCTCACGTAATCACGGGACAATTTACAATGACCAATTAACCTACTTGTCTTTGGACTGTGGGAGGAAACCAGAGCACCCGGAGGAAACCCACGCAGGAAGGACATACAGAGACTCCTTACAGGTGACATCAGAATTGAACTCTGACTCCTCGAGATGTAATAGCGACATGCTAACTGCCACGCTACCGTGGCGCTGTTCTGTATGAATTGTTGGTAGTATTAAATTGTTTACTTTTTAACTTGTATCATAAATGCACCTTATTATTTGCTAATTTATTAGTGGTAATATTGCTTTATGTATTGTGTGTGTGTGTTATATGTACTGTGTTGTGCACCAGATTGGGGAGAATATTGTTTTGTTTGGCTGTATACATGCAGTTAAACAATAGTGAACTTGAACTTGTACCAATGAGTAAAAACTATAAACTCGGTTTCAAATGATTCATTCTGCTCGGCTACATTCAGGGTTTCACTTTGCTTGTATCTTGAACCTGTGTGATCACTGAAGACTGCAAGCCATGACGAGCAGTCTTTAGCTTTGAATAGGAGTCCCCCTGCCAGTTCTGGTCTTGTCACTATCTGCTTGTGATGGATGGAGCCTCAGGGTTACACTCCTTCCCTCTGCTAGCCTGCAGTCACCCTTGGGCAAGGTGTAGCACCTGCTTAGCCCCCGATCAGGGTCATGTGAAGCCATGGGAGGTGGTGGATGGTCGTATGAGCAGCCGGTGCACATCACAAGTCCTGGTTACGTGACCACTGACACCAGGCAGACAATCTCTGAAGAGTATTGATAATGGCTGGGGACACCCGTCTTGTAAAGACACTGCCCAGAAGAAGGCAATGACAAATGACTTCTGTAGGAAAACTTGCCAAGCACGCTGATGCTCATGAGAGGATAATTGCCCATGTCATACCACACAGCACATAACAAATGAACAAACTCAATGGGAGTAATTACAAAGCTAGCAGTGACCTCGGGTGACTAAAGAAATGTGGCATCAACCCCCCCACCCCAGCACCCCCCCCCAACTGACCCTTACCAACGTTTACCAATACACTATATACATCCTATCTGGATGTCTCACAGTTTGGTACGGCAGCTGCTCTGCCTGTGACCACAGGAAACCGCAGAGAGTGTGGACACAGCTCAGCACCTCACAGAAACCAGCCTCCCCTCCATGGACTCTCTCTACACTCTCACTGCCTCAGTAAAGCAGCCGGCGTTATCAAAGACCCCCCCCCCCCCACCTCAGACATTCTCTTTTCACCAGGTGAGAGATACTAAACCCTGAAAGCACATCCCCCCAGGCTCAAGTACAGCTTCAATCCTGCTGTTACAGGCGACTGAACGGTCCCCCAGCATAAAGCAGACTCTTGACCTCAGTCTGTCTCATTCTGATCTTGCACGTTATTATTTACCTGCGCTGCACTCTCTCTGGAGCTGTAACACTTTATTCTGCATTCTGTCATTGTTTTCCCTTGTGCACTGTGTAATGATCTGATCTGTATGGACAGTATGCAAGACAAGCTTCTCACTGTATCGTCATCCACATGACAACAATAAATCAAAGCCCAAGGTGCCAACGGGCGTCTACTCATTTACACTCATCGTCATCCACATGACAACAATAAATCAAAGCCCAAGGTGCCAACGGGCGTCTACTCATTTACTCTCATCGTTATCTGCATGACAAAGCAGTGACATTCATCGTCATACCTGTCTGGGTCGTGAGCAGAGGTCAGATCCTGTCTGGTCCCGGGAGTTAAGGAAGCGAGGGTTCACGTGACACTCAGACATAACGGGTGATGAAGATTTCATTACACAGGAAGGCACCTGTCCCTCACCGGACAGACAAGAGAGAGGAAGAGATGAAGAAAGAGGAGAAAGGAGAGAATTGGTGACTTTAAGCACAAGGAACTCAGATATAAACAGTTTAGAGAATGCAGACAGAGTGATTCAGAGGTGAAGGCTACCTTGTGAACGACATGGTATCTGAGCACTGAAGTGGCGATGGTGCCATGAAAACCTTCAGTGGAGGCTCCCGAGGTTCAAGTATTCACACACGCCACCACCAGCTTCACACCCCTCCGCAACGCACTCAACTCAGCTCACAAGTCTCCCACCTTCCTCACCGCCAACACAATCCAAAACCCCTCACAGCTCTCTCCCCACACCCCCCGTCTTGCATTGGGCAGAAGATACAAACGCTTGAACATTACATACACATCTTCAGGCTCAAGAACAGTCTTTATCCTATTGTCGAACGGACCTCTCATGGCAGCCAATGTAATCAACAACTCCTCACCCCCATCATTCTCCCCCGTTTCCATCGGGAAGAGACACAAACGTTTGAATATACACATCGTTACCACAAGAAAGTGAAGAGAGCTGTGAACACAGATCAGCACATCACAGAAATCAGCCTCACCTACACTGCTCACTGCCTCAGTAAAGCAGCCAGCGTAATTAAAAACCTTACCTGCCTCAGACATCCTCTCTTCTCCCCTCTCCCATCAAGCAAAAGATCCAAAAGCCTGAAAGCACGTCCCCCCAGGCTCAAGGAGAGCTTGTATGCCACTGTTATCAGACGCAGAATCCAGCTCTTGTTCAATAAGATGGAGTCCTGAGCTCACAATCAACCTCAATACGACTTTGCAATTTATTGTTCACCGGTACCGCACTCTCTCTATAACTGTAACCATTTTATCTGCATTCTGTTGTTTTCCCTTTTTTTACCCTCATGGACTGTGTAATGATCTGATCTGTATGAACATTGTGCAAGACAAGCTTCTCACTGTATCTCTGTACACGTGACAATAATAAACCAATATTAATGCATCAGTACCGATACATCGATACTCTCCAACCCAAATCTCATCATTAATTACCACCATTGGCGGCCCATTGCAACCTCAGCGATGTGTACTGGATCCAGGGATCAGTCAAAGCTCAGTTGTACTGGATCCACAGATTACCTGCTGGACCAGCCTTGGCAACCAGCTAATGGAATCGCACCGACACCAGCACGGGATACAATGGGAGCCCGCTCCTCCCATCCAAACCAAGCCACTCTCTCCTGCAGAGACTGGAATGATTTGTCAATGTGATTCACACATCCCCAACGGCAGGAGGGGGGAGGGTTCCAGCAGGGAAGGCCTGAGGGCCTGTTCCTCACCTGTCTCTGCAGCGACGTGCTTGGCGCGTTCTCCTCGAACTTGGCCAGTAACTGGCTCGCCATTGATTTGACCTTGTTGTGGTTGACCACATCCTTTGCTGCACTCCTGTCATTCTTGCGATCTGCAGCCTGGTTGGAGAGACCATAAGACCATAAGGCACAGGAGCAGAATCAGACCAGTCAGCCTATTGAATCTGCTCCGCCATTCCATCATGGCTGATTTATTATCCCTCTCAACCCCATTCTCCTGCCTTCTCCAGAACCTGGTGGGCCAAAGGGGCAGTCTCCATGTGGTAAGACTTGATAAAATCCTCACCCATGTTCACAAATATTTCCTGTCTGACAACTCTCCAAAGTTATTTGCTTTCCAGTTACAGAGTCATAGAATACTTCGGTGCAGAAACAGACCCTTTGGCCCATCTAATCTGCACTGATCTGGTCTTCTGTCTCGTCCCATCTACCTGCATGGAACCATAGCCATCCATACCCCCTCCCATCTATGTACCTACCCAAACTCCTCTTAAATGTTGCAATCGAACCTGCATCACTGGCAGCTTGTTCAAAACTCTTACCCCTCTCTGAATGAAGTAGTTCCACTGAAATATTTCACCTTTCACTCCACACTTAGGACCTCTAGTTCTAGTCTCATTCAACCTCAGTGGAACAACCCACTTGTATTTCCTATATCTATACCCCTCATAAATTTGTATACGTCTATAAGATCTCCCCTCGTTCTCCAGGGAATAAATCAGTCTTCTACATTCTAGGGAATAGAGACCTAACCTATTCAATCTTTCCCTATAACTCAGCTCCTCAAGTCCCAACAACATTTTCTCTGCAGTCTTGCAAGTTTATTGATATCTCTCCTGTAGGTGGGTGGCCAGAACGGCTTGCAATACTCTAATTTAAGCCACAACAACATCTTGTACAGCTTCTCTGTAAAACACTCCCCACACCCATCTCTCTCCCTGGAGGTTGGGAAGGAACGTGGTAGCCTAGCTGTTAGCACAGCCCTGTTCCAGCTTAGGGTGGCGGAGCTCAGAATTCAATTCCGCCACTGCCTGTGAGGAGTTTGTATGTTCTCGCTGTGACTGCGTGGTGGTGAGCTCTGTAAGAATTGACTTGGCAAGCGCACGAGGGGTGGATGGGGATTGTGGGGAAGAAGATGGTGGCTCTCACGTATTGAACGAGACAGAGAAAGTAAAGTTGTTTCAACGAAAGGAAAACTTGTCTTTGTTATTTGAGTGTTAACACATGGGTTTCCTCCAGGTGCTCCAGTTTCCTCCCACAATCCAATGACGTACCGGTTATTAGGTTAAATGGTCATTGTAAATTATCCTGTAATTAGGCTAGGGTTAAATCGATGAGTTGCCAGGGGGCACAGTTTGTTGGGCCAGAAGAGCCTGTCCCGTGATGGACGGAAGGATGGACAGATGGATAGATAGATATCAGGGGTGAAGCCCACCCCATCCAGAGTGGGCCAGAGATTGTGCAGTGACGGAGCGTCCACCCCCTCCTGACACAACGGTACAGACATTACTTCACTCACCTCCTGCCAGTCTGTGACAGCCTTCTTCCGCCGCTTGCTCGCTCCATCTTTATCCTCACTTTTCTTTTCCTGTGGTCAAGAAGTAAAGCATCAAACCGTTGCTCCCACACAGACCGGACATCTGCAAGGACATAGCGTAAAACGTGCCACCCACACAGACTGGACGTCTGCAAGGACCTTCTCCAAAATGTGGTACCCACACAGATCGGATGTCTGCAAAGACCCTCCCCTCCCAAGATCTTCTCTTCCTCACTACTTAGCCAGACAATCCCAATACCAATGCAGGAACATTATTCTGGATGTGAAGAATTCCAGAAGGAAACACTCAGTCCATTAGTTTGTGATAGCACTCTATTAGCTGGAAAGTAATTTAGAGTCATACCACACTGCAGCACAGAAACAGGCCCATTAGCCCATCAGATCAATGCCAAACTATTAACTTGCCTAGTCCCATTGACCTGCACCGACCATAAACCTTCATACCCTCCTATCAAAAACTTCTCTGAAGTGTTGAAATCAAGCACACATCCACCACTTCTGCTGGCAACTCGTTCCACACTCTCACCACCCTCTGAGTGAAGAAGTTCCCCCTCAGGTTCCCCTTAAATGTTTCCCCTTTCACCCTTGACCCATGACCTCTAGTTATAGTCTCACCCAACCTCAGTGGAAAAAGCCTGCTTGCATTTACCCTGTCTATACCCCTCATAACTTTGTCTCCCTCTGTCAAATCTTCCTTCAGTCTTCTTTGCTCTAGGGTATTCCTATGTACGGCACAAGAAATACATTTCATCAGCGATAATAAACCTGATTCTCATTCATTGTACAACTAGATCCAGGAGTTTGTTTCCCCTTCTCTATCCTTCAAACACTGACTGAGCCTCCAAAAGGCATTGACAGGTAGCAAAAGCACTCTGTAAGACCATCTTCACGAAACAGTGCCTCAAAAAGGAGACAACCCTCATTCAATACCCTCACCATTCGGGATCTGCCCTCTTCTTGTTGGAGCTATCGGAGAGGTGGTACAGGAGCCTGAAGACCCACATTCAACATTTTAGAAACAGTTGCTTTCCTCTACCAGCAGATTTTTGAATTGTCCATAAACCCATAAATATCCCAGGACCTGCCCTCTTCTCATTGCTACCATCAGGTAGGAGGTACAGGAGCCTGAAGACACACACTCAATGCTTCAGGAACAGTTTCTTCGCTTCTTCCAACAGATTTCGGAATGGATAAGGAACCCATGTACACTGCCTCACTATTTTTGTTGCTCCCATTTTGCACAACTTGTTTAATTTAACTTTTTATATATATTATTGTAATTCATAGCTTCTATTTTTATATATTGCAAAGTACTGCTGCTGCAAAACGACACTTTTCACAACGTGGGCCGGTGATATTGAACCTGATCCTGAAGCTAACTCGTTATTCCACTTTTGCACAATTCGTTTATTTTTGTAACTTTCAGTAATTTATTTTTATGTATTGCTGCAAAACGACTACCGGGGCCACGGGAGTGAAGCAATTACCATGATGCTACTACATCTTGGGGCATCGGAGCTCAATTCCAGCATCCTGTGTCAGCAAGTCTATGCGTTCCTTCCTGTATGTGTGGGGGTTTCCTCCGGGTGCCCCGGTCTCCCACTGTCCAAAGACATACCGGTTAACAGACTAATGCATCATTGTTAACAGTCCTGTGACTAGGCTGGGGTTAAGTTGGTGGGTTGCTGGGCATCACAGCTCGAAGTGCCAGAAGGGCCTGTTCCACGCTGTATCTCAAAATATATAAATAAATGAGTTTCTGATCGTAACCATACACACCTTTGGAGTCCTTTTCCTCGGTAACAGGTTGATAACGTTACAGAGGGAATTCGATTGTCTGGATGTCGGTGCTGAAATGTCATTACTTCCTTCCTTCCGGTGCTGGAACACAGCTGCTGGCAAAAGACAAACATGTTTCACTCAACGTAGCTGGGACAGTTTCCTGTGTTACAGAGTCAGGGGCAGCTACTTTTCCCATCGCAACACTCTCTCGGTCCTGCAGGCTGCAAGGGTTCGACATGAGAATGCCAGGGAGTAGGGTGAGAGTGGACAACGGTGAGGTTCACTGAGATATCACAGACTGCTCTGGTACCCTGAAGACAGTTCTGACAATGTTGCTGTGTAATAATTTTTATCAATTGTTGGCAGCTTCCTCCACGGACTCACCCTTCCCTGGATCTAACTCCTCCCAGACCCGCGATAAACTCCTCTTAACGAGAGCACTTGCTCTGGGAGATGAGCAACACACAAAATGCTGAGGAACTCAGCAGCTCAGGCAGCATCTACGGAGAGGAATAAACAGTCAATGCTTCAGGGCCAAGATCCTTCCTATGGATTGGTACACTTGCACACTGCTTCTGAACTCCTCCACCTCTCCAGCTCTGACCAAACTTTGAAGCAAGCTGTCCCAAGTTCTCCTTGTCAAGTTCAGAGGCAAGAAACACCTGGGGACATGTTACCACAGTGAAAACACTCTCTACATGGAGGGGCATGAAAATGAGAAGAACTTCAGGAGCTGGAAATCTGAAACACAAGCAGAAAATAATGGACACACAAGGATCTTCCACCTGAAACATTAGGTCTACTTCTCTCTCTCCCCCCACAGATACTGATTGATCAGCTGGGCATTTCCTGTTCTTTCAGCTTCTACTGTCAATGTGGAGGTTATTACAGGTGGAGATATGTTTCTACCAAAGGAGGTGCAAGGTGTAGCATCTACTTAGCTCCCCACTGCCCAAACCATCGGAACGGGTGGTGGATGGTCATACAAGTAGCTGTAACATATCACGTCCTGGTCATGCGACCACTGACGATCGGCAGACAATTTCTGAAGAGTATTGACAATGTCTGGGGTCTTTACAAGAAAAGATGCTGCCCAGAAGGCGGCAATGGCAAACAACTGCAGAAAAATTTGCCAAGAACAAGTATGGTCATGGGACCGTGATCGCTCACATCATACAACAGGGCATATAATGATGATGATGAATTTTCAGGTGGATGCAAGTTAAGAACTCTAAACAAATTTTGGTATGTCTCCCTTGTCATTCTCCAATTTTTTAATCGACCTGCTGAAGGGTCTCAGCCAGAAACGTTGACTGTTTAGTCATCTCCACAGATGCTGCCTGACCTGCTGAGTTCCTTCAGCATTGTGTGCGTGTTCCTCCCCATCTCTGTTCCAAAGGGGTTTCCGACCTGGGGTGCATGGACCCACAGGTTAATGATTGGGGTCCATGGCATAAAAAAGGTTGGGAACCCCTGCTCTATTTTGAGCCTGTGCCCTCTGGTCCTAGACTCTCCTACTATTGGAAAAGTCCACAATATCTGGACCATTCAATATTCAATAGGTTTCAATGAGATCCCTCCTCATTCTTCTAAACTCCAGCAATTACAGGCCCAGAGCCATCAAACACTCCTTCAATGAGATCGTCCCTCATTCTTCTAAACTCCAGCAAGTACAGGCGCAAAGCCATCAAACACTCCTCGTATATTAACCCTTCTATTCCCAGGATCATTCTTGTGAACTTCCTCTGGACCCTCTCAATCTAACACATCTTTCTTTAGATATGGAGCACAAAACTGCTCCCAATACTCAACTGTCTGTAAGGAGTTTGTACGTTCTCCCCTTGACCAAGTGAGTTTGCTCCGGGTGTTCCGGTTTCCTCCCACAGTCCAAAGACGTACGGGTTAGGTTTAGTGAGTTGAGGGTATGCTGTGTTGGCACTGATGGAAGGTGCCATCAACACATCCTCAGCTACGATGGTCACTGACACAAGTGATGTATTTCACTATGTTTCAATGTTTTGAGGTACATAAAACAACTAAAGCTAACATTTAAATGTTGTACACATGAGAGATTCTGCAGATGCTGGAAATCCAGAGCAACACACACAAAATGCTGGAGGAACTCAGGTCAGTCAGCACCTATGGAAATGAATAAGCAGTTGTTGTTTCAGGCCAAGACCCTTCATCAGGACTGGAAAGGAAGGGTTCCGAACCAGGACGTGAATGTGGGGAGGAGAAGGAGTACAAATTAACAGAGGACAGGTGAATCCAGATGAGGGGAAGGTGGGTGGATAGGAAAGAGTACGTTAGCAGGAGAGAGGTGAATCCAGGTGAGGGGAAGGTGGGTGGATAGGAAAGAGTATGTTAGCAGGAGAGAGGTGAATCCAGGTGATGAGGAAGGGGAAGAAGATGTTAGCAGGGGAGTTAATTGTCTGGAAATTAATTCCACTCACAGGGGGTGGATGTGGGGTTCCCTCGGAAGTGCTCATAGAACTTGGAGAGGTACATGACCGTGATGAGCTTATCTGGCTCACTGACGGAGGCCATCTCTTTCCCCGTGGTGACCGGAGAGATACCAAACTCCCGCTCTGCAATGTCAAAGGCCAGCTGGTTGTTCTTGGCTGCATCCTCCTCATTCAGGGAGTCAAAGTCACTGGAAGGACAAAGGAAGAGGCTCCCATTAGTAGGGCAGTTCTTGCCATCACAGTTATAGAATCATAAACCACTAGAGCACGGAAACAGGCCCTTGAACCGATTCAGTCTGCACCATCCCAGCAATCACACCCGGGCCATTGCTCTCCACACCCTGGGCATCACGGTGGTGTAAAGGTTAGTGCAACACTGCTACAGCTCAGGGCTTTGGAGTTCAGAGGTCAATTCCAACATCCTCTGTAAACAAGTGTGAGTGTGTGGGTTTCCTCCCACAGTCCAAAGACGTACAGGATAGTAGGTAATTCATCACTGTAAATTTTCCTGTGATTAGGCTCGGGTTAAATCTGTGGGTTGGTCAGCAGTGCAGCTCAAAAGGCTAGAAAGGGCCCAGTCCGTGCTGTATCTCTAAACACGCAAGTACCCCTCCCATCCATGTACTTCTCCAAGCTTCACTTAATGTTGAAATCGATCTCACATTCACCACTTGTGCTAGCAGCTCGTTCCACACTCTCACCACCCTCTGAGTGAAGAAGTTCCCCCTCAGCTTCCTCTTAAACATTTCACCCTTCCCCTTAACCCACGACCTCCGGTGTAGTCTCACCCAACCTCAGTGGAAAAAGCCTGTTTGTATTCACCTGATCTACACCCCTGATAATTTTGCGTACCTCCATGCCCAAGTTACGAGCCCAGGTCTCAGGAGCAACAAGCTACTCCAATCGGGTCGTCACTCCTGATGCAGGTGAGGTGCATCGAGTGTGGCAAATATAGAGCATGGAACAGTATAAAACAGTACAGACCCTTCGGCCCACAATGTTGGACCAACCTATACAAATCTACTCCATGGTCAGTCTATGGCCCTCCAACACTGGCCATAATTAACCCAGGTTCAATTTCCACTGTTTGGACGTTCTCTCCATGACCACGTGGGTTTTCTTCTGGTACTCAGGTTTCCTCCCACAGTCCAAAGATGTACAGGTTACGGTTGGTAAGATGTGGGCATGCTACGATGGCACTGGATGTTTGTTGACTCTTGCGGGCTGCCCCCAGCACATCCTCGGATTGTGTTGGTCATCGACGCTAATGATGTATTTCACTGCATGTTTCAGTGTGACAAGTAAAGCAGATCTGTTTGTCTTTATAAAACATGACGATCGAGGCTGATACATTGGGGACATTTGAGTGATTCTTAGACTGGCGCACGGATGTTAGAAAGGTGGAGAGCTGTGCGCCGTACAGGAGGGAAGGGTCCGATCGACGGTGGAGTAGGTTTACATTGGTCTGCAGAACATTACGGGCCAAAGGGCCTGTACTAAAGCTAATCTCCTGACTGCCCTTCACGAGGTGAAGGTGAGCCACTTTGAACCCCTGCACTCCTGATGGAGGTGCTCCCAGAGTGCTTTTGGGGAGGAAGATGGAGAGTTTATACCCAGGGCTGGGTGGGACTTGGAGAGAAGCCCTGGGTGGCAGAGATTCCCCTCACCGTCCCACCCAACTCCGGTACAGACAATGTTAAGAGTGTAGCGTACATGAGGTGCGGGCAGAAGTGGTGTATGATGGCACACAGTGCCAGGCCACTGCGCCAGGAGCTGGTCAGATCGGTGATCTTCACGTTCTCATAGCTCTCGGTCTGCTTCTGACACCACGTCAACAACCTGTTGGGGCGAATCTCCGAATCTGGAACAAATAAAGCAACAGGTGAACAGTTTTGACCGATGTGTGTGCTAGGATTTCCACACAGAATCAACGTCACTCAACCAAAATGGTCCTCCCTCCATCTGAACCCCTTCCCACAATGCATTGCTGTCAGTGAGACCATGGAAGGGATTATGGGCTTCAGGAAAGGGAAGTTGAGAGAACACGCACCAGTCCTCACCGAGGGGTCAGTGGCAGATAGGGTGAGCAGCTTCAAGTTCCTGGATGTCAACTACTCTGTGCCCAAGGTATTGATACAATTACAAAGAAGGTACACCAGTGGCTATATTTCATTAGGAGCTTGAGGACATATGGTATGTCCTGTGGATGATGTAAGAAGCTGGGAGATATTAAGTGTAAGTAACGAAAAGCTGAAGAAGATGGAATTTGATAAGAATCTGCCCACCATCCCCCACCTCACAGTTCAGGAAGTTATTACCCCTCAACCATCAGGCTCTTGAACCAGTGGGGATAACTTCACTCACCCCATCACTGAACTGTTCCCACAACCTATGGATTCATTTTCAAGGACTCTTCATCTCATGTTCTCCATATTTATTGCCTATTTATTTATTATTAGTATTTTGTTTGCTTTTTTTTGTAATTCTTTGTTTTACTGTGAATGCCTGCAAGAAGGTACATCTCAGGGTTGGATTTGGTGACATCTATGTACCTTGAAAATAAATTTATTTTGAACTTTAGTGAGTTTAGATTTCTAGCATCTATGGTCTTTCAAGACTCTTCTAAACAGTCCCCCATACTCATTCACTAACCCCCCGACCCCAGGCTTGGCTGCTCTACTGAAGGGAGGACCAAGACAGGGAGGCTGGAGGGGGACAAAGGGCATGAGATAACCTGACCCTCACTGTGGGCGTAACTCACCACGGCGGGAAACTTTGATGGACTTCCGCATGGAGTTGACCCTCTCGAGCGGACAGCTCTTCAGATCGGTGGTAATGTAGAGCTGACGGACCTGGGTAGGAGAGAGAGGGAGGGCTCCATTAATCCCTGTAGCCCAGTCAGACCCGGTTAGCTAGTTCTAAATCAGTTATTTCTAAAGCAAAATACACTGTGTAGTCAATGCAGTTCTCTCTACACTGAGGAGTGTCCATATTAACTCAAAAAGAAACTGGATGACCATTGAGGGGAGGGGAGTTGTTAGTGCAGTGAGGGGACTGATTAGATGTACATTCAAAGAGCTGGCACAAGCATGATGGGTGAATGGCCTTCTAGTCTGGAATGTGGGGAGGAGAAATAGGTTGAAAGAATGGTGGAGCAAGGCTCGAAACAGCGATGACTTTTGGGCATTTATGTAGAATTCTCCATATTATTTCTATCTTGCTTCCTAACTGAGGACAGTTGTGCTGGCATTGGGGAGCATCCAGAGGAGGTTTATGAGAATGAACCCAGGACTGAAAGGGTTAATGTCTGAGGAACATTTGATGGCTCTGGGCCTGTACTCACTGGGGTTTAGAAGAATGAGGTGGGATCTCATTGAAACCTATCAAATATTTGAAAGACCCAGATACAGTAGACATGGAGAAGATGTTTCCTATAGTGGGGAGTCTAGGACAAGAGGGTCCAAATAGAGGTCAGAATAGAGGGACGTCTCTTTAGAACAGAGATGAGGAGGAATTTTTTCACCCAGAGAATGGTGAATCTGTGGAATTCATTGCCACAGACAGCTGTGCAGGCCAGGTCATTGGGTATATTTAAAGCAGAGGTTGGTATGTACTTGATTAGTCAGGGTGTCAAAGGTTTCAGGGAAAAGGCAGGAGAATGAGGATGAAAGGGAAATGGGTCAGCCATGATGGAATGGTGGAGCAGATTTGATGGGCTGAATGGCCTGACTCTGCTCCTTATCTCTCTATGATCTCACAGGTGTGATGAAATTGTCTCACCTGATGCGGCTGCACACAGCTGGAGTTGAGGGTGGGGTATCGTGAAGCAGGATCTATTGTGTACTGTTCAAAGTTCTTGCTGATGTTCTCTGGTGTAGTTTGAGGCAGCAATCGATAAATACTCTCCCTGGAAACGGGGGAAATCCAATCATTGTTAGTGTTTCTAATTTTCCCCATCAAAGAACAACAGAAGTTATGGCCCAGAAATCTTACCAATGCCTCTGCATCCGCGAGGCTAAATAAAGTCAGCATGCCCCTATCGACCCTGACAGCATCCTCCGTGGATACATCACGGCTCGGTACAGCAACCGCTCTGCTCGAAGCTGCAGGGAGTCGAGTACGTCACTCAATCCAGCCACCTCTCCATGGACTCTGTCCACACTTCCCATCCTCAAATAAGCAAAGACCATCCACCCTAGACATTCTCTCTTCTCCCCCTCCCATACTAAAGACTGAAAGCACACCCCTCCAAGCTCAAGAACAGCTTTACCACGAAATGGACTCAAATCTCCCTCATTATGATCTTGTACTTCACTGTTTACAACTGCTCTCTTCCAGCAGCTGTCACACCTTATTCTGCATTGTTACTGTTTTCCCTTGTTCTACCTCAATGCACGGTGTATGGACAGTATGCAAGACAAGCTTTTCACTGTATCTCAGTGCATGTGACAATAATAAACCAATTCCAATAAAAAGGCACAGCTGATCCAGGCCAGGATTGATCTACTCTGTTGAGACATCACCGCTGTAACACAGGATCTCAGTTGCCAGATGGTGAGTACCACGGCCAGGTCATAGAGAGATCCAGCACAAGGACAGGCCCTTCAAACTTTAAAGTACTTTTATTATCAAAGTATGTACATCTTGAAATTTGTCTTCTTGCAGTCAGCTATAAAACAAACACGATAGAATCCACGGAAAAAAACTCACAACACAAAGACTGTCAAATACCTAATGTGTGAAAAAAAGAACGAATCGTGCAGACAATTAAAAAGTAAACAAATTCAAACACAGAACATAAGATATCAGGGCAGAGTTTGCCCCATCGGGTCTGGTTCGCCATCTCATCACGGCCGATCCATTTCCCTCTCGGCCCCAGACTCCTGCCTCCTCCCCGTATGAACCGCAGTGAGTCGACAGCACAGAGCCAGTTCAGCGCCACTCACTGTCAGGGAACCCTATGGATAAAGGCCACAGCCACAAAAGAGGTCCCACCAAGTCAGAGAGCAGAGATGAGGAGGAATTTCTTTAGCCAGAGGGTAGAGAATCTGTGGAATTCATTGCTACAGAGGCCAAGTCATTGGATATATTTAAAACAGAGGTTGATTAGTCAGGCTGTCAAAAGTTACAGGGAGAAGGCAGGAGAATGGGGATGAAAGGGATAATACATCAGCCATAATGAAATGGCGATAAAAACTCGAGAGACCAAGTGGCTGAATTCTGCTCCTTGCTGATATTCAATCACCCATTTAGCCTAATTCCTCCTTGTTCACCCAAAAACCTTCCCCATATACTACCCTTCAACCAACACACAAGGGGCAAATTAAACCACTGACCCGCATGATGTTGGGATATGAGAGAAAACTGGAGCTCCCAGGGAGACGGGGGAATGCACGTACCTCACACAGAAAACACCAGACAACAGGACCAAGCCCTCTGCCGGAGAGGATCACTGTCAGCTTACCGAGGGTGGAGACAAGGAACCCATTCCCATCAGCAGGCTGTTCATAGACCTGTTTCACTAACTTAGTATCGAAGTTCACAAAGTGGGTGTAATGAAACGAACCCTCACTCTGCCTCAGTAAATAAAACACCCCACTCACCCGGACATTCTCACTTCTCAGCCCCACCTTTGGGCAGAAGGTGCAAAAGCCTGAAAGCACAACCTACCGGGCTCTACCCTGCTGCTATCAGACCATTGAACAGACCACTTGTACACTGAAAGATGAACTCTTGATTTCCCAGTACTTAAATATTAGCTTTATAAAGATTGTGAAACATCAAAATATACAGTGAAATACTGTGTTCTGCATCAATGATCAACACATTCGTGACCATTGCACTTTGTCTCCCACACTGCACCCTCTCTGTAACTGCAACACTACGTTCGACATATTGTTTTCTTTTTATCACCTCGATGGAAATCTCTGCAGCGGGTAGTCAAACCTACCCAACGCCTCACCCCACCAGCCTGCCCACCGTCAGGGACATACCATATGATAGATAGATAGATAGATAGATACTTTATTCATCCCCATGGGGAAATTCAACTTTTTTTCCAATGTCCCATACACTTGTTGTAGCAAAACTAATTACATACAATACTTAACTCAGTAAAAAATATGATATGCATCTAAATCACTATCTCAAAAAGCATTAATAATAGCTTTTAAAAAAGTTCTTAAGTCCTGGCGGTAGAATTGTAAAGCCTAATGGCATTGGGGAGTATTGACCTCTTCATCCTGTCTGAGGAGCATTGCATCGATAGTAACCTGTCGCTGAAACTGCTTCTCTGTCTCTGGATGGTGCTATGTAGAGGATGTTCAGAGTTATCCATAATTGACCGTAGCCTACTCAGCGCCCAGAAAGGTGCTGGGAAAGGGCCAGTAACATCATGAAGGATCCCACCCACCCTGCTCATGGACTGTTTGTCCCACTCCCATCAGGGAGGAGGCTACGTAGCATCCACACCAGGACCACCAGACACAAAAACAGTTACTTTCCCCAAGCAGTGAGGCTGATCAACACCTCCACCCACTAACCCACCCCTCCACACCCCCAAACACCACTACTTTATCATTTTCTGTCAGAGTCACCTTGTATACAGACACTCCTGTGCCTAGTATTACTTTATGGACAGACAATCATTCTATGTAAATAAGCTATCCTATGTATTTATATTTATTGTGTTTTATTAAATTATTATGTCTTTTATCTTATGTTTTATTGTGCGACATCAGATCCGGAGTAACAATTATTTCATTCTTCTTTACACCAATGCACTAGAAATGACATTAAGCAATCTTGAATCCTAAATCTCTTGGACGTATGACATAATCTGTTTGGATGGCAGGCAACAGAAGCATTTCACTAGAGACAGCAGACCTTGGAATCTGGCATAACAAACAATATGCTGCTGGAACTCAGCAGGTCGGGCAGCGTCAGGAATGATCAAAACCCTGCATCGGGACTGGGAGTGGAGTGCAGAGACGCCCAGCACAGAGAGAAGAGGGACAGCATTATCGGGACTGGGAGTGGAGTGCAGACACCCAGCACGGAGAGAAGAGGGACAGTATTATCGGGACTGGGAGTGGAATGCAGAGACGCCCAGCATGGAGAGAAGAGGGACAGCATTATCGGGACTGGGAGTGGAGTGCAGAGACGCCCAGCACAGAGAGAAGAGGGACAGCATTATCGGGACTGGGAGTGGAGTGCAGAAACACCCAGCACGGAGAGAAGAGGGACAGTATTATCGGGACTGGGAGTGGAGTGCAGAGACGCCCAGCACGGAGAGAAGAGGGACAGCATTATCGGGACTGGGAGTGGAGTGCAGTGACGCCCAGCACGGAGAGAAGAGGGACGGTATTATCGGGACTGGGAGTGGAGTGCAGAGACGCCCAGCACAGAGAGAAGAGGGACAGCATTGCAAAAGCATTCTGAGGCGGGGATGGACTGACACAAGTTAAATAGTGAACAGTATAACACTACTGGCACTTCATACGTGATGAGACCTGGGTGGTGGCAGGCAGTTCAGTCGTCTTACGGCCTGGGGAAGAAGCTGTTCTTATCCTAACAGTTCTTGATGACATGCAAACCGATGACAAGTGGGTAGTACAGGTAGGGAGGGAAGCAGTGGTGGAGTTGAGAGAGATGGTGGGAGAGAGGGGGGCGGAGAGCACAGAGGAAAAACAAAGGAGTGATGTGGGAGGAAAGGAGAGGGAAGGGTGGAGGTTGGGAGAGGGGAAGGTGGAGATTGGGGAGGGGAGGGGAGGGGAGAGTGAAGGTTGGGAGAGGGGAAGGTGAAGATTGGGGAGGGGAGGAGAGGGTGGAGGTTGGGGAAGGGGAGGGTGGAGATTGGGGAGGGGAAGGTGAAGATTGGGGAGGGGAGGAGAGGGTGGAGGTTGGGGAAGGGGAGGGTGGAGATTGGGGAGGGGAAGGTGAAGATTGGGCAGGGGAGGAGAGGGTGGAGGTTGGGGAAGGGGAGGGTGGAGATTGGGGAGGGGAGGGGAGGGGAGGGGAGAGTGAAGGTTGGGAGAGGGGAAGGTGAAGATTGGGGAGGGGAGGAGAGGGTGGAGGTTGGGGAAGGGGAAGGGAGGGTGGAGGTTGGGGAAGGGGAGAGTGAAGGTTGGGAGAGGGCAAGGTGGAGATTGGGGGAGGGAGGGCTCCTGGAGAGAGATAAGCAGGAACACAAAACGTAAAGGAGGTTTTCACAGTACTTTGGTACATGTGACAAAAACAAATGAAGACAAACATCAAAGACTTTGTAATGAACAGTGGGTGGTGATCTGGAAATCACAGAGAGTTAGCACCTTCTTATCTTTGTTTTCTGAGGAAAGGTTGAGTGAGTGAGGACTTTTCTCTTTGGAGAGAAAGAAGATGAGAGGTGACTTGATAAAGGTGTACGCGACAAGGAGGTAACGATAAAGTGGACAGTCATTATCCCCAGGGTGGAAATGGGTAATACAAGAGGGACCCACGTCACTGTATCAGTAAGTCTGACACCATTACAGCTGGGGCTTAGTCGTCATTTCTGCCATCCTTTGTAAGAAAGTTTGTATGTCCTTCACACGGGTCCGCCAGGTGCTCCAGTTTCCTCCCACTCTCCAAAGCTGTACTGGTTAGTAGGTGAATTGGTCATTGTAAACTGTCCTGTGATTCGGCTGCGGTTAAATCGGGGGCTGCTGGATTGTGTGGCTCGAAGGATAGGAAGGACCCATTCAGTGCTGTATCTCTAAGTTGTTTAAAATTTTAATGTGATTGGAGGGAAGTATAGGTCCCAACATATCGATGTAGTTATAAAGAAGGCAATACAGCAACTATACTTCATTAGCAGTTTGAAGAGGTTTGGTATGTCAACAAATACACTCAAAAACTCGTATACTGTGGAGAGCATTCTGACAGGCTGTATCACTGTCTGGTAAGGGCGGCTACTGCACAGGACCGAAAGAAGCTGCAGAGGGTTGTAGATCTAGTCAGCTCCATCTTGGGCATTAGTCTACAAAGTACCCAGGGCATCTTCAAGGAGCGGTGTCTCAGAAAGGTAGTGTCCATTATTAAGGACCTCCAGCGCCCAGGGCATGCCCTTTTCTCACTGTTACTATCAGGTAGGAGGTACAGAAGCCTGAAGGCACACACTCAGTGATTCAGGAACAGCTTCTTCCCCTCTGCCATCTGATTCCTAAATGGACGTTGAACCCATGAACACTACCTCACTTTTTTTAATATATATTATTTCTGGGTTTTTTTGCATGATTTTTAGTCTATTCAATATATCCATACTGGTAATTTATTTTTTATTATTTTACTATGTTTTTTTTCTATATTATGTATTACATTCAACTGCTGCTACTAAGTAAACAAGTTTCCCACCACAATAAACCTGATTCTGATTCTGAGCAAGTACTTTCACACAGAGAACGGTGGGTGTGTAGAATGCCCTGCCAGGGGTGGTGAAAGAGGCAGATACATCAGAGACTCTCAGACAGGATGATAGTAAAATGGAGGGTTATATAGGAGGGAGGGGTTAGGTTGATCCTGGAGTTGGTTAAAGGGTTCACACACATTGTGGGCTGAAGGATCTGTGCTGGGCTGTACAATTTTGTGTTTTTTTAAAAAAACTGATTTGATATTTGAAGCAAAATACTCTACAGGAGAGTGAGGGAAGCACGACAATCTGGAAATGTCAGCACAGGCTGATGAACCAAATGGCCTTCCCCATCTGCTGCAAGGCAAACACTCTTTCATTATGAGATTAGCGTGCAAACTTAAAGCACACGGTATTGGGGGTATGGTATTGATGTGGATAGAGAATTGGTTGGCAGACAGGAAGCAAAGAGTGGGAGTAAACGGGACCTTTTCAGAATGGCAGGCAGTGACTAGTGGGGTACCGCAAGGCTCAGTGCTGGGACCCCAGTTGTTTACAATATATATTAATGATTTAGACGAGGGAATTAAATGCAGCATCTCCAAGTTTGCGGATGACACGAAGCTGGGCGGCGGTGTTAGCTGTGAGGAGGATGCTAAGAGGATGCAGGGTGACTTGGATAGGTTAGGTGAGTGGGCAAATTCATGGCAGATGCAATTTAATGTGGATAAATGTGAGGTTATCCACTTTGGTTGCAAGAACAGGAAAACATATTATTATCTGAACAACGGCCAATTAGGAAAAGGGGAGATGCAACGAGGCCTGGGTGTCCTTGTACACCAGTCATTGAAGGTGGGCATGCAGGTACAGAAGGCGGTGAAAAAGGCAAATGGTATGTTGGCATTCATAGCAAAAGGATTTGAGTACAGGAGCAGGGAGGTCCTACTGCAGTTGTACAAGGTCTTGGTGAGACTGCACCTAGAATATTGTGTGCAGTTTTGGTCCCCTAATCTGAGGAAAGACATTCTTGCCATAGAGGGAGTACAGAGAAGGTTCACCAGATTGATTCCTGGGATGGCAGGACTTTCATATGAAGAAAGACTGGATCGACTAGGCTTATACTCACTGGAATTTAGAAGATTGAGGGGGGGATCTTATTGAAACGTATAGAATTCTAAAGGGATTGGACAGGCTAGATGCAGGAAGATTGTTTCCAATGTTGGGGAAGTCCAGAACGAGTGGTCACAGTTTAAGGATAAAGGGGAAGCCTTTTAGGACTGAGATGAGGAAAAACTTTTTCACACAGAGAGTGGTGAATCTGTGGAATTCTCTGCCACAGGAAGCAGTTGAGGCCGGTTCATTGGTTATATTTAAGAGGAAGTTAGATATGGCCCTTGTGGCTAAAGGGATCAGGGGGTATGGAGAGAAAGCAGGTACAGGGTTCTGAGTTGGATGATCAGCCATGATCATACTGAATGGCGGTGCAGGCTCGAAGGGCCGAATGTCCTACTCCTGCACCTATTTTCTATGTTTCTATGTTTCATTAATGCTCCTCCGGTTGCCAAAAGGCTTCAGGGAATCCCAGGAAGAGGAAGGGCATGAAGCTTTCCAGTCATTCACCCTCCCAATCTCATGTTGGAACAAGACCACAGACCAATTCCTCACAGCTCAGCCTGAAGCCTCACCCCACTTGGTTTATCAGTCTCATCATCCCCCGAAAATACTCCCATGCATAGGCCATTCACTACATAGTCCATCACACAAACAAACATTCCAACATGTCAGTCTTCTGACCCGATGAGCCCACGCTCAGGCTGGATGAGCAACACCTTGTATTCCATCTAAATAGCCTCAAACCTGATAACATGAATATCAATTTCTCCAGCATTTGGTAATTCTTTCCCTTCCCCCTTTCCTCTTTTTCATTTCTCCATTCTAGCCTCTTACCTCATCCCCTGCCTGCCTATTATCTCCCCCTAGTGCCCTTCCTCTTTCCCTTTCTCCCATGGTCCCATCTCCCCCTATCGGATTCCTTCTTCTTCAGCCCTTTGCCTTTTCCACCTATCACATCCCAACTTTTTACTTCACCCCTCCCCCATTCACCTGGTCTCACCTATCACCTTCCAGCTCTTTACTTCCCCTCCCCTCATCTCCTTATTCTGGCATCTTCCCCCTTCCCTTTCGGTCCGGATGAAGGGTTTCGGCCCAAAATGTCCACTGTTAATTAATTTCCATAATGCACCCTGACTTGCTGAGTTATCACTGAATCAGACAGACGCTCACTGACTGGAAGCCACCCAAACCACACCCCGGCCCTGTCTGTGCAGAGTGCGGCATTTAGACTGCAGGCTTCCAACCTCTTGCCCTGCCTTCCCTGAGCAGACACTGTCCCTTGGCTGTCGATTAGTGCTGGGGTTGACAGCCAGCTAGGGGTCAAACAAGGTGAGACCAAAAGGGGGCTGTCAGAGGTAAGTTGTTGTGGTGGATACATAGAACATGCTACCGGGGTGATGATAGAGGCAGAAACGTGTTACTCTCAAACAAGCCTGGATTATACAGCATGTCTTATTGACTGAGCTCGGTCTTCTCTCTCTGGAATGAAGCAGGATGACAGGTGACTTGACAAGATAATAACAGGCATAGACAGAGTGGACAGCCCAGAGTAGAAATGGCAAATACCAGGGAGCAGCATTTTAAAGTGATTGGAGGAAAGTCTAAGGGACATGTTAGAGGTAACGTTTTTACAGAGTGGTGGGTGTGTGGAACACCCTGCCGGGGTGGGGGTAGAGGCAGATACATTAGGGGCATTTAAGAGACTCTGATACACATGGATGATAGGCAAATGGAGGCTATATGGGAGGGAAGAGTGAGATTGATGTTAAAGGAGGTTAAAAAGTCAGCACAAGGTTTGTTCTGTGCTGTAGTTTTTATGTAGCGAAAGGAACAGAATTAGGCCATTCGGCCCATCCAGTCTGCTCCACCATTCCATCATGACTGATTTACTATCCCTCTCAACCCCATTCTCCTGTCTTCTCCCTCGAACCTTTGACACCCTGACTAATCAAGAACATATCAACCTCCACTTTAAATACACCCAATAACTTGGCCTCCACAAAGTACACTGCAGATGCTGTGGTCAACGTGTTAGCTTGTCCTCCATAGCTGTCTGTGACAATGAATTCCACACATTCACCAAGCTCTGGCTAAAGAAATTCTTCCTCATCTCTATACGATATCCCTCTATTCTGAGGCTGTGCCTTCTAGTCCTAGACTTCCCCATTATAGGAAACATCCTCTCCACATCCACTCTATCCAGGCCTTGATAGTCATCAATCAGATCCCCCCTCATTCTTCTAAACTCCAGCAAGTACAGGCCCAGCACCATCAAACATTTCTCGTATGCTGTCCTTTCATTCCTGGGATTATTTTCATGAACCTCCTCTGGCTCCTCTCCAATGGCAGCATAGATAGGGGCCACAGAGATGGTAGTGCTTGGGTCTGGAGAAGGACGCGAAGCTCCTCTGCTTCGGCTGCCTTTCTGTGAAGAACTGTGGACTCTTATCCACCAACTCCACCTCCCTCTGGAACTCCCCACCCGCCTGTTTACATCCCCAGGTGGAGAGGTCCACATTTTCTGCATTAGAAGATAGAATATAAAGCACAACAGCACAGGAATGGGCCTTTCCACCAACAATATCTGTGCCAAACATGATCCAAATGAAACTAATCCTTTGTGCCTTCTACCTAGCTTCAGGCTGCCTGCTCAGATGGTCTATCAATATTGTCCATTTAGAAATCTGATGGCAGATGGGAAGAAGCTGTTCCTAAAACATTGGTTGCTTGTGCGAACCCATGAACAATACCTCACTATTTTTGCTCTCTTTGCATGACTTATTTAATTTTTAAAATATATACTTCATGTAATTTATGCTTTTTAAAAATTATTATATACTGCACTGTACAGTTGCCACAAAACAACAAATCTCACAGCATATGCCAGTGATATTAAACCTGATTCTGAATTTTCCATCAACGTGTTTAAGAGTTTTAAAGTTTTTTTTGAGGAGCTATGCCTTAAAAAGGCGGCTTCCATCATTAAGGGCCCCCATCATCCAGGACGTTCCCTCTTCTCATTGCTACCATCAAGGAGGTGTAGGAGCCTCCAGACTCACATTCAACATTTCAGAAACAGCTTCTTCCCCTCCGCCATCAGATTTCTGAATGGACCATGAACCCACATACACTACCTCACTGTGTTGTTTAAACACACACATACTCACACACGTATACAATTGAAGTCGGAAGTTTACATACACTTAGGTTAAAGTCATTAAAACTCATTGGTTAACCACTCCACAGATTTCATATTAGCAAACTATAGTTTTGGCAAGACGTTGAGGACATCTACTTTGTGCATGACATGAGTAATTTTTCCAACAATTGTTTACAGATTATTTCACTTTTAATTGACTACATCACAATTCCAGTGGGCAGAAGCTTACAAACTAAATCAAAAGAAATCAGCCAAGACCTCAGAAAAAAAAAATTGTGGACCTCCACAAGTCTGGTTCATCCTTGGGAGCAATTTCCAAACGCCTGAAGGTACCACGTTCATCTGTACAAACAATAGTACGCAAGTATAAACACCATGGGACCACGCAGCCGTCATACAGCTCGGGAAGGAGACGCATTCTGTCTCCCAGAGATGAACGTACTTTGGCGCGAAAAGTGCAAATCAATCCCAGAACAACAGCAAAGGGCCTTGTGAAGATGCTGGAGGAAACAGGTAGACAAGTATCTGTATCCATAGTAAAACGAGTCCTATATCGACATAACCTGAAAGGCTGCTCAGCAAGGAAGAAGCCACCGCTCCAAAACTGCCATAAAAAAGCCAGACTACAGTTTGCAAGTGCACATGGGGACAAAGATCTTACCTTTTGGAGTAACGTCCTCTGGTCTGATGAAACAAAAATTGAACTGTTTGGCCGTAATGACCATCGTTAAGTTTGGAGGAAAAAGGGTGAGGCTTGCAAGCTGAAGAACACCATCCTAACCGTGAAGCAGGGGGTGGCAGCATCATGTTATGGGGGTGCTTTACTGCAGGAGGGACTGGTGCACTTCACAAAATAGATGGCCTCATGAGGAAGGAAAATTATGTGGATATATTGAAGCAACATCTCAAGACATCAGCCTGGAAGTTAAAGCTCGGTCACAAATGGGTCTTCCAAATGGACAATGACCCCAAGCATACCTCCAAAGTTGTGGCAAAATTGCTTAAGGACAACGAAGTCAAGGTATTGGAGTGGCCATCACAAAGCCTTGACCTCAATCCGATTGAAAATTTGTGGGCAGAACTGAAAAAGCGTGTGCGAGCAAGGAGGGCTACAAACCTGACTCAGTTACACGAGTTCTGTCTGGAGGAATGGAACAAAATTCCAGCAACTTCCTGTGAGAAGCTTGTGGAAGGCTACCCAAAATGTTTGAAACAATTCGAAGGCAATGCTACCAAATACTAACAAAGTGTATGTAAACTTCTGACCCTCTGGGAAAGTGATGAAAGAAATAAAAGCTGAAATAAATCATTCTTTCTACTATTATTCTGACATTTCACATTCTTAAAATAAAGTTGTGATCCTAACTGACCTAAGACAGGGAATGATTTCTAGGATTAAATGTCAGGAATTGTGAAAAACTGAGTTTCAATGTGTTTGGCTAAGATGAATGTAAGCTTCTGACTTCAACTGTATATACTCATGGTAGTTACAGCTTTTAATATAATATATTGCAACGCACTGCCTCTGCAAGACAACCAACTTCACAATGTATGTCAGTGATAGTAAATCGGACTCAGGTTCTGTATTGGCCTCTAACACCCTGGCAGCACATTCCACACACCCACCACTCTCTGTGGTAAAAACCTACCTCTGACAACCCTCCCCCATTCTTCCCTCAAATCACTTTAATACTCTGCCCCTTGGTATCAGCCACATTTGGTTGGGAAGCTCAGCTGTTGTCAAGGCCACAGCTGGAGCAGGATGTGGTATTCCTGCTGTGATGGGGTGTGGGTTCAAACTCAGTAAATCTGACAGCTCCGGGTGAGGGATTCGACTACGAATCATAGCACAGAATCAGGCCATTCTGCCCCTCTGCTCTGTGCTGGTAATCCTCCATATAAGCCACAGGAGACTGCGGACGCTGAAATCTCGAGCCACACGCCATCTGCTGATGGAACTCAGTGGATCAGGCACCATGGTAGCGCAGCGGTTATTGTGAAGCTATTACGCCTCAGAGCCTCAGAGTTTGGAGTTCAATTCCAACACCGCCTGTAAGGAGCTTGTACGTTCTCCCCGTGAATTTTTAGGTTTCGTCCAGGTGCTCCAGTTCCCTCCCACAGTCCGAAGGTTAGTTGGTGAATTGTAAGTTGTCCTGTGATTAGGCCAGGGGTAAACAGGTGGGTGGCTGGGTGGTGTGGCTCATTGGGCTGGAACAGTCTGTTCTGTGTTGTATCTCTAAATAAATAAAAATAATTGTTTGGGGGAGCAATAGGAACTGTCGACGTTCTGGGTCGAAACCTCATGTCACGGTTAGCAGCTTCTCAGTTCTGAGTCAGGCTTTTGACTCAAAACGTCAACAAATCCTCCCTCTCCCTCTCCCTCTCAGAGATTCTTTCATAGAACAGTACAGCACAGTAAGAGTGGTCCACTAGTGGTCCAAGACTGGTCCAAGAGTGGTCCACTATGTTGTGCTGAAACAATTAAATCGGTAATCAAATGGCCAACTGAACTAATCTCTTCTGCCTACACAATGTCCATATCCTTCCATTTTCCTCACATTCATGTGTCTATCTAAACATCACTTAACAGCCTCTAATCTATCTGCCTCTACCCCCACCCCAGGCAGTCCATTCCAGGCACCCACCGCTTGCCTCTTCCATCTCCTTTGAAATGACCCCTCTCACCTTAAACACCTCCCCTCTGGTATGAGACATTGCAACCCTGGGAAAAGATACTGTCTGTTTACTTCATCTATGCCTCTCATAATCTTATAAACCTCTATCAGAGGTTATAAACCTCTATAAACCCCTCAGCCCCACTGCTCCAGAGAAAACAACCGCAAGTTCGTCCAGCTACACACAGAAAATGCTGGTGGCCAAGTTCATCCAGCTACACACAGAAAATGCTGGTGGCCAAGTTCGTCCAGCTACACACAGAAAATGCTGGTGGCCAAGTTCGTCCAGCTACACACAGAAAATGCTGGTGGCCAAGTTCGTCCAGCTACACACAGAAAATGCTGGTGGCTAAGTTTGTCCAGCTACACACAGAAAATGCTGGTGGCCAAGTTCGTCCAGCAACACACAGAAAATGCTGGTGGCTAAGTTCGTCCAGCAACACACAGAAAATGCTGGTGGCCAAGTTCGTCCAGCAACACACAGAAAATGCTGGTGGCCAAGTTCGTCCAGCAACACACAGAAAATGCTGGTGGCCAAGTTCGTCCAGCAACACACAGAAAATACTGGTGGCTAAGTTTGTCCAGCTACACACAGAAAATGCTGGTGGCTAAGTTTGTCCAGCTACACACAGAAAATGCTGGTGGCCAAGTTCATCCAGCCTCTCATGACAGCACATGCCCTCTGAACCAGGCAGCATCTTGGTAAACCTCTTCTGCACCCTCTCCAAAGCCTCACCAATCTTTCCTATAATGGGGGGGGGGGGGGGGTGACCAGAACTGTACACAATACTCCAGATGCAGCCTGACTAGAGTTTTATATGACATACTGAGATGCTGCATTAAAAGTCTTCAGGAGGAACCCAGTGAGACTCTCGATCCACTGAGTTATTCCAGCAGACCGTTTGTTGCTCCAACACTCCACAGGAGTCTCCTTCCCTTCACCTTATCCCATTCTGTCCTCCCTCTTCTTTGCCCGAATTCCCTTCTACTGGTTTGCAAACATCCACCAGGGAAAGGAAGGTGCCTCCATCCCCGGCTCGACGCACGTGGAGATTCCTCACGCCGTGTATAGCGGCTCCCTCAGCACCAGAACCCAGTGGACTCTGGTTATCAACAGGCAAAATCCTGGGAACCGTTCCAATTCTGAATCCGTGCATCAGGATCCATCACCCCGGCAACACAGAAAAGCAAAGAAAATTCCAGTCTATGTTTGGTGATGGTCTGGACTCCTTCTCCCAAGGCTGTTTCGCCCGTTGGAGAAAAAAATGCAAGCACTTCACATGGCTTATTGTTCTAAACATTTAGTTGCAACCTAGAGACTGCTTATTCCCCAGTGGTGCTTGAGGAAGCCAGATCCTTGAATAAACAATGAGTCATGTGGAATTTTACAGCAATCAAACAGACCTTTCAACCCCTCTGTTTTCACACCGGCCTCCATCTCCCTCTCTGCAGTTTGCCCTTAAAGCCAGCCCTGCGGTCCCCATCTTCTGTCCCAGTTGGAATGATCTCCCAACTATTCCTGCTCTCCTGAGAGAACATAGGATATAAGACCACAAGACCTAGGAGCAGGATTAGGCCATTCAGCCCATCGAGTCTGCTCCACCATCCCATCATGGCTGGTCCTGGATTCCACTCAACCCCATACACCTGCCTTCTCACCACATCCTTTGGTGCCCTGACTTATCAGGGAACTATCAACTTTCGCTTTAAATATACCCACGGACTTGGCCTCCACAGGTGTCTGTGGCAGAGCATTCCACAGATTCACAACTCTCTGGCTAATAAAAAAAATTCCTCCTTACCTCTGTTCTAAAGGGTTGCCCCTCAGTTTTGAGGCTGTGTCTTCTAGTTCTGGACACCCCCACCATAGGAAACACCCTATCTAGTCCTTTCAACATTCGGTAGGTTTCAATGAGATTACCACACATTCTTCTAAATTCCAGTGAGTACAGGCCCAAAGCTGCCAAACACTCTTCATATGTTAACTCCTTCATTCATGGAATCATCTTCATGAATCTCCTCTAAACTCTCTCCAATGACAACACATCGTTTCTGATTTATGAGGCCCAAAACTGTTGACAATACTCTGGTCTTATAAAGCCTCAGCATTATCTCCTTGCTTTTATATTCCATTCCCCTTGAAATAAATGCCAACACTGCATTTGCCTTCTTTACCACAGACTCAACCTGTAAATTAACTTTCTGAGAGTCTTGTATGAGAACTCTTAAGTCCTTCTGTACCTCCGATGTTTGAACCTTCTCCTCATTTAGATAACAGTCCACACTATTGTTCTTTCACCAAAATGCATTATCATACATTTCCCAACACTGTATTCCATCTGCCACTTTTTGCCCATTCTTCCAATTTGTCTAAGTCCTGCTGCAATTGCATTGCTTCCTCAGCACCACCTCCGTCTATCTTCGTATCATCTGCAAACCTTGTGACAAACTTGCCTAAATTGCCATTGGATTTACTGATGGTATTATTTGTCACAGGCACTGAGGTATAGTAAAAAGCTTTTGTTCATGTGACATCCGAACAGATCATTCCACACAAGTACATCAAGTCTCATTTGCTCCCAATGTACCTTGTCATATTACGTGAGCGATATAATCATGACCAGGATTATTCTTGGTAAATGTTTCTACAGAAGTGGTTTGCCATTGTCTTAATTTGGGCAGTGTCTTTACAAGACAGGTGACCACAGACATTATCAATACTCTTCAGAGATTGTCTGCCTGGTGTCAGTGGTCACAAACCAGGACTTGTGATGTGCACCGGCTGCTCATACGACCATCCACCACCACTCTGCTAGAGAGGAATTCAACAGGCTCGGAGGGCATCATGGAGGGGATTGAACAAGCTGAGCTTGTTTTTCCTGGAGATGAGGAGGCTGAGGGGGATAGATGGGATAGATCATGAAAATGGAGGCAAGACATGAAGGACAGACAAAATGCTGGAGGGACTCAGCAGGTCAGACAGCACTATGGACAGGAATAAACAGTTGATGCTTCAGGCTGAGACCCTTCATCAGGATTGGAAAGGAAGGGGGAAGAAGGTGGAGAGAGGGAAGGGAGGACAAGCTGGCAGGTGATGTGAGGCCAGGTGAGGGGGAAGTTGGGTGGGTGGGGATGGGGAGATGAGGTAAGAAGCTGGGAGGTGATAGATGGAAAAGGTAAAAGGTTGGAGAAAGAGGAATCTGATAGGAGAGGAGAGTGGCTCATGGGAGAAAGGGAAGGAGGAGGGGCAGCTGAGGAAATGGAAGAGGTAAGAAGGGAACCAGAATGGGGAATGGAAAAAGAGAGGAGGGAGATATTACTGGAAGCTAGAGAAATCAATGTTCATCCACCTGGATGGAGATGGGGTGTAGGGTTAAGGCAGCATAGTGGCATAGTGATTAGCACAACGCTCTTGGGTCAACTCCCACTGCTGTCGGTAAGGAGTTTGTACGTTCTCCCTGTGACAGTGTGGGTTTCCTCTGGGTACTCCAGTTTATCCCACAGTGCAAAGACCTACTGGTTGGTAGGTTAATTGGTCATTGTAGATTATCCTGTGATTAGGCTCGGGTTAAATGAGGGACTACTGTGTGGTACAGCTCAGCAGGGTGGAAGGGACTGTATCTCTATAAATAAAAATGAAGGGGGCTTCGAGGAGATCTGAGAAGGTGGCTGTATTTGGACAACACTGCCTGAGCCAGTGGTACAGGGCATGAACAGGCAAAGATTCCACCACTGGTCTGGGCATCTGGGCGAGTACTTTAACTAGCAAGGTGAAGATGACAATGGACGTAACGCAGATAAATGGATTTGGTGTAGGTGATTATGAGAGGGACACACATGTTGGGCCAAAGTGTCAATATCTGTGTTTGCATAACTCAATCATTGCATGAGCTCCATCATACGTATTCACACAACACACAGTACACACACCAGCACTGGCTCACACACTGAGATACACACACTTCAACACACAGTACACACACCAGCACCGGCTCACACACTGAGATACACACACTTCAACACACAGTACACACACCAGCACCGGCTCACACACTGAGATACACACTCATTTACCCCCCACACCACTCTCACAGGACATAGCAATAACCCCCCCCCCACACACACACACACACACACACACACACACACACACTCACCTCTCCGCCAAGACCTCCAGAGTCGGCACCTTTTCCGCCCACCTCTTGACCATCCACGCAGTGTCCAACGCAGCGAGGAATCCACGCGCGCACCCTGTCCCCATCGGCCAAAATGGCTGCAGTTGGTTCACAGAATCAGAGAGAGAGGGAAGTGAGTTACTGGCAACAGGAGAAGGCAAGGTATGTGCAGAGATACGAGTTGTCAGAGAGAAGGGGACAAACAAGGCCCCACCTCACTGACACAGATTGAACGAGTTGTCAGGGCCACCACAGACTGGTTGCCTCACTAGTCCAATAAGTTTCCTGCAACAACCGAGATACCGGAAGAACCCACTGGGTCAGGCATCATCTGTGGAGGGAAATGGACAGTCAATTTCTGGGCAGCTGCAGGATCCACCTGAAGTGTTGACTGCCCATTCCCTTCTATAGATGCTACCTGACCTGCTGAGTTCCTCCACGTCTCATTTGTCATTTCAGGAAAATCGGCTCACACACAAACCAGGGGAAGAGCTCAGCAGGCCGGGCAGCATCTACACAGGGAACTGAACAGTTCATGTTTCAGCCCAGGCCCAGGACTCTCTTTGCCCTCTCACCCTAATCTATGCCAACTAGACTTTTCATCCTGAAACACGGACTGTTTATTCCTGTCGATATACACTGCCAGACCTGCTGAGTTCCTGCAGCATTCTGTGTGTGTGTGTGTTCCAGCACATTCCGGACAGTCACCGCCCTACGTGTAAAAAAACCTGCCGGGGTGGTGGTAGACACAGATACATTAACAAACTGTTAGAGAGGCACATGGATGATAGAAAAATGGAGGGGTACGTGTGAGGGAAGGGTTAGATTGATTTTGGAATAGGTTAGTCGGTTGGGTCAACGTTGTGGGCCAAGGACCCTGCACAGTGCTGCAGTGCTCTATGCTTTACAGCCGGCAGCTTTGGTCCCCTGCTTTAGGAAAGACGCCACTGAACTGAAAGAGTGTATTTGGAACGGAAGACAAGAGTGTTGCCAGCACAGTTACAGAGAGAGGTTGGACAGGCTGGGATTTCACTCCTTGGGGTGCAGAAGACAGAAGAGTGACTTTATAGAGGTGTGTGACATCATAAGGAGGGTGAATGGACTCAGACATTTCTCAGAGCTGGGAATCAAGAACAAGGTTTAAGGGGGGAAAGCTTAGTGAGAGCTGGAGAAGTAACTGTTTTTGTAGACCGAGGGAGGTCAATAGGTGGAACGAACTGCTAGAGGCAGGTACAAAGGCAATTTTTTAAAAAAGGTTTGACAGATACATGGATAGGAAAGGTTTAGAACAGGGGTTCCAACCCGGGGTCCACAGACCCCTCGGTTACTGGTAGGGGTCCGTGGCATAAAAAAGGTTGGGAAGCCCTGGTTTAGAAGGTTATGGGTCAAACACAGGTAAATGTGACTACCTTTGATGGGGTATCTTGGCTGGCATGAACCAAGATGGGCCGAAGGGCCTGTTTGTGTGCCATAAAACTCAGTGACTTTACAACATTACTTCCCCATGTCCAAACCCTTCTTGCGTTAATTAACCCCCCACCCCTCCTGCCCTCAAAGTAGAGAGGAAGGGAAGGGTTCTTGCCTCCAACAGGCTGTCGCCAACCAGAGCCACAAGCAGCTGATGGCCCTGCCGCTCGCGGACCAGAGAGGCATTCTCCGCCGCATACATGCAGGTGAAGTCGAACATGGCCACGTCGGGCTGGTCAATGTGGTTCATCGCAAAGTCCAGAGCTGGAAGCTGGTAATCCGTGGCAAAGTCGGCTGCTTCCCTGGCGTAGGACAAGAGGGCACCCTGGTTCACATTCTCGGTGCCCAGGAGCATTTCCGTATCAACATAATCCTGCAAAATTCAAAGCACAAACTATGTTTATTATGTCGCTATGTACAAACCCGAGATTCATTTCCTTGCAGGCATTCACAGTAGAACAATGAAAAACAATAGAATCTATGAAAAACTATATTTAAAGGCTGACAGACAACCAAGGCGGCAAATAACACTGAGAACATGAGTTGTAGAGTCCATGAAAGTGAGGCCATAGGTTGTGAAATCAGTTCACTGTTGAGGTGAGTGAAGTTACCCACGCTGGTTCAAGAGCCTGATGGTTGAGGGGTAATAACTATTCCTGAAGATGGTGGTTTTGGTCCTGAGGCTCCAGTACCTCCTTCCTGATGGCAGCATGGCCTGGGCGGTGGGGTCTTTGATGATGGGTGCTGCTTTCCTGTAGATATGCTCAATGGTGCAGGGACACCACACGCACAGGAGACAGGGACAGGAACGTCCTCGTGTGTAAAGCAGTCCAGCTGCTGAAGAGCAAATCCAGGTGGCCAGTGTGGTAACAAACAGCAGCTAGTTTGCACGGGAAGAGTTCAACAACCAGGAAGCTATGTTGCAGCTTTATAAAAGTCTAGTTAGACCACAAGACATACGAGAAGAATTAGGTTATTCCACCCGTCGAGTCTGTTCCACCAATTGATCGTGGCTGATCCATTTCCCTCTCAACCTCATTCTCTTGCCTGTGAATATTATTATTCTGTACACTATTCTGTTCAGTCTGCACACTCCTCAGTAGGTTTCAATAGTTACATTTAATGTCAGAGAAATGTATACAATATACATCCTGAAATGCTTTTCCTTCACTGCTAAGTGAGTTTTTAAATTTTGCTGCTGTAACAAAATAATTTCCCACTTGGGATCAATAAAGTATTATTATTATTCTCCTCCCCGTAACCTTTGATGTCCTTACTAATCAAGAACCCATCAAGCTCTGCTTTAAGTTTGACCACATCTGGAGTATTACATTCAGTTCTGGTTGCCTCATTACAGGAAGGGTTTGGAGGCTTTGGAGAGGAGACAGAAAGGTTAACCAGGATGTTGTCTGGACTAGAGAAAACTTACAAGGACATTGCCAAGACTTGAGTAACAGAGAAAGGTTAAATAGATTAGCACTTTATTCCCTGGAGCATAGGAAAATGAGAGGAGATTTGATAGAGATATACGATATTATGAGGGATAAGATAAGGTGAACACAAGCAGGCTTCTTCAACTGAGGTTGGGTGAGAACACAACGAGAGGTCAGGTGTTAAAGGTGAAAGGGGAAATATTTAAAGGGAACATGAGGAGGAACATCTTCACTCAGAGGGTGGTGAGAGTGCTGAATGAGCTGCCAGAGCAAGTGGTGAACGCAGGTTCGATTGCAACACTTCAGAGAAATTTGGATAGGTACTCGGATGGGAGGGGTAGGGAGGGCTGTGGAGCAGGTGCAGGCCGAGGGGTCTGGGCAGACTAATAGTTTGGCATGGACGAGGTGGACCATAAGGCCTGTTTCTGTGCTGTGGCCCTGTATGACTGTACGAGCCCACCCTGCTCCCCGGCTCACCCCATCCCCTCCCCAGCTGTCCCATCACTTACATTGATGATGACCCCTTTGTCCAACAGGCTCTGCTTCTTTGCCGTCATCACAAAGTAATGGGTGTTGTCCTTGTAGTAGACAATGTTCTCCAGATCAATCCCTGTAAAAACAGAACACGATCCAACATCAAAACCCCTCCCCTCGAGACAATCACAATCTGATTTAATATCACTCACCTATGTCATGAAATGTCTTGTTTTGTAGCAGCAGTACATTGCAATATTTAATCATAAAACTATGACAGGAAATGTCTATTAAAAATTAAACAGGTGATGCCAAAAGAGAGTACCCTTTTCCCTCTTCTCAAATTCCCCTCTCTGGCCTCTCACCTCTTCTCCTCACCTTCCCCTGGCCCCCCCTCCTTTCCGTTTTCCCATGGTCCACTCTGCTCTCCTGTCAGACTCCTCCTTCTTTGACTTTTCCACCATCACCTCCCAACTTCTTACTCCACCCTCCCTCTCTCCCCAACCCCCAGTTTCACCAGTCACCTCCTAGTGTGTCCTCCTTCCCCTCCCCCACCTTCTTATTCTGACACCTTCCCCCTCCTCCTTCCATTCCAGTCCCGATGAACTTTCATAGATGCTGCCTGGCCTGCTAGGAATTTTATGTGCGTTATTTTATCACATCCTGGTGCCAAAGATACATTCCTCTGTTATCAGTGAATCAAACAAATCCCGTGCTGTCGTTACACCCACTGATGCAGAATGACACGCAGAGTTGCTCCAGCATTGTCTGTATGTCTCTGTGTCTGTCCATTTGTCTGTCTGTGTGTCTCTGTCTGTCTGTCCGTCTGTCTGTGTGTCTCTGTCTGTCTGTCTGCGTGTGTGTGTGTCTGTCTGTCTGCATGTGTGTGCGTCTGTCTGTCTGCGTGTGTGTGCGTGTGTCTGTCTGTCTGCGTGTGTGTGCATGTGTCTGTCTGTCTGCGTGCGTGTGTGTCTGTCTGTCTGCGTGTGCGTGCGTGTGTCTGTCTGTCTGTCTGCGTGTGTGTCTGTCTGCGTGTGTGTCTGTCTGCGTGTGTGTGTCCGCATTGATCTGGATGTCCAGCACCTGCAGAATCTGTTGTGTTAAAAAGTAGTGAGGTTGTGTTCATGGACCATTCAGAAATCTGATGGCAGCGGAAAGAAGCAGCTTCTAAGTCGTTGCGTGTGTGGCTTCAGGCCACTGTACCCTTCCCTGATGGTACTGATGAGAAGAGGGCATGTCCCAGGTGGGACACGAGGTAATTCAGCTCATGCTCCCTGTGCACTTTCTAATCCACCGTCCCAGCCAGTAGCTCTGCCAATCTCGGACAGATCCAGATTTCCACTACCAGATGGATTTTGCTGTGGTACAACAGTCAAAACAACAATCCTAAACCTGTAAACAAATCCAGCTTTGGCAACAGGAAGCATGAAGTTCAAAGATTGTTGTAAAATTCTATCTGGTTAATAAGTATAACCTTCCAGGGTGGAAATCTGCTGACTTCAGCTATAGGTGACTGTAGACCAAACTGGTTCACCCTTAACTGCCTCCTCAGCGTAGGGACAATAGGGATAGTCAAAAAGTATGGACAACTTCTACATCCCAATAACACCATGAGGGATGCCTCCTTCCCTCCTCAAGGCTGCTTGTACCACTCCCATCGAGGAGGAGGGTACATACAGTGGTTGCTATCGATGCAATGCTCCTCAGACAGGATGAAGAGATCCATACTCCCCAATGCCATTAGGCTTTACAATTCAACCACCAGGAGTAAGATATGTTAAAGAGCCAGGGTTAGGACTCAATGTATTTAAGTAAACTACTTAAGAACTTTTTAAAAGCTATTATTAATGCTTTTTGAGAGGGTGATTTTAGATGCATATCATATTTTTACTGAGTTAAGTATTGTATGTAATTAGTTTTGCTACAATAAGTGTATGGGACATTGGAAAAAATGTTGAATTTCCCCATGGGGATGAATAAAGTATCTATCTATCTAGCATCACCAGACTCAAAAACAGTTACTTTCCCCAAGCAGTGAGGCTGATCAACACCTCCACCCACTAACCCACCCCTCCACACCCCCAACCATCACTACTTTATCATTTCCTGTCAGTCACCTTACCTACAGACACTCCTGTGCCCAGCATCACTTTATGGACATGCAATCAATCCGTGTATATAAGCTATCCTATGTATTTCCATTTCTTGTGTTTTTTATTGTTGTGTTCTTTATCTTATTGTGTGTTTTTGTGCTGCATCGGATCCAGAGTGACAATTATTTTGTTCTCCTTTACATTGTATGTTGGAAATGACATTAAACAATCTTCAATAATTGTTGCTGTAATTGGAATTGGAATAGGAGTTAGTTTGTTATTGTCGTGCGCACTGAGATAGAGAGGCAAATGAACCCATTTGTCATTATCCCTTTCCATGCACTACTTACTTAACTGGAATTGGAATTAGTTTACTATTGTCACATGTACAGTGAAAAGCTTGTCGTGTATTGTTCATACAGATCAGATCATTACACAGTGCATTGGGGTAGAACAAGGGAAAGCAATAACGGACTGCAGAATAAAGTGTAACGGCTACAGAGAAGCTGCAGAGCAGGTAGATAATAAGGTGGAAGGTCAAAATGAGGTAGATTGTGAGGTCAGGAGTCCACCTTATAGCAATAGGGAGCCATTTCAATGGTCATATAACAGTGGGACGGAAGCTGTCCTTGAGCCTGGAGGTACTTGCTTTCAGGTTTCTATATCTTCTGCCCAGTGGGAGGGGGGGGGGGAGAACGTCTGGGGTGGGTGGCTGCTTCACTGAGGCAGTGAGAAGTGTTTTGAGAGAGAACCACTCCATTTTTCTGGTGGGCTGAGGGACGAGTCCTGCGTCATCCCAGGAAGGTGAAAGGTTGGGAAAGAAGAAGCTGCTGGTTGCCCCACCCTCGGGACCATTGGACGGGCAGCCCGTGAGCCAGCACCAACACGTCAGCCAGGTCAACCTCACCCGTCTCCTCCTTCAGGTCCTGGAAGAACTTCTGGTTGAAGATGAAAGCCACTCCGCTGATCTCCTCCACCTTTGCCTCCGCTGTGGTGTTGCGATTGATGAAATTGGCTGTGATGGCAATGGCCAGCTTACCCCGGAACTCCTTCCTCCTGAAGCCTGCAGAAGCAAGGTACCGTCAGAGCAACGTCCACTGTGCCCACCAGCGCAGATCCCTGCCCACACTGTAGGCAGGATAGGGTGGAGAAGAGAGGAACGGTGTAGTGGGGTGCTGGAAGAGGTAGGAGGGAGGGATGGAAATGGTAGGAGGGAGGAGAGAGGCAGGGTAGGGAGTAGAGAGCAGACGGCAGAGGGGATTAAAAAGGGACCACAGGGAAGGAAGGAGATAGGACGGGGGAGGGGGGTGACACAGGCTAGGGGGCAGATGAGGGTGGAGCAGGGCTTGTGAGACAGGAACCAGAAGGAAGGGTGGAGGGTGGGAGTCAGGTGGGGGCAGAGCAGGGAAACGCTGGAGTGATGGGGGTGAGGGAGTGGAAATTGACGAACAACGAGGAGGGATTTTGATTGGCAATGCTCACCTTGCAAACTGCTCTTCCGACCATCAGCGCCGATAATTACATCGAAGGTAAATGCGGAGGTAGGGTGGTCCCTGGGTAATACCTCCGCACGCCAGCCTACGTCTAAACAAAGGATGAGGGAGTGGTGAGGAACACAAACCGAACTCCACTGGTTTAACACAGACTAATGCAGTTCAGTACAGACCCTTCGGCCCACAATATTGTGCTGAATTTATAACCTACTCCAAAATCAATCTAACCCTTCCCCCCACATAATCTTCCATTGTTTAATCATCTGTGTCCCTATCTAAGAACCTTCTCAATGTCCCCAGTGTATCTGCCTCTACCATCACCCCAGCATCATTTTCCATGCATTTAGCACTCCTCCCACCCGGTCTCACCTATCACCTGCCAACTTGTACTCCTTCCTCTCCACCCGCCACCTGCCCCCTGAAGAAGGGTTACAGCCCAAGGCATTGACTGTTTATTCCACTCCATAGATGCTGCCTGACCTGTTGAGTTCCTCCAGCATTTTGTGTGTGTTGCTCTGGATTTCCAGCATCTCAAAGTTCAACGTAAAACAGACAGACAGACAGACATACTTTATTGATCCCGAGGGAAATTGGGTTTCGTTACAGCCGCACCGACCAAGAATAGTGTAGAAATATAGCAATATAAAACCATAAATAATTAAATAATAATGTTAATCATGCCAAGTGGAAATAAGTCCAGGACCAGCCTATTGGCTCAGGGTGTCTGACACTCCGAGGGAGGAGTTGTAAAGTTTGATGGCCACAGGCAGGAATGACTTCCTATGACGCTTAGTGTTACATCTCGGTGGAATGAGTCTCTGGCTGAATGTACTCCTATGCCTAGCCAGTACATTATGGAGTGGATGGGAGACATTGTCCAAGATGGCATGCAACTTGGACAGCATCCTCTTTTCAGACACTACCGTCAGAGAGTCCAGTTCCACCCCCACAACATCACTGGCCTTACGAATAAGTTTGTTGATTCTGTTGGTGTCTGCTACCCTCAGCCTGCTGCCCCAGCACACAACAGCAAACGTGATAGCACTGGCCACCACAGACTCATGGAACATCCTCAGCATCGTCTGGCAGATGTTAAAGGACCTCAGTCTCCTCAGGAAATAGAGACGGCTCTGACCCTTCTTGTAGAATTTATTATCAGAGTACATACATGCCACCACATAAAACCCTGAGACTCTTTGTCTGTAGCACACTTAGCAAATCTATAGAAACAATAACTGTAAACATGATCAATGAACAGCAAACTGTGCAAATGCAAATAAATAGCAAGAAATAACAAGAACATGAAATAAGATAACGAGTCCTTAAAGTGAGACCATTGGTTGTGGGAAACCAGAAATAGAATGTGTGGTTACAGTGGTATGCAAAAGTTTGGGCATCCCGGTCAAAATCTCTGTTACTGTGAATAGCTAAGCGAGTAAAACATGACCTGATTTCCAAAAGGCATAAAGTTAAAGATGACACATTTCTTTAATATTTTACACAAGATTACTTTTTTATTTCCATCTTTTACAGTTTGAGAATAGCTGCTTTTGTTTTTTACAGACGGTGTGATGTTTGCTTCCAGAATTTGCTGATATTTAATTGAATTCATTCTTCCCTCTACCATTGAAATGTTCCCCATTTGGGCTGCAACACAAGCCCAAAGCATAATCGATCCACCCCCGTGCTTAACAGTTGGAGAGGTGTTCTTTTCATGAAATTCTGAACCGTTTTTTCTCCAAACATACCTTTGCTCATTGTGAGCAAAAAGTTCTATTTTAACTTCATCAGTCCACAGTCCACATGTTTCCAAAATGCATCAGGCTTGTTTTGATGTTCCTTTGCCACCTTCTGATGCTGAATTTTGTGGTGAGGATGCAGGAAAGGTTTTCTTCTGATGACTCTTCTATGAAGGTCATATCTGTGCAGGTGTCGCTACACAGTAGAACAGTGCACCACCACTCCAGAGTCTGCTAAATCTTCCTGAAGGTCTTTTGCAGTCAAATGGGAGTTTTGATTTGCCTTTCTAGCAATCCTATGAGCAGTTCTCTCAGAAAGTTTTCTTGGTCTTCCAGACCTCAACTTGACCTCCACCGTTCCTGTTAACTGCCACTTCTTAATGACATTATGAACTGAGGAAACAGCTACCTGAAAACGCTTTGCTATCTTCTTGTAGCCTCCTCCTGCTTTGTGGGCATCATTTATTTTAATTTTCAGAGTGCTAGGCAGCTGCTTAGAGGAGCCCATGGCTGCTGATTGTTGGGACAAGGTTTGAGGAGTCAGGGTATTTATAAAGCTTTGAAATTTGCTTCATCTGGCCTTTCCTAATGATGACTGTGAACAAGCCATAGCCCTAACAAGCTAATTAAGGTCTGAGACCTTGGTAAAGGTTATCTGAGAGCTCAAATCTCTTGGGGTGACCAAACTTTTGCATGGTGCTCTTTTCTTTTTTCTCATTCTAAAACTATACAAAACAAAAATAATACACTAATCTTGCTTAAAATGTTGAAAACAGTATTTCATCTTTAACTTTAAGACTTTTGGAGATCAGTTCATCTTCTACTCACTTAACTATTCACAGTAACAGAAATTTTGACCGGGTTGCCCAAACTTTTGCATGCCACTGTATCCCCTTTTGTTCAAGAGCCTGATGGTTGAGGGGTAATAACTGTTCCTGAACCTGGTGGTGTGAGTCCTGAGGCTCCTGTACCTTCTACCTCAAGGCAGCAACAAGAAAAGAGCAAGGCCTGGGTGGTGAGGATCTTTGATGATGGACGCTGCTTTTCTATGGCAATATTTCATGTAGATGTGCTCAATGGTTGAGAGGGTTTTACCTGTGATGTGCTGGGCTGAATCCACTGCCTTTTGTAGGATTTTTTCACTCAGAGGCATTGGCATTTCTATACCAGGTCATAATGCAGCCAGTCAGCACACATCCCACCATAAATCTATAGAGGTTTGCCAAGGTTTTCAATGACATGCCGAATCTCCACAGAGGCGCTGCTCTGCCTTCTTTGCAAACTCTTGTGTTCCCGTTCTGTTCTGTCCAACTCTGAGGAGAGGTCACTGGCCTGAATTCTGTGCCACGGGTCTAACAGTAACAGTGATGGGATTGGTGGGTGCGATTGATTCTCTCAAGACACAACAGCCCTTCCCACAGCAGTTGAACTTGTGTGGGCAAACAAGGGCAGGGACAGAATCTAATTCCACAGAACACTGAGGACCGTTCACCAGGAATTACTGGCCAAATGCAGATAAAGGGGTATGATCAGAATGTGGTTTTCCTCTCACACTCACTCACATGCCACATATATACCCTCCCCGCACGCTCACACACACTTTGCACGTACAGTACTCTCACCCTGCACACTCACACACTGCCTGTGCACATTAACACACTCACTCCCTGCACTCACACACTCTCTCCACACTCTCACTCTCTCTCCAGTCACACTCTCCCACACTCACTCTCTCTCCACACTCTCACTCCACACTCACTCTCTCTCCACACTCTCACTCTCTCTCCACACACGCACTTCCTGCACACATTTTCTCCACTGCACGCTCTCACACACACAATCACAGTCTCTCCTAAACACATTTGCACCCTCCTCTGCACACACTCGCACACACACTCCTGTGAAGACTGTTCTGGAAACAGCGGGGAACTGGAAGCCCGGCTCTGATCTTCGGAATGCTTTGGACAGACGACTCCGGCATTCCAGAAATTCTCAAAATACTTTCCAGTTTGTGATTCTATTATTACCTTGTAAGAGGTTTATAATCAGGACCCTGCCAGTGACCCATGGACTCCCTGCCCATCCCTGCCCCCAGGGGTCTGCACCTATAACATTCGCCAAAAGCCTAAATATCTTTCGACCTAAAATAATCAGCAAAAGGCCTGCTCAAAGCCCACCCAGGCAGAAGCACCTTTCCAACCGGTGACCCTGCCACCAGGGAGGACAAGGGAATTGGAATATTACTGTCACATGTACCGACAGTGAAAAGCCTGGCTTACATACAGATCAGGTCATTACACTGTGTACTGAGGTAGAACAAGGGGAAACAGCAACAGAATGCAAAATAAAGTGTTAAACTTACAAAGAAAGTGCAGTGCATGTAAACAAAACTGGTGCAAGAACATAACAAGGTAGTTTGTGAGGTCGAGTCCATTTTATCCCACTAGGGAACACTTCAGAAATCATGGTCGAGCTGCTGCTGCCTAACCTTACTCATTGTGGTCTATTGGTGTGTCCAGAGGTTTCATATCTGCAAGTCTGGGCCAAGGACTGGAAGTTTTAGACCCAGTATCTGTGAATCTGAGAGCTAGGGCAAAGACTGGTCGTTGGGGCCCAGAAGCAACCAGTCATGAGATTGGAGGCCTGTCTGTTCATGAGGATGAGTGGGTGAGGCCTGTCTGTGCATGTGGATGAGTGGGTGGGGCCTGTCTGTGCATGTGGATGAGTGGGTGGGGCCTGTCTGTGCATGTGGATGAGTGGATAAGTGGGTGAGTGGGTGGGAGGGAGGGAGGGAGGAAGGGGGCTAGTCTTGCTGTTGTTGTTTTGTTGCTTGTTGTGTCCTGTGTTGTTCTGTCATGGACATGTTATGTTGACACTGGAGTGTGAAGCCACACTTGCAAGCTGCCCCTAGCACAAACTTGGGTTGTGTTGGTCGTTAATGCAAACGTTGCTTTTCACTGTATCACAAACACGACAGATTCTGCAGATGCTGGAAATCCAGAGCAACACACACGAAATGCTGGAGGAACTCGGCAGGTCAGGCAGCATCTATGAAAAAGAGTAAACAGTCAACGTTTCGGGCTGAGACCCTTCATCGGGGCTGAAGTCAGAGTAAGAAGGTGGGGGAGGGGAGGGAGAAGTACAGGGTGGTAGGACCTCTCCCTGACCTCTCCTCTTCCTTTCCAGTCCTGATGAAGGGTCTCAGCCCGAGGCATCGACTGTTTACTCTTTCCCACAGATGCTGCCTGATCCGCTGCATTTCACTGTATGTCCTGAAGTACCTGTGATATTTATTTTATTCTATTCAGAGATACAGCTCAGAACAGGCCCTTCTGCCCTTTGAGCCGTACCGCCCGACAACACAACTTTTTAACTCTAGTCCAATCACAGGATAATTTACAATGACCAGTTAACCTACTAACCAGTACATTCTTACAAAGGACATTGGAACTGAACCCTGAACCCCGACACCCAAAGTTGTAACAGGATTGTGCTAACTCCCGCACCATCGAGGTAGCCCTGGCTGTGTGGAATCAGTGCCCGTCCTGGGTTAATTCAGGGCAGGGACTGGTCTCGACCCTCAGGCGCTGTCTTCCTTGTGCTCTGGGACTCTGACGCAGGGCAGGGTATCCATTACGCCTTCTGCGCACTGACAGTCATTTAACACTGTCCATTTGTTCTCAGTGCATCACGAAAACAAGATGTACAAATGATTAGATGTAAATTGAGCTAATCTCAACATATCAGCCGAGCTCATAAACAGGGCTATTCAAAATACCTGCACCAGTCCACTGACGTTCAGAGCAGTGCTCCTGTAGTGAAGCGGTTAGCACAATGCTCTAACAGCTTTGGGTGTTGCAATCCGCTGATCAATTCCAATGTCCTTTGTATGAAGTTTGTAGGTCCTTCCCACGAGCGCTTGGGTTTCCTCCAACAGTCCAAAGACAGACTGGTTAATAGGTTAATTAGTCATTTAAAATGTCCTGTGATTAGGCTACGGTTGAATCGATGGGTGACTGGGCAGTGCAGCTCAATGGGCCAGAAGGGCCTGTTCCTCATTATATCTCCACATAAATAAATAAAGCAACGGACCTGCTGGACATGAACCTGGTGGTTAAAAGACTATAAGATATAGGAACTGAATCAAGTCTGGCCCGACGTTCAAAATCAGCTCATAAACACAAATGACTGTGCAGATGCTGGAAGTCTTGCTGCCTCACTTGCAAAGATAAAGATGAAAGATCAGCTTTATTTGTTAGATGTACATCAAAGCATACAGTGAAATGTGTCAGTGGCCAACACGGTCCAAGGCTGTGCTGGGGGCTGCCCACAAATGACTCCATGCATCGGGCACCAACATAGAATGCTCACAAGCCACAAACCCTCGACTGTACACCTTTGGAGGAAACCAGAGCATGCGGAGGAAACCCACATGGTGACAGGAAGAACGTACAGGGCTCCTTACAGACAGCAGCAAGGACTGAACTCTGATCTTGCAGCTGCTGCTGTAATTGTACCATGTTGCCCAAATTTCAGAGTCCCTCCACCATTTAGTACGTGTTATTCAATCACCGTTGACTTTCTTTCCGTTTCTCAACCTCAGTCTCCCACCTTAGAACACAGGAGCAGAATTAGGCCATTCAGCCCATTGAGTTGCTCCACCATTCCACCATGGCTGATTTATTAGACCTCTTAACTCCATTTTCCTGCCTTCTCCCCATAACCATTAACCCCCTTGCCAATTAAAAACCTATCAAGCTCCGCCATAAATGTACCCAATGACTTGTCCTCCACAGTTCTATTCCGCAATGGATTCCACAGATTCACTACCCTCTGGCAAAATAAATCCCTCCTCATCTCCGTTCCAAATGGACATCCCTCTATTCTGAGGCTCTGCCCTTTGGGTCTAGACTCCCCCACCATAGGAAACATTCTATCAAGGCCTTTCAACATTCCATCGGTTTCAATGAGATCCCCCCTCATTCTTCTAAACTCCAGTGAACACAGGCCCACAGGCATCAAATGCTCCTCATATTTTAACTCCTTCATTCCCGGGATCATTCCTATAAAGCTCCTCTGGACCCTCTCCCACATCAGCACATCCTTCTGTAGATAAGCGCTCCGAAACTACTCACAATACTCTGTGTGGTCTGACCAATGTCTTATAAAGCCTCAGCATTTCATCCTTGGTGATAATACTCTATAATGGTGGTGCAGCAACGAGCATAAATGCTTTACTGCTTTAGTGACCCGGGTTCAATTCCCGCCGCTGTCTGTAAGGAGTTTGTATGTTCTTCCCGTGACCGTGTGGGTTTCCTCACATAGTCCAAAGACATGCAGGAGCTGCCTTCTATAGCCGAATGGCCAGGAAGACAAAACCAGGCCTGAAGATTTTGCCATATGAAGACTCAGGGAAGGGAACACTCAGGGAGGGGATGGGGCAAGAGCATCAGAACTGACGAGGGCCATGCAAGAGAGAGAAATGATCTAACTGACCTTCTGTGTCCTGGTCTTCAGGGGGTTCCAGTAACTGCTGGAACTCCACACCAACGTGGATCTCCACCCCTAACAACAAGGCCACCTTGACGAGGATCAGTTGCAGCTGGCGGATACCTGTCAGCGGAAAAAAGAGTACGTCCATTAGTAATTGGGGACATTCAGCCCATCGCTAAAGACTAGCAAATTTCTACAGATGTACTGTGGAGAGTATTAAACCATCAAGCAGTACAGCACAGTACAGGCCCCTCAGATCATGATGTTATACTAACCTTCTAACCTACTCCAAAATCCTTTCCTCCAACATAGCTCTTCATTCTTCTGTCACCAGATGCCCGTCTAAGAGTCTCCGAAATATGTCTAATGTATCTGCCTCTAACACCACCCCACAATTCCATCCACAAAAAAATTACCTCTGACATACTTTCTATACTTTCCTCCAATCACCTTAAAATTATGTCCCCTTCTATAAGCTATTTGCACCCTGGTAAAAAGTCCCTGGCTCTTCACTCAATCTATGCCTCTTATCACCTTCCACATATCTTCACTCCTAGGCATCCTCAGGAGACATGGCATCATAGTAGATGGTCGCCTTCCTGACTGGAGGACTGTGACTAGCTGTGAGGCACAGAACTGATGCTGGTCGATTGGAGTACTGAGCAGGAACAGCAAAGAGCTTTAAAATGCAGGAAGCATTTCAACGGGAGCACTGCACAGGTGCAACAGAATTGTTCACACACGGGACTGGCAAAGAGCTTTGTAAAACTCAGTCTCTATAAAAGAGAGGTAGCGCCTAGCGGACCCGTCGGGTAGTCTGAGGCAGAGTGGCAAGGCTTTGGCTCAACAGGGCTTCAGCGAGAACAGGCAGAGGCAAAGTAAGTAAAATTTAAATCTTATTTAAATCTTGAGAGAATAGGGTCTTGAAACTCCCAGACTCCCCAATGGCCACATCTGCACCAGGTGCATCGAGTTGCAGCTCCTTAGAGACCGTGTTGGGAACTGGAGCTGCAGCTCGATGACCTTCGGCTTGTTAGGGAAAGTGAAACAGTGATAGACAGGAGCCAGAGGGAGGTAGTCGTCCCAAGGCTACGGGAGACAGATAAACTGGTGACTGTCAAGAGAGGGAATGGAGAACGTCAGAAAGTAGAGAACACCCATGTGGTCGTTCCCCTCAACAACGTACTCAGTTTTGTTTACTGGTAGGGGAGGATGACCTGCCTGGGAGAAGCAACAGCATTGCCTTTAGCTCTGACCCTCAGAGGGACAGGGAACTGAAGAGCATGGCAGCATTAATAGGGGACTCTTTAGTCGGGGGACAGATAGGCGATTCTGTGGACGCAAAAAGGAAACATAGATGGTAGTTTGCCTCCCAGGTGCCAGGGTCCACAATGCTTCTGAGCACGTCCACAATATCCTGAGGGTAAGCAGCCATAAGTCATGGTACGCATCGGTACCAACAACGTAGGTAGAAAAAGGGATGAGGTCTTGAGAAAAGAATACAGGGGGTTAGGAAGGAAGCCGAGAAGCAGGACCTCGAGGGTAGCAATCTTGGGATTGCTGCCTGTACCACGTGACAGTGAGGATAGGAGTAGAATGAGCTGGCAGATAAATATGTGGCTGAAGAATTGAGCAGGGAATAGGGATTCCAATTTCTGGATAATTGGGACCTCTTCTGGGGCAGGTGGGACCTGTACAAAAAGAACGGGTTGCACTTGAATCCGAAGGGGACCAAAATTCTTGTGGGCAGGTTTATTAGTGTTGTTGGAAGTGGTTTAAATCAGTGGTCCCCAACCACCTCAGAGGAAACGATATAATTTGGTGGTATGAAACGATATGAATCAGCTGCACTGCTTATCGCTTCAGACCGCCAAATCATATTAGGAATTCGCCAAATCGTATCTGGGAATACAGATCCATAATTCATTGAATGTGAATAGGATAGGATAGGTAGATAGGATCGTAAAGGAAGATTTTGGCACATTGGCCATCATAAATCAATGTATCCTATTGAGTACAGGAGTTGGGGTGTTATGCTGAAGTTGTATAAGACATTGGTGAGGACTAATTTGGAGTATTGTGTGCAGTTTTGGTCACCTACCTACAGGAAAGATGTAAACAAGATTGAAAGAGGGCAGAGAAAATTTACAAGAATGTTGCCAGGACTTGACCTGAGTTTTAGGGAAAGACTGAATAGGTTAGGAGTTTATTCCTTAGAATGTGGAAGATAGAGGGGAAATTTGAAAGAGAAAGACAAAATCCTGAGGGGTATAGATAGGGTAAATGCAAGCAGACTTTTCTCTGAGGTTGGGTGAGACTACAACTAGACGTCATGGGTTAAAGGTGAAAGGTGAAACAGTTAAGGGGTGCATGAGGGGATCTTCTTCACTCTAGGGTGGTGAGAGTGTGGAACGAGTTGCCAATGGAAGTGGTGGAAGTGGGGTCTATTTCAACATTTAAGAGAAAGTTGGATTGGTACAGGGATGAGAGGGATAAGGAGGGTTATGGTTAAGTTGTAACTCAGTGGGAAGGTGCAACATTGAGAGAGATTGCAGAGCACACAAGGACACTAGTCTTGCAGGATATTCACCGACCCTTATTGCTAACACAACTTGTACAGAATGTGAACTCCTCCCATGTGAGATTGGCTAATCGAGTGAATAGGAATAACACTATTAACTCCAGCAACAGGACGAGGCAGATTAATGGTTTGGCACAGACTAACTGAGCTGAAGGGCCTGTTTAAGTGATGTATTGTTCTATGACTCTGTGACTCTATCATCGTCTGCACCCTCTCCAATTCTTCCACATTCTTCCTATAATTCGGACTGGTTGCATCATTGCCTGGCACGGAGGCTCCAATGCACAGATTGAAAGAGGCTGCAGAGGGTTGCAGGTTGCAGATTCAGCCATCTCCATCACAGACAAAACCTTCCCCATGGTCAAGGACATCTTGAGGCACAGGTAGAGCCTCAAGAAGTGGCATCTCACCATCTGGGACGTGCCTGCTCCTCGTTGCTACCATCCAGGAGGAGATACAGGAGCCTGCAGACACTCAGTGTGTTAGGTTATTCCTTTGTATGCATTATTTATTTAATTGGTATTGGAATTTATTATTGTCACACGTATGGGGATACAGTGAAAAACCTGTCTTGCATACTGTTCATACCGATCAGATCATTACACAGTGCACTAGGATAGAACAAGATAGTGCAGAATGAAGTGTAACAGTTACCATGAAGGTGTGGTTCGGGTAGACAAAGTGCAAGGTCATTACAAGATAGCTCGTGAGTTCAAGAGCTCATTTTACTGTACTAGGGAACCACCATTAGTCTTATAGAAGTGGGGTGGAAGCTGTCCTTGAGCCTGGTGCATCTTGCTTTCAGACTTTTGTATCTTCTGTCTGATGGGAGAGAACAGAGATGTCTGGGGTGGGAGGGGTCTTTGATTCTGCTGGATGTTTTAACAAGGCAGTGAGAAATACAGACAGAAATCATCATTACTGACATTTCAACTTTGGCACAAAATTGCGGGCTGAAGGGCCTGTACTCTGCTGCTACGTTCTATTTTGATGCTTTTAACATAGACTCTATAAATTTGGATAGATATACAGATATGAGGGGAATGGTCCAGGTGGCGTGATTAATGGTTTGGCAGAGTCTATAGACTAGATGGACTGAATGGCCTGTTTCTGTGCTGTAGAGTTATATGGCTCTCAAGAACATAGAACGGTACCGCACAGTACAAACTGCATGTGAGCCAGGTCAGACAGCTGGTCTAGAGTGTGGGCTTTGGAGAGCAAGGGGGTTTCAGCAAGAATGCCTCAGCACTGCCCCCTCGTTGGACAATGTGATGTGAGTCCACTCAGGCAATAGAGGTGGCCAATGTTTTCTCTTAGAATACAAGAACAGTACAGCACAGGAACAGGCCCTTCAGCCCTCAATGTTGTGCTGAGCCAATTAGATTAGAAATCAAAAGGCCAAATAAACTAATCTCTTCTGCCTGCACAATGCCCAGATCCCTCCATTTTCCTCACATTCACGTGTCTATCTAAACGTCTCTTAAAAGTCTCTATGCTTCTGCCTCCTCCAGGCAGTGCATTCCAAGCACCCAGCACTCTCTGTGTACCACAACTTGTTCCTCACATCTCCTTTGAATTTTACCCCCCTTTCATATTAAATGCATGCTCTCTAGTGTTAGTCATTTCAACCCCGGGCAAAGGATACTGTCTCTCTACTCTACCTATGCCTCTCATAATCTTATAAACCTCTATTTGATTTCCCTTCAGGCTCTGCCGCTCCAGAGAAAACAACCCAAGTTCGTTCAACTTTTCATTATAGCACGTGCCCTCTAATCCAGGCTGCATCTTGCCCTCTAACCCCTTTTGCACCCTCTCCAAAGCCTCAACATCCTTCCTACAACAGGGCAACCAGAACTGTATGCAATATTCCAAATGAGACCTAACTAGAGTTTTATAAAGCTACAACATAACTTCCTGATGTTTGAACTCACTGCCTCGACTAGTAAAGCAAGCATGCCATATGCCTTCTTAACCACCCTGCGTAGTCACTTCCAGAGAGCTATGGACTTGAACCCCAAGATCCCTCTGCTCATCAATGCTGGTAAGGGCCTTGCCGTTAACAGTGTATGTCTCTTTGCATTTGACATACCAAGGTGCAAAACTTCACACTTGGCTGAGTTAAACACCATCTGCCATTTCTCCACCCAAATTCAAGAATGTCAGGGGGCAGAAGCAAGTGTAATTGCTATTACTAACGAGAAGGTGCTTGAGAAGCTGAAAAGTCTGAAGGTAGATACTTTAAGTCACCTGGACAAGATGAACTATACCCTAGGGTTCTAAAAGAGATAGCTGAAGAGATTGTGAAGGCACTAGGAATAACTTTTCGAAGAATCAATAGATTCTGGAATGGTTACAGAGGACTGGAAAATTGCAAATATAACTTCATTCTTTAGGAAGGGGGGGTAGAAGAAAGGAAATTTTAGGTCAGTTAGCCTAATGTCAGTGGTTGAGAAATTTGGAATCAATTGTTAAGGATTAGGTTTAAGGGTACTTGGAGGCATGTGATAAAATAGACCAAAGTCAGCATAATTTTCTTCAGGGAAAATCTTGCCTGACAAATCTGTTAAAATTCTTTGAAAAAATAACAGGGAAAGGAGAATCGGAGGATGTTGGGTACTTGGATTTTCAGAAGGCCTTTGATTGGCTGGAGGCAAACAGTGGGAATAAAGGGATCCTTTTCAGATTGGCTGCCGATGACTAGTAGTGTTCCACAGGTGTCTGTGTCAGGACCGAGACTTTTTGTCAATGATTTGGATGATGAAATTGATGTCTTTGAGGCCAAGTTTGCAGATGATATGAAGATGGCTGAGGGGCTGGTAGTGCTGTGGAAGCAGTGAGGTTACAGATGAAGAGAATGGGCAAAGAGGTGGCAGATTAAGTACAGTGGTCGTGTAGAAGGAATAAAAGTGTAGACTATTTTCAAGACAGGCAGAAAATTCAAAATTCAGAGCCACGAAGGGATTTAGGAGTCCTTGTGCAGGATTCCCTAAAGGTTAACTTGCAGACTGAATCGTGGTGAGGAAGGTAAATGTGATGTTCGCATTCATTTCGAGAGGACGAGAATATAAAAGCAAGGATGTAATGTTGAGGCTTTATAAAGTGCTGGTGAGAGCTCACTTGGAGTATTGTGAGCAGTTTTGGGCCCCTTATTTAAGAAAGGATGTGCTGATGTTGGACAGGGTTCAGAGCTGGTTCACGAGAATGAAACAGGGAATGACAAGGTTATCACATGAGCAGCGATTCAAGGTTCTGGGCCTGTGCTGTCTGGAATTTAAAAGAATGAGGGGGAGATCTTATTGAAACCTATCAAATGTTGAAAGGCCAACATAGAGAGGGTGAGAACATAACGTCTCTTCTGGTGGGGGAAACTAGAACTAGAGGGCAAAACCTCAAAACAGAGGGACGTCCATTTAGAACAGCAATGAGGAGGAAGTTCTTTAGCCAGAGGGTGGTGAATCTGTCGAATTTGTTACCACAGGCAGCTGTGGATGCCAGGTCACTGGGTATATTGAAGGCAGAGGTAAATAAGTTCTTGATCAGTCAGGGAGTAAACGGTTAAGGGAAGAAGGCAGGAGAATGGGGTTGAAAGTGAAATGGATCAGCCATGATGGAATGGGGCAGCGGACTCAATGGGCTGAAAGGCCTAATTCTGCACCTATGTCTTACGGTTTTCTGACATCTGGAACTGATCTATATCCCACCGTATTTTTTACCAGTCTTCTACACTAACTACAACACCAACCTTGGTATCATCCGCAAACTTACCACCCCACCCATCTACATTCATTCAACAGGTCATTCATGTAGATCATAAACAGCTGAGGTCCTAATATAGATCCCTGTGGAACACCAGTAATCATAGACCTCCAGCTAGAATAAGACCCTTCCACCACTACCCTGTCTTCTATGGCAAGCCAGTTCTGAATCCAAAAGGTCAATTCACTAGGGACCTTGTCAAATGCTTTACGAAATTCCATGGACGCAACATCCAGAGCTCTACCTTCATCACATCATAAAACACTCAATCAAGTTACTGAGACACAACCCGCACCACACAAAGCCATACTGGCTCTCCGTAAAAAGGCCAGGGTTTTCCAATGCTCATAAATCCCATCCCTCACAGTTCTTTCCATGTACTCTTCCTTACCACTGACGTGAGAATCCCGGTTTCCAGGATTACCCTGGTTCCCACCGTTTGCACTGTACTGCTGTTGTAAAACAACAAATTTCACATAAGAGTGATCACAAAGTTGACTGTGAATCTGCAGTGAGGCATACTTACTGATGTGATCTATCGCTCCGGCACAGAACTTGCCGTAAAACTTCTTGGCTCCCAGGGCTCGCAAGTCCTGAATAGTGGACGGCCAGAGATGAAGAACATTGTTTCGGGCGAAGGTCTCCCTCTTCTCCAGCACAACCACCTTACAACCCAGTAGTGCCAGCTCGATGCTGGTTCGGAGGCCACAGGGTCCGGCCCCAATGATCAGGCACTGGGGGGAGGAACAGAAACACTTACTGAGACAGTGTGACAGGGAGGGGGAGGGGAGGAGGGCGGGTCGAGGGGGAGGTGGGGGAGTGAGGGGGAGAGGGGAGGAGGGGAGCAAGGGGGAGGGGAGAAGGGAGAGGGAGGGGGCGGGGGTGCGGGGGTGGAGAGGGGGAGGAGGGGGGAGGGAGGGGGCGGGGGGGGCGAGGGAGAAGGGAGCAAGGGTTAGGGAGGGGAAATATGTGCACAGCAAGCTCATGTTGATAATGACTCAAACTGAGGGAAGTTCACATGGTGGGAAGGGCAGTGTCGAAGGAGAGGAGAGAGATGATGATAATTTAAGGAGGGTACATTGTTTTGCGAGACTGTTTCCCCCCCGACACCCCCGCCCCCCAGAGCAGGACCCTGAGCAACATGCCCTGGAGAACCCCCTGTAAAACTCTTGGGCTATTGACCCATCAGAACCACACGGAGTTGGCGAAGAGCCTGCCTAGGAAGGGAGGGGCCGCTGTTCTTTCTGCTGTTTATTAAACCGTGCAGAAAATGACATAACCAGCCAGGATTCCAGGCACATTACAGAAACAGCTCATGTTCTCATCAGCTCTGAGCACAACACAACCGGCAGACACCTACACCCACACTCTAACAGAGAGAGTCTCTCACATATACACACACAGAGGGTCACTCTCTCATGCACGCGCACGCACGCACACACACACACACACTCACTCACTCAACCTTCTACAACTTTTTTCCTTTAAGAGTAACTTCCGGGCCAGCTATTTTTCCTGAAGCACAGTTTGGTGGGTGTGTGGGAGTGGATGGGGCAGGTACATTATCATTGTTTGAAAGACGGTTGGACATGTGGATGGATTGGAAAGGTTTATGAGGCTGTGAGCTGAACACTGGCACATATCTTGGTCAGTACTGACCATTTGGGCCAAAGGGCCTGTTTCCGTGCCCTATGACTGCGCATACTGAAGAGCTGAGAATAGAGGCAAATGTTCTGTGAACGATTTAAGAGATGTTGAGAAAGATCTTCAACCCTGTCCCATCTGTCCCACGAATCTCTTACCCACAATGCAACTTCCCTACCTCACACAAACTCTCACCATCTCTCCATTCCCAGACCTCCCACGAGCTGTGGTTTAGAAGAACAAGACGTGAGCTTATTGTAATGTATAATGCTGGAGCCCGGGGGAGGGGGGGTGTGGTCTGACATACTGGGGGTGGGGAGGTGAGAGGGACAGGTGGGGGTTCTTCCATTTTGGACACATCTGACAAGGAATTCCTTCCCTGGGCAGGGTGTGTTCAAAGTTGGGATGCTCAGGCGTGGGGAGAAAGATAGAAAAGGTGAGGCGAATATGAGGGTAGAGAGCAGAAGGAGAGGAGACAACAGGACAAGATAGGTGAGGGTGGGGAGAGGATGGAGGAGGGGGTTCAGATGAGGGAATGGGTGTGGGTACCTAGGGGGGTGTTGAGGTGGGGGGTGAACAGGGTCAATCTCTGTTCCTATTCAGTCCTGAAATGGGCAGTATTAAGGGAGGGGTGGTACTGAGGGAGGGTCACACTGTGGGAGAGGGTGATATTGAGAGAGGGTCACACTGTGGGAGGGTGTCTTTTTAGCTAAGATGCTAAAGATCAGTCCCATCTGCCATCTGTCCTGTGTCCCATCCAAACTCAAGACCACATTCAATTTCTTCTAAACAGATAATGGGGTCACCTTTATACTGCTGAGTCTGGAACTGTGCTATACTCACACGCTGTCCACCATGCCTGCCAAATTACAACCATGTTCAAACTTCAATTGGGCGAAAGTTTCCACTTTTAGCCACTTGACTGTGGCTAGGCATAGCTCAAATACCATCTATAAATCTGCTGACGATACAACCATTGTTGGTAGAATCTCAGGTAGTGACGAGAGGGTGTACAAGAGTGAGATATACCAACTAGTGGAGTGGTGCCACAGCAACAACTTGGCACTCAACGTCAGTAAGACAAAAGAGCTGATTGTGGACTTCAGGAAGGGTAAGACGAAGGAACACATACTAATCCTTATAGAGGGATCAGAAGTTGAGAGATTGAGCAGTTTCAAGTTCCTGAGTGTCAAGATCTCCGAGGATCTAACCTGGTCCCAACATACCGATGCAGTTATAAAGAAGGCAAGACAGCAACTATACTTCATCAGGAGTTTAAAGAGATTTAGTATGTCAACAAATACACTCAATAACTTCTATAGATGCACCATGGAGAGCATTCTGACAGACTGCATCACCGTCTGGTTTGGAGGGGCTACTGCACAGGACTGAAAGAAGCTACAGAGGGTTGTAGATCTAGTCAGCTCCATTTTGGGTACTAGCCTACAAAGTACCCAGGACATCTTCAAGGAGCGGTGGCTCAGGAAGGCAGCGTCCATTATTGAGGACCTCCAGCACCCAGGGCCCGCTCTTGTCTCACTGTTACCATCAGGTAGGAGGTACAGAAGACTGAAAGCACACACTCAGCGATTCAGGAACAGCTTCTTCCCCTCTGCCATCCGATTCCTAAATCGACATTGAACTCATGAACAGTACCTCAATTTTTTAATATATATTAATTCTGTTTTTGCACAATTCTAATGTATTCAATGTACATATACTGTACTAAAATTTATTTATTTATTCTAGATTATGTATTACATTGAACTGCTGCTGCTAAGTTAACAAATTTCATGACACATGCTGGTGATAATAAACCAGATTCGGATCTTCATTGCCTACAGTTTGGCAAACTGCTATAGAACACATTGCTCTTGTGTGGTCCCTGCCCAGATTTTAAACAGGAGGGGACCTACCCCTCGCTATTCACTACCTTCCTCATGACGTTGTCATGCTGTTGATCTTGGCTCACTCTGACTTCCCCGTCCCAAGCACCAGGAGGAAAATTAATCAGCTCTGCCCGCACCAGGAGGAAATATTTTGCGCTGAAAATTATTATTTACTTGCTGCTCCGTGAAAGGAGAGGAAGTCTCACAGGAGGCTCCTTCCTAAACGTGTAAATCAGCTCGTGTGTGAAATCTGTCATTGTTTCACTGCGTTTCCTTTCTGGCTGGCTTCTGCAGTGCAGACGTTGGGACCAGCAGAAACAGGTCACTCAAGCCCTTTCTCGCTCTCCTATTGCAGACTTCTCATCAACGTTCTCACCCCCTGTGCTTGAATCCTAATCCTGCTCTCCAGAAAGCCAGCAATCTCAATCCCAGACAATGTCAGCAAGTGTAAACCAGGGGAGAGAGATCCAAACCCTCACTGTCCTCTGGGGAAAATCTTTGCCTCCAGGATAGAGTGGATGTTTCCTGTGGTGGGAGTCCAGTATCTAAGGGGACAGCCTCAGGGGCTCCCAACGTATTTTATGCCATGGACCAATACCATTAAGCAAGGGGTCCATGGACCCCAGGTTGGGAATCTCCGGAATAGAGGGCCATCCCTTTAGAGGAATTTCTTTGTCCTGAGGGTGGTGTATCTGTGGAACTCATTGCCACAGACAGCTGTGGAGGCCAAACCAATGAGTATATTGATGAGTTTAGAGACACAGTCATGGAAAAGAACAGCACAGAAACAGGCCCTTTGGCCCATCTAGTCCATACAGAAACTATTTAAACTGCCTACTCCCATTGACCTGCACCAGGACCATTGACCTCCACACCCCTACCTTCCTTGTACATCTCCAAACTTCTCTTAAACATTGAAATCAAGTTAGCATCCAGCTCGTTCCACACTCTCATGACCCTCTGAGTGAAGTTTCTCCTCATGTCCCCTTAAATATTTTACCTTTTACCCTTAACCCATGACCTCAGTGGAAAAACACTGGCTATCCTCCAATTCTCTTGTACCCCACCTGTTGCTAAGGATGATTTAATACCTCTGCTAGGAACCCTGCAATTTCTGCACTTGTCTCCCACAGGGTCTGAGGGAACACCTTGTCAGGCCCTGGGGACTTATCCACCCTGGTTTGCCTCAAGACAGCAAACACCTCCTCCTGTAATCTGTATGGAGTCCATGAGGTTGATGCCACTTTGCCTCACTTCTACAGACTCTATATGTGTCGCCTGCGTAAATACTGATGCAAAAAATCCATTTAAGATCTATTTCTTTTGGCTCTACACATGGCTCACCATCCTGGTCTTCCAGAGGACCAGTTTTGTTCCTTTTGCTCTCAACATATCCATAGAATCCCTCAGGATTCTTCTCCTTGTCTGTTAGGGCAACCTCATGCCTTCTTTTAGCCTTCCTGATTTCATTCTTATGTGTTCTCTTACATTTGTAATACCATAGAAGCATCTCATTTGTTCCCTTGTACCTGCCTCTACCTGCAATGCGCCTCCTATTTTTTCTTAAGCAGAGCCTCAATATCTCAAGAAAACCAAAATCACATATACATGTTACCCTTAACTTTTATTGTAACGGCTTTGTTACAAGCTTTGTACTCTCAACATTTCACATCTTGAGGCCTCCCATTTACCAAGTACACCTTTGCCAGAAAATAGTCTGTCCTAATCCACACTTGCCAGATCCTCTCTGATACTATCAAAGTTGGCCTTTCTCCAACTTAGAATCTCAACCCACAGACCAGACCTAACTTTTCGTATATTTAATTTGAAACTAATGGCATTATAATCACCAGATGAAAAGTGTCTACACAAACTTCTGTCACTTGCCCTGTCTCATTCCCTAATAGCAGATCAAGTATCACAAACTCTCTCTTTGGGACTTGTACAAACTGATGAAGAAAACTTTCCTGAACACATTTGACAAACTTTATCCCATCTGTCCTTCTACAGTACAAGAGTCTCAGTCAACATGTGGAAAGTTTAAATCACCTACTATCACAACCTTATATTTCTCACATCAGTCTGTGATCTCTTTGCAAATTTGTTCCTTTAAATCCCACAGACTGAAAATGGTCTGTAATATAACCCCATTAATGTGGTCATACCTTTCTTATTTCTCAATTCCAGCCACACCACCTCACTAGTCAAGTCCTCCAGGCTGTCCTGACTGAGCACAGCCATGACATTTTCCCTGACTAGTAACACCACCCCTCCGCTCTGTCCTGTCTAAAACAATGGAACCCTGAAACACTGAGCTGCCATCTTACTTTGCAGCTCTTTATGACCTCAGGATCGTCTGCCTTGAAGTCCAGTGCCGATGCCATTCCACCGCCTGCTGGCCCAGGTCTTACTAAAGGCTACAATATCATAATCCAGATGTCGAACCATTGCCCTGCCCTCAGCTGCCTTTCCTACGATACTACTCGCACTGAAATATGTGCGGCTAAGGTTGCATCATGTTCAACATTTTTGATTCCTGACTTTGTCTGAGGTCTTAACATCTGTCACCACAACCTCACCACCAACTCTACTTCCTCAGCAGTCTGCAGAGATTTGGCATGTTATCAAAAACATTGGCAAACTTCCATGAATATGTGGCTGAAAGAGTGCTGACTGGCTGCATTATAGCCTGGTATAGGAACACCAATGCTCTTGAGCAGAAAATCCTACAAAAGGTAGCAGATTCGGCCCAGTACATCACTGGTAAAGTCCTCCCAACCACTGAGCACATCTACATGAAATGTTGCCATAAAAACGCAGCATCTGTCATCAAAGATCCTCACCACCATGCACCTTTCTTCCTTCTATCTGATGGCAGCAGTGAGAAAAGTACATGGTCTGGGTGGTGAGGATCTTTGATGACAAATGCTGCACAGATGCAACTATCCCTCAAGCTCTTGAACAAAAGGGGATAACTACACTCCTGCTGAAGGGTCTCAGCCTGAAATATCGACTGTAATTTCCCCCCCATAGATGCTGCCTGGCCTGCTGAGTTCCTCCACCATTTTATGTGTGATGTTTGGATTTCCAGCGTCTGCAGATTTTCTCTTGTTTGTGATTGGATAACTACACTCATTCTATTTCTGGTGTTCTCACAACCAATGATCTCACCTTAAGGACTCTTTATCTTGTTATTTCATGTTCTTGTTATTTATTGCCATTTATTTATATTTGCATTTGCAGATATATCTATGAAAATTCTCGGGCATCCAGGTCACTGTATATCAAGCAGTGGTAAATCAAGGCAACTGGATGCTGCGTTGTCTAAAAGATGTTTCACCACTCATCCGAGAGGCTTCTTCAGTTCTGATCCATGGTGGGTAGTTTCCTGGAGTGTCAGAATGAGGAGAGATTTGATGGATGTATACAGGAGTGTGAGAATGAGGAGAGATTTGATGGATGTACACGGGAGTGTGAGAATGAGCAGAGATTTGATGGATGTACACAGGAGTGTGAGAATGAGGAGAGATTTGATGGATGTATATGGGAGTGTCAGAATGAGCAGAGATTTGATGGATGTACACGGGAGTGTGAGAATGAGTAGAGATTTGATGGATGTATACAGGAGTGTTAGAATGAGGAGAGATTTGATGGATGTACACAGGAGTGTGAGAATGAGTAGAGATTTGATGGATGTACACAGGAGTGTGAGAATGAGGTGAGATTTAATGGATGTATACAGGAGTGTGAGAATGAGGAGAGATTTGATGGATGTATACGGGAGTGTGAGAATGAGGAGAGATTTGATGGATGTATACAGGAGTATGAGAATGAGCAGAGATTTGATGGATGTATACAGCAGTGTGAGAATGAGGAGAGATTTGATGGATGTACACAGGAGTGTGAGAATGAGGAGAGATTTGATGGATGTACACAGGAGTGTGAGAATGAGGAGAGATTTGATGGATGTACACAGGAGTGTGAGAATGAGCAGAGATTCGATGGATGTACACAGGAGTGTGAGAATGAGGAGAGATTTGATGGATGTACACAGGAGTGTGAGAATGAGGAGAGATTTGATGGATGTATACAGGAGTGTGAGAATGAGCAGAGATTTGATGGATGTATATAGCAGTATGAGAATGAGGAGAGATTTGATGGATGTATATAGCAGTATGAGAATGAGGAGAGATTTGATGGATGTACACAGGAGTGTGAGAATGAGGAGAGATTTGATGGATGTACACAGGAGTGTGAGAATGAGTAGAGATTTGATGGATGTATACAGGAGTGTTAGAATGAGGAGAGATTTGATGGATGTACACAGGAGTGTGAGAATGAGCAGAGATTTGATGGATGTATACAGGAGTGTGAGAATGAAGAGAGATTTGATGGATGTATACAGGAGTGTGAGAATGAGGAGAGATTTGATGGATGTATACAGGAGTGTCAGAATGAGCAGAGATTTGATGGATGTACACAGGAGTGTGAGAATGAGGTGAGATTTGATGGATGTATATGGGAGTGTCAGAATGTGCAGAGATTTGATGGATGTACACAGAAGTGTGCGAATGAGGTGAGATTTGATGGATGTATACAGGAGTGTGAGAATGAGGAGAGATTTGATGGATGTACACAGGAGTGTGAGAATGAGCAGAGATTTGATGGATGTATACAGCAGTGTGAGAATGAGGAGAGATTTGATGGATGTATACCGGAGTGTGAGAATGAGCAGAGATTTGATGGATGTATACAGCAGTGTGAGAATGAGGAGAGATTTGATGGATGTACACAGGAGTGTGAGAATGAGGAGAGATTTGATGGATGTATACAGCAGTGTGAGAATGAGGAGAGATTTGATGGACGTACACAGGAGTGTGAGAATGAGGAGAGATTTGATGGATGTACACAGGAGTGTGAGAATGAGGAGAGATTTGACGGATGTACACAGGAGTGTGAGAATGAGGAGAGATTTGACGGATGTACACAGGAGTGTGAGAATGAGGAGAGATTTGATGGATGTACACAGGAGTGTGAGAATGAGGAGAGATTTGATGGATGTACACAGGAGTGTGAGAATGAGGAGAGATTTGATGGATGTATACAGCAGTGTGAGAATGTATACAAATGAGGAAGTGTTGCAAAAAGCCGGAATAAGAAGAGAGCTGGTATCATCAATCAAGAAACGGCAGCTGGAATTTCTGGGATATGTACTGAGCAAAGAGAAGCTCAAACATCTTGCTCGACAGGGGAAAAAAATGTTGGAAGAAAAAGTGGCAGTCGACAGCACATGACATTCGTGAGTTACTTCAAGAGATGGACAGGCAAAAGTTTTAAAGAACTTATTAGAACTTCTCAGGTTAAACACAGATGGAAGATCTTGATTTCCCATGTCATATGACACGGCACATAATGAGGCGTATACAGAATTATAAGGGGTATAGACTGGATTAATGCTCAAGCTTTTTCCACTTAAGGAAAACCTGAGGGGGAATTTCTTCCCTCAGAGGGTGGAGCAAGTGTAGAATGAGCTGCCGACAGAGCCGTGGATGTTTAATAGAAATTCGGATAGGTATGTAGATGGGAGGGGTATGGAGGACTATGGGACTGAGCAGACTAACAGTTCAGCATGGACTAGATGGGCTGAAAGGCCTACTGCAGTGCTCTATGACTCCACAACTCACCTGTCACGGAAAAATTCACTGATTCGAGGATTCATCATCCCCAGAATCTCCCCACCAAACCCTAGAACACAAGACCATAAGACACAGGAGCAGAATCAGGCCATTTGGCCCATTGAGTCTGTTTCACCATTCCATCATGGCTGATTAATTATCCCTCTCAACTCCATTCTCCAGACTTCTCCCTTTAACCTATGACTCCCTGTCTAATCAAGAACCTATCAACCTCAGCTTTAAATATACCCAATGACTTGGTCTCCACAGCTGTCCATGGTAGTGAATTCCACAGATTCACCACCCTCTGGCTAAAGGAAAGAACACAGAACAATAAAGCACAGAAACAGGCCTGTCGGTCCAGCATGGCTGTGCTAACTATTTAAACATCTACCCAATCCATTCTGCCTACACAATGTCCACATGCCTCCATTCGCTGCATATCCATGTGCCTATCATAAAGCCTCCTGAATTCTTAATGTATCAGGTCTACCACCACGTTCCAGGCACCCACCACCATGGGTTAAAAATACTTGCCGCGCACATCTCCTATAAACCGTCACGCTCTCATCTTGAGCGTGTCTTCTCCAGTATTCAGTGATACTGCACATTGTAGGCTTCTCCAACCCTTCGATCCACAGCACCCCCAGCAACCCACAACAACCCTGATTTAACCCTAACCTAATCACGGGACAAATTACAATGACCAATCAGCCTACCCAGCATGCTCTTGGACTCTGGGAGGGAACCAGAGCACGGGGGGAAACCTGTGCGTTTCACAGGGAGGAGGAACAGACTCCTTTCAGAACAGCACTGGAATTGAACTCTGAACTCTGATACCCCGAGCTGTAATAGCGTTGCACTAACCGTTACGCTATCAAGACACCAAATGTTTATCTGTCTCTAAATAGCCCCACAGGCATCTCCTTTCAAGTTTAAAATAATCCTTCGCCATGTGTTTGTATGAAGAGAATTATGAAATGGTCACAGTGAGGAAAGTTCTTGTGATTGGAACTACGAGGCAAATCTTCCTGAACTGAGGCATCTGACTTCCATTGCCCCACATCCCACAGAACATTCCAGCACGATACAGGCCCTTCAGCCCACTCTGTTGTGCCAACCCTTTAACCTACTCCAAATTCAATCTAGCCCTTCCCTCCTATGTGGCTCTGCATTTTTCTATTGTCCATGTGTATATCTAAGTTTCTTAAATGCCCCTGATGTATCTGCCTATACCACCGCCCCAGGTAGGGGTTCCCACACCCACCACTCTGTGTATCTCCCTACACTTTCTACTGATCACTCTGTACAGATGTGCTTTGCTATTTACCACTGTTGCCCTGGCTTAAGGTGCTGGCTCTCCACTTCTTGTGTAAAGAATTTACCCATGTCAATCCCTCCTTCACCATCTACCAGAGATCATTTGCCTCTCTTCCTTGGTTTATTTTGATGGCCTCGTGTCTGTCTTCATCCACAGATTTAAAGGCAATCATCTTGGTCACCTCCTAGGGAGTGGGAGGAGAAGGGGTGGTAGGTGGAGAGTTTCTTCTGTCTTTTATAACCTCCCAAAGATTTTCAGTGGCTTTGGAGTGAAGTCAACCCTGTACTGTTGGAGACATCGAGGCTGTACTGTGCACAGAAATCACCCACAAACAATGAGATCATCTCCAAATTTGTGGTTGACACAGGCATGGGTATATTTTACTTAATGTAGTAATTTCTTAGACCATAAGACATGGGAGCAGAATTAGGCCACTCAGCCCATCTAGTCAATTCTGCCACTTCATCATGGCTGATTTATTATCCCTCTCAACCCCATTCTCCTCCCTTCTCCCCGTAACCTTTGGCACCCTGACTAATCAAGAACCTATGAACTTCTGCTTTAAATATACCCAATGACTTGGCCTCGACAGCACCCTGTGGCAGTGAATTCCACAGATTTGCTACCCTCTGGCTGAAGGAGTTCTGTCTTTTTAGATGCAGCGTGGTAACAGGTCTTCCACCCCAATGAGCCTGCACTGCCCAATTACACCCACATCCTACTAACCCGCACATCTTGAGGGTGGGAGGGAGAACCAGAGCACCAATAGGAAACCAACATGGTCACAGGGAGAATATTGAAACTCCTCACAGACAGTGGTGGGAATTGAACCCTGGTCACTAGCGCTGTGTAGCATTTTGCTCACCGCTATCCTAGTTGACTAATGTTATAAGCAGATTTAGATCAACTGGAGAAGTGGGCCAAGGAATGGCAGATGGAATTTAACTCGGACAAAAGCATAGTGACACATCTTGGGAAGTTAAAGCGGGGCAGGACGCTGTGGAGTGTTATAAAATAGGCAGATCTAAGGATTGAAGTACATACACATAGTAGCCACTTTATTAGGTACCCTTGCTCGTTAATGCAAATATCTAATTAGCCCATCATGTGGCAGCAACTCAATGCATAAGAGCATGTGGACATGGTCAAGAGGTTCAGTTTTTGTTCAGACCAAACATCAGAATGGAGAAAATGTGATCTAAGTGACCTTGAGCATGGAATAATTGTTGGTTCCAGACAAGGTGGTTTGTGCATCTCAGAAACTGCTGATCTCCTGGAATTTTCCACATACAACAGTCTCTAGAGTTGACAGAGAATGGTACAAAAAAAAACAAAAAACATCCAGTGAGTGGCAGTTCTGTGGATGGAAACCCCTTGTTAAAGAGAGAGGTCAGAGGAGAATGGCCAAACTGGTTCAAGCTGACAGGAAGGCAACAGTAACTCAAACAACCACACGTTATAACAGTGGTGTGCAGAAGAGCATCTCTGAATCACAACACATTGAACTTTAAAGTGGACGGGCCACAGCTGCAGAAGGCCACACCGGGTTCCGTTCTTGTGCCTAGCAGAGTGACCACTGAATGTAGTTCCCTCAAGGTGGAGGCACAGTTAGACAAGACGGTGCAGAAAACATTTTGCACACTTGCCTTCATCGGCTGGGACATTTAGTACCAGAGTGGGCACATCACGTTCCAGCTGTACAAGAGATTGATGAGGCCTCACTGGGAGCATTTTGTCCATTTCTGGTCACCACACCACAGGAAGGACATGATGAAGCTGGAGAGAGTGAAGGAAAGTTCCACAGGACTGGTGGGGGGGGGGGGGGGCAGGAGGGCTGGAGCTGTAAGGAAAGGGTGAATAGGTTAGGACAGGTTTCCCTGGAGCAAAGGAGGCTGAGGGGGTGACCTTATAAAATTTATAAAATCAAGAGAGGCAGAGGTAAGGTGAAAGGTCAGTCTTTTGCCCATGGTAGGGAATCTAAAACTAAAGGGCTTTGAGGGGAGAAAGATTTAACTTTTTGGGTGAGTAATGAGCTCCACAGGAAGTGGCGGACGCAGATATAATGTGACTGCTCTGGATGATGCATCAAGACCTTTTGAAACCAGAATCTCTTGACCAGAAAGTTGAAGCTTTGCTCATGACTGACATAGGAGAGTTTCTTCAAGGCTCCAACTAACCGGAGAGAATTGGTTCCACCTGTGTGCAGCTGAGATGATAATTAAACTAGAGGAGATGGGCGTGAGTCAGAATGAGCCAGCTCTACAACTGTAGAATGACTAATTCACATCATGTTAACTGCAGACCAAATAAGGCACTGCTGTAAGTGTGCTGGTTCTCAGTCAAGGTGATCACAGCTCTGAACAATTCAGACACTCGCTAACTCACAGCTGTAATGCAATAGATGGACTTTGCCTGGGAACACAGAACATGCACGCAAGGGTTGGGATACTGTACAACATTCAAATTTTTAATCTGAGTTTAACTACAACTGCTTCTCAGTTAATAGATGCAGATTACTTTATTTATTTAGAGATACCGCACGGAGTAGGCCTTTTGAGCCACATTGCCCCAGCAATGCCAAACAATCCTGATTTAACCTTAACCTAATCACGGGACAATTTACAATGACTAATTAGCCTACTAACCTGTACGTCTTTGGACTGTGGGAGGAAACCCACACATTCCATGGGGAGGACATACAGACTCTTCACAGATGACTCTGGGACTGAACTCTGATCCCCGAGACGTAACAATATCGTGCTAACTGTTAAGCTACTGTGGTGCTCTGACTTTCAAGATGAAAGAGTAGCTTTATTTGTCACGTGTACATTGAAACATACAGTGAGATGATTCAGGATTAATATCACTGGCACGTGTTATGAAATGGGCGTTTTGCGGCAGCCGTACATGACAATACTAAAGTACCCATGGCTGTGACTGTGGGTTTCACCTATGGTAGTCCTAAACAGGGATATTTGATAAAGCCCCATGGAGCTACAAGCAAGGAATCTCTACTTATCAGTGTCATCAAAGACCAACAGTCTGAGGACGTACAAGTGTCGCCATTCTTATGGCACCAATATTGCATTCCCACAGCTTACTAAACCCAACCTGCATGTCTTTTGGGATGCTGGAGTAAACCAGAGCACCCGGAGGGAAGCTACGTGGGTACGGAGAGAACATTCAAACTCCTTACAGACAGCAGTGGGTATTGAACCCGGAGCTTCTGATTGCTGGCGCTGTAAAGTGTTATGCTAACCGCTACACTGCTTGCACAGCTGTGACCTGGAGTACTCAGTGCCCTGCCTGATAAAGGCAAACAGGTCATATTCTCCCTTCAGCATTCTCTCTGTCTGTGCCACCACTTCCAGCAAACTACATACTTTATATGTACATCTTGGTCTCACTGTGTTACACGGCTCCTCAAGGCACCAAATCCAGCCTGATTTAACTTCATAAAATACATCTAGTTTGGGATAAACTCCATCTGCCATTTCTCTGCCCACTCTCCCAGCTGACCTGCTCAAGTTCAAGTTTAATTGTCATTCAACCATACCCATGAATACAGCCAAATGAAACAGCAATGCTCATGGGACCAAGGTACAAAACACAGTACCAACACTCACACACAGCACAAAACACATATAATTACAACGGCAGAAAAACATAGTTACAAAAAAATGTATAAAAATAATACTAAAGCCCAAGTCCCTGAGTGTCATGGCCTGTAGATAGATGGTACAGTGTGATGCTTCATCACACGCTGGTGCAGCCACAGATGAACACAATCCAACTCATCTTCCACCGAGCAAACACTGGAGAGCAGCACTGACAGGAGGAGTCACAAGCCCCCCACCCTCCCAACCCAGTAAGGACCCCAGCTCTCTCCCACATCAGCTTCAGAGACTCCTTCCCTGGGCAGCTGCAAGAGGAATGAGGGCCTGGTCCTCATGACAACTGAGGCTACCCAGCTCCTCCAATGTCAGTCCCACTAATGAAGCAGTGAACTGGACTAGCATGGTGTCGTATTGACGTGGACACCTAGATCCCCCTGTTACTCCACACTGCTAAGCATCCGAACATTAACCCTGACCCTGTACTCTGCCTTGGAGTATGACGTGCCAAAGTGAATCAGTTCACACTTTTCTGGATTGAGTTGATCGTTGAGTGATATTGTGTTGAGTTATTTAGAGATACGGCATGGAACAGGCCTTTCAGCCCCTGAGCTGCACTGCCCAGCAACCCCAACGTAAACTGAGCCTCACTGCTACCAAAGGCGCTCCTTCCCAGGACAATTTACAATGACCAATTAACCTACTAACCGGTACGTCTTTAGAATGTGGGAGGAAACCAGAGCTCTCAGGGAGAACCCATGCTTCCACAGGGCGGACGTGTACCCACCTTACAGATGATGTTGGAATTAAACACAGAACTCCGACGCCACGAGCGGTAATAGAATCTCACTAACTGCTCTGCTACCGTTAGACTGCTTCTCTCCAACTGATGTAGAATTAGCAAACGTATCAGTGTTGTCAACACTGTGGATGTTCCCCCAGAGTCCTGGTGCTGACACACACCCTTCAAACCAACACTGGCAACAGAGAGCACTGGACACTTTCACAGTGCTTGAACTGGAAGCTTGCTCGGAACAGATTAGCTGCCGTGCGGCCTGTGGGAAATAGTAACGACGTTTAAGGGAAAGCAGATAAAAATGGTAAATTGGTTTGTGGTTGACACAGGGTCCAAGGTCCTGCGTACAGTTCACACAGAGCGCCACGATAGCGCAGCGGTCAGCACGACACTATTACAGCTCGGGGCATTCCCGAGTTCAGAGTTCAATTCCTGCCAGCGTCTGTAAGGTTTACCCGTGACCACGTTCCAGAGACATATGGGTTATGGATGGGGGGGGGGGGGTGAATGGGGAGGTGGTGGGAACAGGGGGGGAGGAGGAGTTTAAATATCCTCCATGTGACCACGGCTTCCTTGGAGTCCTCCGGTTCCCTCACACTTTCCAAAGACATATGGGTTAGGGACAAGGAGGGAAAACACTGGGGTGAGGTTGGGGAAACAGTGAGGGGGGGGGAAACTGTGGTGAACTACATATACCTGTCTGGACAGCCCCCCCCCCCCGCCCCCCCAGCTGACTGCTCCTGTGGCTCCTCCCACGGACCCCGGTATAAAGGCGATTGGAGACACAGACCCTTCCTCAGTCTCCAGGATGTTGTGTGGTGGTCACTTGCTGCTTGTGCTTTCTTCCAGCCAATAAAAGCCTACCTTAACCCACGTCTCAGAGTTATTGATGGTGCATCAGGAACAGAGGAGAAGGGAAGAGAAAGGATGGGGAAGGGGTGAAGGGGATAGAGAGTGAAAGCAGGGGGAAGGGAGAAAGGAGGAGGACAGAGGAACACAGTGGGGGTAAAAGTGGAAAAGACTGGGGGAAAGAGTGGTGGTAACAGTGGGGGGGGGGGGGCGAAGAGGAAAAGTACGTTTGAGTCTGGAAAAGAGAGGATCTCAAAGGATTGCATTTCAATAGCAGTGAGACAGCTCGATACCGGGACTCTGAGTGCTGGTGTGAGATTGTTTCCAGTGACTGCCACTGCCTGAGTGCTGATCCCTCATGGGTGCCTGTGCCCAGCTGTAGCAGGGTTGAGGTCTCCCTGGGGAATGCTGACCCCCCTCACAGCCCAGAGTGTCCCTTGTGCCAGTGATCAGCACCAGAGGCTGTCACAGCCCCACAGCACAAAAATCCGTGGAATTCTGTTCTCGGTGTAGGGACAGCATCCCAAAATAGCCCGGGAGTGAGGAAGGGAGGAGGCCGCAGACATTCTTGCTCCTCTTGCCATTTAAGGTGGCAATCCAGATCTCTGGGTTTCAGAGGTTATCTCTGCTGGGTTACCACACGTTTCCACAAGTGAGTCTGGCTTCTATTAAATGTCCCTTAGCGTCTCAGACAGCCTGCACACCGAGGCCTGTTCGTACCACAGTGCAGCATGAGAACTGTCAGTCTGAACTGGATTCCTGCATTCTTTAAGGATACATCTCCCCCTTTCGTCCCTTCAAATCTTTCATTACATACAACACTCCCTTCACATCTTAAGTTTATTATACGGGGGGGGGGGGGGGGAGAGTAGTGGGGACAAGCTCCCTATAACTATTAAATGCTCCCAATGGCATGCATCTCAAATAGCCTCTGACAACCAAGTCCGACTTCTGGCCTTCACGTGTGGCTTAGCTACTAAGCCCAGAGGTACCAGTTCTACTGACAGGAGAAGGGGCAAAGGTGGGTAACTAGTGCCTTAAAACCAGTTGCTTTGGGCAGAAGAGGCTCATCAGCTGTGGTTGGCAGGAGAAGGAAAACTCTGATCTCAAACTGGTGCAACAGGTCCTCAGCAGACACCATCTCACTGCATTCAACCCTGGAACATCTGGACAGCACAGGTGCACACATCATTATGCTCTTCACTGACTACAGCTCGGCATTCAATACTATCATCCCCTCAGACTATTCAATAAGCTCCTAGATCAGGGATTTCCAACCTGGAGTCCAAGGACCCCTCGGTTAATGACAAGCATCCATGGCATAAAAAAAGGTCGGGAACCCGTGTCCTAGACCTTGGCCTCAATACCTCCTTGTGCCACTGGTTACTTCATTTCCTCTGTTGCAGACCCCAGTCAGTTCTGATTGGTAACCACAACTCCTCCCCAATCTCCATCAGCAAGGCTGTGTGCTTAGCCCCCTGCTCTACTCACTTTGCAAACTGGCAGGTGACAGGTGAGACCAGGTGAGGGGAAGGTGGATGGAGGAGGTGGGAAATGAGGTGAGGAAAAAATATCAGCCATGATAGAATGGTAGAGTAGACTTGATGGGCCAAATGGCCTAATTCTGCTCCTATGATCTACTAGTGAAAGCTTCTGACTGGTTTGCAACAAGTAAATAATAATAATAATAATAATAATAATAATATAATATTAAACCAATTCCAACACCAGTCCTGTTTCCAACATGCTGCATTGGTTTGGACATGAGCTGACCAACTGCCCTGGATATCAGAGGGTCACTGTGCGTAAACACGCCTCACCTGTGTGTCAGGGCACGCGTTGCCCTTCTTGTACTCCTTGTGACTGCTCTGTTTGTCGAGCTTGTTCCAAAGGGCTTTGGCCTTCCAGGTATTGACCCTCGACTTCAGGTTGCAGTAGAACACCTGGTGCTCCAGGGGGTCGAGATCCAGTTGGCGGCAAAGAATGTGGAAAGCCTGCAGCGTTCCCCGGAAAGTCGATGCCTGCACAAAGTTTTCAAAGAGCTGCCCGGCCTGGTTGCCCTTGTCACTGTCATTCTCACCCATGGCCTCGTCCCCCAGCAGAACGAAGTGGGATTCCTACACCTCAGCCCTGGCCAAGTGAACTAATGTTCTCCCTCACGCATCGTTGACCCTGAAACATTAACAGGAGACAAAACACTGTTAGATCATCCAATGCAAAACAAGAAACCACACAGGACATTACGGGCACCTACAAAAGGCGATGCCTCCAAAAGGTGGCATCTACCACTAACCACCCCATCACCGAGGACATGCCCTCTTCTCGTTGCTACGACCAGGAACCTTAAGACTCACACTCAGCGATTCAGGAACAGCTTCTTCCCCACCACCATCAGATTTCTCAATGGACAATGAACCCATGTACACTACCTCACTATTATTCGCTCCTTTTATGCTGCTTATTTAATTTTTAGTAGAGTTATAGAGTCATAGAAAAGTACAACACAGGAATAGGCCCTTCAGCCCATCGAGTCCATGCCAAACCACTTAAACTGCCTACTTCCATTGACCTGCACCCAGACTATGTCCCTCGATAAGTACAATAGCAGGAGAACACAGTTACTATAATATATAGACATACGCATGCTACTTACTCACAAAAAAAATACAAACTCCTTACTGACAGCGGCAGGAATTGAATCTGTGAGGGTGGCACTGTAATAGTGTTCTGCTAATCACTACGTTACCATGCCGACAAGTCCCTGTGTCATGGCCTGTAAACTGTGGTGCATGGGATAACATCCCAGAGCCACGTTTCTGTAAGAACAAGCCCGCAGCAGTCCTTCATACTACAGCTGCAGATGAACGCAATCCACCTTTCTTCCACCCAGCGAACGTTGGAGAGCAGCATTGACGGGAGAGGCCTGCCCCCACCCCCGCGTGCCTCAACGCCTCCGACACAGTCTCCCCTGGGTGGAACGGAGCAATATGAAACCAGGAGGGGCACAGATAGGGTGAGAGGGGAACGAGGGATATCTATAGGATAAATGCCCCTGGCTTTCTCCCAGCAAGTGAGAATTGCAAACTAGATGGCATAGGTGAGAGGAGAGATTTAAAGGGGACTTGCAGAGTAACCTTTCATGATGCAACCATTATTGGTAGAATCTCAGGTGGAGACGAGAGGGCGTACAGGAGTGAGATATGCCAACTAGTGGAGTGGTGCCGCAGCAACAACCTGGCACTCAACGTCAGTAAGACGCAAGAGCTGATTGTGGACTTCAGGAAGGGTAAGATGAAGGAACACATACCAATCCTCATAGAGGGATCAGAAGTGGAGAGAGTGAGCAGCTTCAAGTTCCTGTATGTCATGATCTTCGAAGATCTAACCTCATCCCAACATATTGATGTAGTTATAAAGAAGGCAAGACAGCAGCTGTACTTTATTAGGAGTTTGAAGCAATTTGGCATATCAACAAATACACTCAAAAACTTCTATAGTTGTACCGTGGAGAGCATTCTGACAGGCTTCATCACTGTCTGATATGGAGGGGCTACTGCACAGGACTGAAAGAAGCTGCAAAAGACTGTAAATCTAGTCAGCTCCATCTTGTACCCAGGACATCTTCAGGGAGCGGTGTCTCAGAAAGGCAGTGTCCATTATTAAGGACCTCCAGCACCCAGGGCATGCCCTTTTCTCATTGTTACCATCAGGGAGGAGATACAGAAGCCTGAAAGCACACACTCAGCGATTCAGGAACAGCTTCTTCCCCTCTGCTATCCGATTCCTCAATGGACACTAACTCACTTTTTTTTAAAAACATACAGCATTTCTGTTTTTGCACGTTTTTATATCTATTCAATATACACAATTAATTTACTTGTTTATTTATTTTTTTCTCTCTCTGCTAGATTATGTATTGCATTGAACTGCTGCTGCTAAGTTAACAAATTTCACGTCACGTGCCAGTGATAATAAACCAGATTCTGACTCTGAAGTTTATTTATCACATCAAAACACACAGTGAAATGTGTTGTTTGTGTTGACAACCAACACACCCAAGGGTGTGCTAGGCGCAGCCCGCAAATGTCGTCTGGCACCAGCAGAGAGGGTGCTGGGTACACAGAACGAGCTGACAAAGGAAGTGACACAGGTAGCTACACCAACACTTAAAAAGACATTCAGACAGTTACACCGATAGGAAAGGTGTAGACGGTCAAATACAGGCAAACAGAACTGGCTTGGCTAGCACAGACAGGTTGGGCTGAATGGCCTATTTCCATTATGTGGAACGCTATGGGCTGCTCCTGTCTGAACAAACCTCGAAACATTTCCTTTACACATACCTTGTCTATTTTTAACGTTCCTGTTGAACCTGCTTCCACCGCCTGTTCAGGCAACACCCCCCAGATCTGTGTCCGTGCAAACAGCATCTCCCTCATTTTCCCTCTGCCTGAAACCCATCACCCTGTGTCCTCCAGTCACTCAGCTCCCTCCCCAACTCACAACACCCTCCGATGAGGAATTCACTATCCCCAAATCTTCCCTCCAATGAGGGGAGAGTTCAGAGGATGGCATAATGGTAGTGGTTAGCGTGCCGCTATTTCAGCTCTGGGCACTGGAGTTTAGAATTCAATTCCAGCATCCTCTATAACCAAACTTGTCCGTTCCTCACACTGTCCGAAAATGTACCGGAGTTAGTATTTTAATTGGTCATTGTAAATTGTACCTGTGTTTAGGTTAGGGTTAAATTGGGCATCGCATCTTGGTGGGCACGAAGGGTCTGTTCCATGCTGTGTCTCGAAATAACTTGATAGATAGGCAGAGAGAGAAAGGTGAAGTTACTGGACTAGTAGCTGGTGATCTGCATGTGTGCGCGCAGATGCCCCCCCTACCCCAGCTGCAGGATTAAAATTACATCTGGAATGAACAAGTGGTGACCATGAAAATGCTGGAACGAGAGAGAGTTCCTACAACTCAGTACCTCAAGTCTTGGCAGCATTTTCACTGCCCTCTCAGTTTAATGACGTGTTTCCTTCAGCGGCAACCTGAATGAGTTATACAAGACGATAAGAGGCATGGATCGAGCGGACAGCCGGAGACATTTCCCAGAACAGAAGTGACTAATCCAAGAGGGTGCAATTTTAAAATGATTGGAGGAAAGCATAGGGAGATATCAGAGGTAGATTTATTTTTAATGGTGGAACGCGCTGCCAGAGGCAGTGATAGAGGCAGATACACAAGGGAGACTTAAGAGACTCTTAAGACAGGCACATGGATAATGGGAAAATAAAGGAGGGTTATTTGGGAGGGGAGGGCTAGACTGATCTTAGGGTAGCTTAAAAGGTCAGCACAACATTATGGGCCGAAGAGCCTGAACTGTGCTATAAAGTTCTATGTTCTACCAACTGTGTACAATGTTCCAAGTGCAGTTTCACCAATGGTTTGTACAGCACAATGAGAAAGGCAAGGGCAGGGGGTTCCTCATTCCTCTCCCCAGCATCAATTCCCCTCAACCTCAATGCCATCCGTACAGTCTGTCGCCCACAGTCAGAATCAACATCAGGTTTATTAACACTGACATACATTATGAAATTTGTTGTTTTGCAGTAAAACAGTAAACGACAGTAATATGCATAAATAATCCATAGAGCAACAACAGAGTAGAACAGTCACAAACTCTGTTGTAGCTGTGATCAAAGACACCGGAGAGACACAGGATATGGTGAGATACAAGCCTATATTCATCGCCACGAGGAGAGTTCTCCTAGAGACACTCGCGGTAGAGCCTCATAAATCCTAAAGTACATCACGTTTTTAGATCTTCAAGATCAATAGGTGATTCTAAACCAATTCAATTACATCATTTACTTCAATACTTTGGGCTGACAATGCTTGCTTTGAATTACAAACTGCTCTGAATGTTCAAACACCCCTGCTGGAACAAACTAAAAGACAGCCAAGATTAGTTCTACGTGAGTTGACTCTCCAACCTCACAATCACCATCATTATCATTATGTACCATGTTATATGATATCAGCGATCATGGTCTGTGACCATGATTGTTCTTGGCAAACTCTTCTACAGAAGTGGTTTGCCATTGCCTTCTTCTGGCCAGTGTCTTTACAAGACGGGTGTCCCCAGCCATTATCAATACTCTTCCGAGATTGTCTGCCTGGTGTCAGTGGTCACATGTGATATGTACCGGCTGCTCATACGACCATCCACCACCCGCTCCCATGGCTTCAAGTGACCCTGATCGGGCGTGTGGGAGGCTGAGCAGGTGCTACACCTTGCCCAAGGGTGACCTGCAAGTTAGTGGAGGGAAGGAGCACCTTACACCTCCTTTGGTAGAGATGTATCTCCACCCCGTCACCCCTATGACCATGTTTAATCTGCTAAGTGACAACATCAGTCTAGCCTGACACATTGAACTCAGTCACAATAGTGCAAATAACTTAGCCGATGTTGCCTGGATTGCTGCAGGCTGATTATCACAACCCCATTGTCTTAATGTCTGGCTGAATCTAATGTGAACCTCTCACGGTTACCATTTTGCAAACTATATCTCTTAGTCTGTGCTCTGCAGACAGTGCAAAGGCATGCTTTTAACTTCAATGTACAGTCTGCAATTTACAATCAACATTAAGAACTTAAGACTGGTTCTCACCTTAATTAATATCTGCCCTATTCAGTTAGCTCCAGACGAAGGATCAACTTCCAGTTGCATGTGACTCCCAGACACTGCAATCAGAGCCCCCCTGCGGGAGGGCAGGCAGGCACCACACTGAGACACAAGTGCCCAGTAAAACCCCACGAACGGTGATGAGGTGATCAGTCCTTTGGTCAAAACCAGGGAGTGACATTGGAGGAAGAGTTCCCGCTTCTGCAAAATTTTTTAAAACCCTTAGGTTGTTCCTCGCTCTCTGTCCTGGGTCCAAGAGTGTATGCAAGAGGCAGGGCCAGGCCAAAGAGCGAGGACCAATGTGCTGTTTGACCGATTTAAACACCAGGCCAGGGTGACACAGCCAGAGGCAAAGGAGGGGCCGGTGAAGTTTACACGTCTCTGCGCTGAACTGAGGCTGCGACCTGCAACTAACGGGCTTCTGGATCGCCAGTGAACTCACTCTCGTCAACTTCAGTTCTGAATGTTATTTGCTTACTTTAACTGTTTGCACGATTTATTTCTATTTCCTGCATATTGGACGTTTAATGCTCCTCTTTAATGGGTTCTACTGGGGTTCTTTGTTTTGTGGCTGTCTGTAAGGAGACAGATGTTCAGGTTGTATGTAGTATACAAACTTTGATAATAAATGTACTTTGAAAATGAATGCAGAACAACGTGAATCCAGATGTGCAAAGTCCAGCTGCCTTCAGCCTCCTCAGAAAGTACAAGCGTAGCTGAGCTTTCCTGATTATTTCTGTTATTTTTTCCTCTTTTTTAAAAAAAATGCTGCATCGGATCAGAAGTATTCTCCAATGCACTTGTATATTGATTCCTTAAGTTTGTCATTGCAGGATGGGGTTGGGGGGGTGGGGGCAAGGATGATTGTGGTGAGAATAAGCTCCCACTACCTATTAAATGCTCCCAATGGTGTGTGTCTCAAATAGCCTCTGACAATCAAGTCCAGCTCCTGGCCTTCACCTGTGGCTCAGCTACTAAGCCTGGCAGAACCATTTCCATGGACAGGAGAAGGGGCAAAGCTGGGTTACTGGCACCATAAAACCAGTCGCTTCGGGCAGATGGGGCTCGTCAGTCGCGGTTGGAAGCTCATCTAGAAGGAAAACTCTGATCTCAAAGCTCTGCTGCCTTGCAGCTAGACCCACTCAGGGGGAAGGCTTCAGGAGTAAACCCCGAGGGAAAAGTCCAGAGCTGGGGTCCCTTTGGCAGTCCCACATTGAGTTCAATGCAGACTGGCAACTCGTGCCCATGTTGGTGCCAGACTATCATTTTCTTCATCTGATGCGAGGAGATGGTGGGGGGAGCTTGCTCTCCATATCATTCTGCCCTGGCTTGCGTATCCAGACAGCATCCACGGCTTATTCTGACCAACTTTGGCCTCGATACACTTGTGTACTGGGAATGGCATTAGACAATCTTGAAGGGACAACGCAGGTTGGTGAGTGGTATCTTCCCCCTTGCCCACCAACACAGCATCATACACCTGCTTCCAATACGAGGCCACACAGAAACCTGAGCATTATGGTAGCGTAGTGGTCAATATAATGCTTTAGAGCCTCAGCAACCCAGGCTCAAGCTCGATGCTCTCTGTAGGGAGTTGGTACATTCTCCCAGTTTCTCCAAGCGATCCGGTTATCTCCCACATTCCAAAGGCGTACGGGTTGTGATTAGTAAATTGTAGGCATACTATGTTGGTGGTGGAAGCTCCCAACACATCCTCAGTGTGTTTTGACTGTTGACGCAAACGACGCATGTTTCGATGTACATAACAAATAAATCTAAACTTTAATCAACTTTGCACCTGGGGATCTGTTGAATCTCTGAATGGCCCCAGGCATTCCTGAACTTGCCAAGTTTTACCTGAGTACTTTGCAATATCCTAGCAGCCTGGGTAGCTGGGAACATTGCCAATTCATTAATATTTTCTTTTGAATTTGGTCGAGAACCCTCGGCTGCTCTCCAGAGTATTAAAGCAGTTATTACATCACTTCAACCGACGGAGGCTCATTACACAGCCATTTCCTTTGGCCCCTTAACTGCTTCCTCAGCGCTCCCTCACATCCAGACACCCCAAACTGATTAAAGAATCAAAGATCTGCATGAGTTGTGTAAATGATCTCAGGAAACTGCCCTAACCATTAACAACAGCAATTTAAACTTTATAAAGAGCATAATTTATACACATTCCAAAGCATTTACATCCAGCGAAAACCACTTTGAAATTTCATCGCCTTTGATCACAAGTCATGAATCAGTACTCCATAGCAAGTATCCGATCCAGAAACACCATGGCTTGGTATGGCCCATAACCGCAAGAAACTGAAGAGAGTGTGGACACAGCTCAGCTCATCACAGAAACCAGCATCCCCTCCATGGGCTCTGTCTACATTTTCCATTGCCTCAGTAAAGTAGCTAGCATAATCAAATACTATGAACATTTTCTCTTCTCCCCTCTCCCTTCGGGCAGAAGATTCAGATTCAGATTTATTTATCACATGGACATCGAAACATACAGTGAAATGCATCGTTTGCATTAACAACCATCACAACCCAAGGATGTGCCACAAGTATCAACACACATTCTGACACCAGAACAACAGAGGACACAACAAATCAGAACAAGAAAATAACAGCAAGAAGAGCAAAAAGCCTGAAAGCACAAGCTGGCGAGCTGAAAACAGCTTCAGGCACTGCTCCTGAACAGTCTCCTAGTACAAGAAAATGGACTCTGAACCTCACTGTCTACCTTGTTAACCCATTATCTGCCTGCAACCCATCACCAGCACCAGTCTACCTTCTGTCAAGGGCATTGTCACAGGAAGGCCAGTAACCTCATGAAGGATCCCACCCACCCTGCCCATGGACTGTTGGTCCCACTCCCATCAGGGAGGAGGCTACATAGCATCCCCACCAGGACCATCAGACTCAAAAACAGTTCTTCTCCCCAAGCAGTAAGGCTGGTCAACACCTCCATCCAATAACACCAGTGCTTTATTATTTCCCATCAGTCACCTTATGTACAGCCTCGTGTCACTTTATGGACATACAATCAATCTATGTACACACAACATGCTGGAGGAACTCAGCAGGGCGGGAAGCATCTGTGGAAATGAATAGGAAGTCGACATTTTGGGCTGAGATCCTTCATCAGGACTGAAAACGAAGGGGAAAGATGCCAGAATAAAAAGGTGGTGGGGGCGGGGGGGGGGGGGGGGAGAGGAAGGACGATAACAAGAAGGTGATGGGTGAATCCAGATGGGTAGGAAAGGTAAAGGGCTAGAGAGGAAGCAATCTGATAGGAGAGGAGAGGGGACCACAGGAGGAAAGCGAAGGAGGGAACCCAGAGGCAGGTGAAAAGAAGTAAAAGGCCAGAGTGGGGAGCAGAAGAGGGAATAGGAAGGAAACTTTTTTTTTAAACCGGAAGGAGAAACTGATATTCATGCCATCAGGTTGGAGGCTGCCCTCAGAATACGAGGTATCTCGTATTGTTATTTTTATTGTGATTTTTTATTATTATTGTGTTCTTTATCTTATTGTATGAATAAATGGATGGCATTTCGAGGTGATACCCTTCATCAGGACCAAAACGTCAACTGTTATTCATTTTGAAAGGTGCTGCCTGACATTCTGAGCTCCTCCAGCATGTGGTATGTGTTGCTTTGTCTGTAACTGCAACACCTTTCTCTGCAATCTCTTGGAGCTTTCCCTTTACTGACTGAATGACCTGTACAGAGGCAAAGTTTTTCACTGAGCCTTGGTACACGTGACAGTAATAAAACAAATTAGATTTATATTTATCATTGGCCAGGTTTATTGCTCTGGGATCCACTGCCCAATCATGTTCACTTACACCATACAGCTTGGAGTGGTGATCACAACGCTGGGGTGAGGGGAGTACTGCTGTGTTTTCGATGCTTTGCTAAAATCAGGACCCCCACCTCATAAACACAAATGCAGCACATCAGTGGCTATATTTCATTCAGAGTTTGTGGAGATTTGGGATGTCACCATGGACTCTAGCAAATTTCTACAGATGTACCATGGGGAGAATTGTGACTGGTTACATCACCGTCTGGTCTGGAGGGGTCACTGCACAGGATCAGATGCTCAGCCAGCTCGGCCACCAGCACTTGCCAACACAGCATCGCGAACACCTTCAAAAAGTTGGCATCCGTCATTAAGGACCCCCCCATTACCCAGGACATGCCCTCTCCTCACTGTTACCATCAGGGAGGAGGTACAGGAGCCTGAAGGCACACACTCAGCGACTCAGGAACAGCTTCTTCCACTCTACCATCCAATTCCTAAATGGACATTGAACCCATAAACACTACCTCACTTTTATATAAAAATATATACTATTTCTGTTTTTGCACTATTTTTAATCTATTTGAGATTATGTATGTACACACATACACACTGGCCGTAGATGGTTTATTTATTTTCTTTCAATATTGAACTGCAACTAAATTAACAAAGTTCGCGATACATGCCGGTGACACCTGATTCTGATTCTAAAGGGACATCCTTGTATTCTGAGGCACTGTATGCCTTCTGGTTCTAGACTCTCCCTCAAAAGTAAACATCCAGGCCTTTCATTATTCAATAGGTTTCAATGAAATCCCCCCTCGTCCTTCTAAACTCCAGCAAGTCCAGGCCCAGAGCATTCAAACACTCTTCATATATTAACCCTTTCATTTTCTGGGATCAATCTCATGAACCTCCTCTGGACCATCTCCAATGCTAACACATCCTACCTTAGATACATTTCCCTCCCACATCCCAAACACATGTGGGTCAGTGGCTACTGTAAACTACCCTGTGTGTACGTGCGTGGTCGGGGAATCGGGGGGTATTTGTGTGGGCTTTGAGAGAAGGGGTTACAGGGAACAAGACTGATGGGATTGCTTGGAATTTCAGTGTAAACTCAATGGGCTGAATGGTCTTTTCAGTCACCAAAAAATGACAAAATCAGAATCAGAACCAGGTTTAACGTCACTGACATGTGTTCTGAAACTTCTTGTTTTACGGCAGCGGTACATTGCAATATATACTAATAAAATCTATAAACTACAATATGAAATATACAGTACTGTGCAGAAGTCTTTGGCGCACAGTGTGCACTGTACTGTATGCGCCAATGTGGAGTGGAGAGCGAGTTTGTAAATCTAGCAGGAGCAAAGGATGTTGGCAATGGTGAGGGTGGAGTGCCGTGGGTGGGGTGTGAGACAGCTGGCAGAGAAGGAGTGCCAGAGACGGTGTGGGGGGGGGGGGTTTCCTGGGTGCAAACACACCCAGCCCTGAGACTGCAGGCAGGCAAGGTCATTGTACTCATTACAGAATGTCACTCTGGTGCTTCCCGTTCCCTCTCCTCTCTCTTCCCCTTTCCCTGCCCCCTTCCCACTCTCAGTTCACAATAGAGACTCATATCAGAATCAGGTTTATCATCACTCACATACATGAAAGTTGTTTTTTTTTGCAGCAGTACACTGCAATACATAGAATTACTACGGTACTGTGCAAAAGTCTTAAGCACCCTCGATAAATATGTGCTGAAGCCATTTACACAGTACTATATAAACAAATTAGGTTAAACTAATAGTGCAAAAAGAGGGGAAAAAAGTGGGGTAGTGTTCATGGATTCATTTTGCATTCAGAAATCTGATGGTGGAGGGGAAGAAGCTGTTCCTCAAATGCTGAGTGTGTGTCTTCAGGCTCCTGCACCTCCTCCCTGATGATGACAATGAGAAGAGGGCATGTTCTAGGCAACGGGAGTGTTTAATAATGGATGCAGCCTTTGAGGCATCACCTTTTGAGGATGTCCTCAATACTGGGAAGGTTAGGACCCATGGGGGAGCTGGCTGAGTTTACAACTCTCTGTGCAGTGGCCCCTCCACAGCAGACAGTGATGCAGCCAGTTACAACTGTGATGAAACACGCTCCCCTGTGCCTGGAGATTAATATTCAAATCAGTCAACTGACTTCACACAAGTGGATTATCAGATCAAGGTTTCAAAATTCTGTGAGAGAGACTGCTGTGGCTAACTTTGCCTTGTTTTATACAACAGCTGCACCACATAAACTACCCTACCTGTCTGTTTGTCCCACTCCCATTAGGATCATCCACACCAGGACCACCAGACTCCAAAACAGTTCCTTTCCCCAAGCAGTGAGGCTGATCAACACCTCCACCCACTAACCCACCCCTCCACACCCCCAAACACCACTACTTTATCATTTCCTGTCAGAGTCATCTTATGTACAGACACTCCTGTGCCGAGGGTCATCAAATCAATCTACGGATATAAGCTATCTATATTTTTTTTTAAATGTGCTCTTCACCTAATTGCGTTTTTGTGCTATATCGGATCCAGATAAACAATTATTTTGTTCTCCTTCACTCTTATGTACAGGAAATGCCATTAAACAATTTCGAATCTTAAATCTACCGGGCCAGAGTGGGGGGGAAACTGTCAGTGGGTGAGGTGCTATGGGAATACAAGTTCCTTCACAGACCGGTCAGATTAGAGAGCCGTGTCGATAGGAACTCACTGGATGTGTATCTCTGTTGTCCAGACTGATCAAAAGGAGAGAGAGAGAGCCTTTTTAAAAGATTAAAAACAGCAGCACAGTTCACTCTCAATCACTCTCCTAACACTAGGGAACTTTTCCAGGGCTAATTTTACACCTGTCCAGAGCTTGGCCAGGGTGGAAGATCACATTCTCGGACAAACGATTAACAACCGCCAATCCATAACCAATGGATAAGCTAGTGTGCTGGTAACCGCCGTTCCACGCTCCGCTGGTCAACAACTCTCTCCCCCGCTGGGCAAGAACAAGGTTGTTCCCAGAACTGAAGACAGTAAAAATATCCCACGGCACCGAATCACTTTACTCAATTGCCAAAGAGTTTTTTTTTCCCCAAAAAAACTTTTAGACTTCCTGTTGCGGAGTGCAGAGTTAAATACCGGCCGCTGCTTACCTGTGCGACCCGTCAGGGACGATTCCTGCCCGGGATCTTCAGGGCGCCGGACAGACAGAGTGGGGGAGGAAGCATTTACAGTCCCAAGCCCACAACTGGACAGTACACTCTCCGCTCCAAGTTGGAACATCACTTTTGGTGATGTCACTAATATCGGAGCCACGTTAGTCGGCTCAAATTTCACAACTGGGCAGGGATTGGTGTTTGTCACTGCTCTGGCGCCCTCTGTGTCCACAAACTCTCCGGAATAAACTGGAGGCATCAACGTGGAACACGCCTGTCCTCCCGGCACAGCCCGGCACCGTGCCGCTGACCGAGACGCGTTCTCCCTGAGTACAGGTGCCCCACACTCACGGGAACAGGTTTAAAATGAGCGAACACAAGAGATGCTGGAATCCAGCAGGCCAGGCAGCATCTGTGGAGATGAACAGACCCTTCAGGCCAGACCCTTTCTCAGGAGGGGGAAGGGAAGAGAGAACGAGCTGGAAGGTGATAGATTTCCAATATCTGTCGGTTTTCCCTTGTAGGTGATAGGTGCAGCCAGATGGGTTTGGGAGAGGGGGATGAAGTAAGCATCTGGGAGGTGATAGGTGGAAAAGGTAAAGGGCTGAAGAAGAAGACACGGAGGAAGGGATGGAGGAAGAGCACCAGGGGAAATTGGTAGGTAGGTGAGGAGAAGAGTGGGGAATGGAAGAGGGAGGGGGAAATTATCAGAAGTTGGAGGCTACATCGATGGAATATGAGGTGTTGTTTCTCCAACCAGAGAGTGACCTCATTGTTGCGGAAGAGGAGGCCAAGGACTAACATGCCAAAGCAGGAATGGGGATTGGAAGTGAAATGGTTGAAATGGGAGAATTAGGGAGGTGATATCAGTCCTAATTGCCCCATTTCAGGAAGGTTTGGAGGCTTGGAGAGGGTGCAGAAGCGGCTCCGGCCCAAGGAGCTGCTCCACCCAACAACACACATATTTATCCCTAGCCTAATCACAGGACAGTTTACAATAACCAGTTAACCTGTTAACCGACACACCTTTGGGATGTGGGAGGAGACGGAAGCACCCAGAGGAATCCCACGCACTCCATGGGGAGAATAGACAAACTCCTTACAGATGATGTTGGAATTGAACTCTGATGCCCCAAGCTATAATATTGTGGCACCCCTTATACTGGAGAGCATGTGTTCAAGGTGAGAGGGGAAAGGTCAAAGGAGATGTGTGGGGCAATTTCTTTTTTATAGACACGCAGAGACTGGTGGGTGCCTGGGATGCATTGCCAGGAGTGATGGTAGAGGCAGGAATGAGGAACGTGCAGAGAATGGAGGTACATGTCCACAGATGCCTGCAAGTTGCCTCACAGGTAGATAAGGTAGTTAAGAAAGCTTATGGGATGTTAGCTTTCATAAGTCGAGGGATAGAGTTTAAGAGTCGCGATGTAATGATGCAGCTCTATAAAACTCTAGTTAGGCCACACTTGGAGTACTGTGTCCCATTCTGGTTGCCTCACTATAGGAAGGATGTGGAAGCATTGGAAAGGGTACAGAGGAGATTTATCAGGATGCTGCCTGGTTTAGAGAGTATGGATTATGATCAGAGATTAAGGGAGCTAGGACTTTACTCTTTGGAGAGGAGGAGGATGAGAGGAGACATGATAGAGGTATACAAGATATTAAGAGGAATAGACAGAGTGGACAGCCAGTGCCTCTTCCCCAGGGCACCACTGCTCAATACAAGAGGACATGGTTTTAAGGTAAGGGGAGGGAAGTTCAAGGGGGATATTAGAGGAAGGTTTTTCACTCAGAGAGTGGTTGGTGCGTGGAATGCACTGCCTGAGTCAGTGGTGGAGGCAGATACACTAGTGAAGTTTAAGAGATTACTAGACAGGTATATGGAGGAATTTAAGGTGGGGGGTTATATGGGAGGCAGGGTTTAAGGGTCGGCATAACATTGTGGGCCGAAGGGCCTGTACTGTGCTGTACTGTTCTATGTTCTATGGACATTGCATAGGCAGGAGTGATTAGTTTGGTTAGACATTTCATTGGTTGAGCACAATATTGTGGGCCGAAGGGCCTGTTCCAGTGTTGTGCTGCGCTATGTTAGGTAACGTCAGAAGGATGGAAATTGAGAGAGAATAACCAAGGCTTTGACCGGAATTTGGAGCACTGCGGACAGAGGGAGAGATTCTCACATTAACATGTGTCCAGATGAGGCAGAGAAGGCTCAGGCTGAGAACTGGGAATTCCATCACACTTTCTCTGTAACTGGTCTCCCTCTCCCAGCCCTCTCTCTCCCCCTTTTTCCCTCCCTTAACTCTCTCTCCCCATTCCCCCTTTTTCCCCTCCCCCTCTCTGCCCTTCCCCCTCTTTCTCTGGCCTTCTTCCTCTCTCTCTCTCTCTCTCTCTCTCTCTCTCTCTCTCTCTCCTGCTTGCTCTGCCCCTCCCCACCCCTCGCTGAAGCAGGTAACTCGAACTGAATGCTGCCGATAGATGTGAACACAGCACAAGATGTCACTCTGGAAGGAATTCTGAGCCAGCCTCTGGGATTAATTATCCCATTTCAGCCCTGCAACTGCATTTACTGATCACAGCACAGAGTGTGGGAGCAGGGGGGCCTCACTGGGCCAGAACGAGGCAGGGACTGGATCAACACACACAAAATGCTGGTGGAGCGCAGCAGGTCAAGCAGCATCTATAGGGAGAAGCGTTGTCGACGTTTCGGGCCAAGACCCTTCGTCAGGACTGGATCAGTGGGTAGGGTTCTGGTCACTGAGGCGAGGGAGGCAAAGGGACAGAAGGGAATTGTGAGATGTTCCTCGAAGATGGGGACGGGTATACTCATAAGGAAAGACTGTCCAAACTGGAGCTGTCTTCTGTGGAATGGGAAAGAGTGAAGGGGACATTTAACTGAGGTCCAGGAAATGACCATAAGATATTGGAGCAGAATTAGGCCATTTGGTCCATCAAGTCTGCTCCACCATTTCATCATGGCTGATCCAATTTTCCTCAGCCCCAATCTCCTGCCTTCTATCAACCTCTGCCTTAAATATACTCAATAATTTGGCCTCCACAGCTGCCTGTGGCAACAAATTCTACAGATTCACCACTCTCTGACGAAAGAAATTCCTCACCTCCATTCTAAATCGACAATGAGAGAACCCGTCAGGGTGGAGAGGAGGGATCCTTTTCCCTAAATAGAAGAGACTGTGAGAAGAGAACACAGATTTAAATCCTTCTGCAGAAGGATGAGGAGGTGGGGTTGTTCTGACACTCTTCATGGCTAGAATCAAAACAATGGGCCGAATGGTCTCTGCCCTGGACTGGAAAAACTGCAGAAAGTTGTAAAGTCAGTCAGCTCCATCATGGGCACTAGCCTTCCCAGCATTGAGGACACGTTCTAAAGGCAATCTCTCAAAAAGCTGACATCTGTCATTCTGACTCGAAGGACCCCCATCACCCAGGGAATGCCCTCTTCTCATTGCTACCATCAAGAACATGGTGTAGGAGACTGAAGATGCTCACTTAATAATTCAGGAACAGCTTCTTCCCCTCCACCATCAGATTTCTGAATGCCTCAATAATTTTTTTTCTCTCTCTCTGCAAATATTTTAAATCTTAAATAAATATACTTACTGTAATTTATAGTTTTTTTTATTATGATGTATTGCATTTTACTGCAGCTGCAAAACAACAAATTTCACTACATGTGCCAGAGATATTAAACTGATTCTGATTGACATAGAACTGTACAGGAAAGGCCTTTCAGTCCATCATGCGGAAGGAAACTAATTCAGAGATTTTGCAGAATTTGGAAATCCACAGCAACACCTGGAGGAACTCAGCAGGTCAAGCAGCATCTATGGACCGGAATCGACCAGCAATGCTTCAGGCCGAGAGGGAGTAGTTGTCACTAATGACATCCGTTCTCTCTCCCCGCACATTGTCCCTGTCCCCCGTTCCGGCACAACTTCCCCATTCCCCATTCCCATACATCAACAACAAATTTCACAATATATGCCAGTGATATTGAGAACATCTACCATAAATGCTGCCCGGGCAGGGCGAAAAGCATTATCAAGGATGCATCTCACCCTAACCATGGACTTTTCATTCTCCTCCCATCCAGTAGGCACTACAGGAGCCTCCGCTCCCGCACCAGCAGGCACAGGAAGAGCTTCCTCCCTGAGGCTGTGACCCTGCTGAACCTCACATCAGCGCTAAGCAGTATTGCACCCATATTGTACTGTCTCAGTACTTTTATATTTGTGTGCTGTAGCACTTAGTTTTTATTCGCAGTTATTTTGTAAATAACACTATTCTTTTGCACTTCTGGTTAGATGCTAATTGCATTTCATTGGTCTTGTATCTGTACTCGACACAATGACAATAAAGTTGAATCTAATCTAATATTAAACCTGATTCTGATTCTGTTTCTAAGAGCTTCCAATATGCCTTTATCTTATCTGACTCTACCATCACCACAGGCACTCACCACTATTGTGTAAAAAACTTGCCCCTCACATCTCCTTTGAACTCCCCCCTCCCCCCCATATTAAATGCATTCTCTCTGGTATTAGACATTTCACTCCTGGGAAAAAGGCACTAGCTGATTTAAATCTTCTAAACTTCGATCAGATCTCCCCTCTGCCACTCCAGGGAAAACAACCCCAGTTTGCCCTCTAATCCAGGCAAAATCTGGTGAACCTCCAAAGTCTCCACATCTTTCTGGCTTACTGACTATAAATTCAGCAGTCGGCCTGCTCTCCTGGCTCTTACGGGGGCAGGTTCCATCATGCATCTTCCTGGTGGAAGCCCATGCAATCTGAAGTCTCTGGTGTTCACCACTGCATCCCCACTTCCTGACAACTAGAGTTGGTGACCACTGGCCAAACTTGAGCCCCTGCACTTGCTATGGACAGCTGGCGAGACCAATATGAGGAAGGTTGAGGAAATTTTTTTTTTTAAAAGTCAGGCCTTCAAGGAAGGATTGACAGCACAAATGCATAGAGGCTACCATATTGCTTCACAGCAATAAAACACTCGGCGAAACAAAATGGCAACAAAATACTCGGCAGGAGTACAGAAACGGACAGAATCCCGGACGCTGCCATTCAGCTGTTTATTTATGTAACAGATTTCCCCCCAAGCCATCGGACTACCAACCTACTGCCCTCTGCTGTGCCTATTTGTCTTGTTTATTATTTATTGTAATGCCTGCACTGTTCTGTGTACTTTATGCAGTCATGGGTAGGTCTGTAGTCGAGTGTAGTTTTTGTGTTGGTTTACGTAGTTGTGTAGTTTTTGTATTGTTCATGTAGCACCATGGTCCTGAAAAACATTGTCTCATTTTTACTGTGTACTGTACCAGGAGTTATGGTCAAAATGACAATAAAAAGTGACTTGACTTGACTACAGTGTCAGCGATCCTGGTTCAATTCCCGCTGATCTCCGTAAGGAGTTTGCACTTTCTCCCTGGGATTGTGTTGGTTTCCTCTCACAGTCCAAAGACGTACAGGTTAGGGTTAGTGAGTTGCAGCCATGCCAGAAGCATGGTGACACTTCTGGACTGTCCCCAGTACATCCTCGGACTGTGTTGGTCATTGACACAAATGAAGCACTTCACTGTTTCAATGTACGTGACAAACAAAGCTAATCTTTCATCTTTATCTTTAGACAGCGAGGGGAAATACTGTTTAGAAAGTTTACAGCTTCTCCCTTGCTGTGGTGTTATAATCGTTTTATAATCCTGCTCAAACTCTCAGGTCTTCTTCTGCCAGTCTCTTCAATTTAAACAACCTCCTTTGAAAGATAATTGGCAGGTCAGCTTTTTTTTAAACTTTGCTCCTAAACTGTGGAATTCAATACCTGAAACTATAGGGGATGCAAACTCAGTTGACACTTTTAAACACCAGCTCAAAATCTACAGTGCCTATAAAAGTATTCACCTCCCTTGTAAGTTTTCATGTTTTATTGTTTTACAACATTGAATCACAGTGGATTTAATTTGGCTTTTTTTGACACTGATCAACAGGAAAAGAATCTTTCATGTCAAAGTGAAAACAAATCTCTACAAAGTGATCTAAATTAATTACTAATATAAAACACAAAATAATTGATTGTGTAAGTAATCACCCCCTTCAAGTCAGTAATTAGCAAATGCACCTTTGTCAGCAATTACAGTCTTGATTTGTATTTAGAGCACAGATACAGGATCTTTAGACTAACCTGTCCATTTCAACCATGGTTCAAGATTACCATCCAAACAGATTATGTCAAACAGTCAAGAGGTTTAAGATTCAAGATTGTGTAATGTAATTTCCAGTACATAAGTGTAAAGGAAAATGAGGTAGTTGTTACTTTGGATCTGAAGCAACACAAAAAAAAACACAATAAGATAAAGAACACAATAATAATTTAAAACAATAAATATAAACACACAAGATAGATTGTACATCCATAAAGTGATACTTGGCACAGGAGTGTCTGTACATAAGGTGACTGACAGGCAATGATAAAGTAGTGGTAGTTGGGGGTGTGGAGAGTGGGTTAGTGGGTGGAGGTGCTGATCGGCCTTCCTGCTTGGGGAAAGGAACTGTTTTTGAGTCCCCCAGCTAGTGCCAATTTCCTGCCATTTCCATTTCCATTCCACCATGTACCTGACCAAGTATTTAAATGGGAAGGATGCAGTGAAGGAGAGGATACAGAGGGAAGTAGAGGCAGGGAAGGACAGGAAGGAATAGGCGTGCAGAGGGAGAAAACAATAAACCAAATACCAGATTCATTTATCTGCCATGTGTACATTGAAACATACAGTGAAGTTAATTACTTGTCTTAACAATCTAAGGACGTGCTGGGGGCAGCCCGCAAGTGTCACCAAACATTTCAGCACCAACACAGCAAGCAACTAAAGGACGAAGCAAGACAAGCCCAGTCCCTACTCCTCTATATCTCCAAAATCATACCCACAAACCTACTGAACAATTAAGTTTCAACTTGATACAGCACAGCAATCAATGCAATCAGAATCAACAAGCTCCAAACCTGGGCCTCTGTACCTCCCTCTGCAATTGCATCCTTGATTTCCTAACCAGGAGACCATAGTGTGCGGATCGAAAATAACATCTCCACCTCACTGATGATCAACGCTGTGCTTAGTCCACTGCTCTACCCTCTCTACCCTCTCTACCGTGCAGCAAGGGACAGCTCAAATCCCATCTATAAATTGCCAATAACAACTATTGTTTACAGAATTTCGGCTGTTCACAAGGAGTAGTGCAGGAGTGAGATAGTTCAGCTTCTTGAAAAGTGTCACCGCAACAGCTTTGCACTCGACGTCAGTAAGAGTATTGGTCATGGACTTCAGGAAGGCGAAGTCAAGGGAACTCATACCAGTCTTCATCGAGGGATGGGCAGTGGAGAGGGTGAGCAGTTTCAAGTTCCTGGGTGTCAACTTTTCTGATGAATGAAACTGGGCCTAATTGTATTGATGCAATTACAAAGAAGGCACAACAGCAGCTACATTTCATTAGGAGTCTGTGGAAACTTTGTATGTCACCAAAAACTCTCGAAAACTTCTACAAATTTCTACTGTGGAGAGCATTCTAACTGGTTACATCACCGCCTGGACTGGAGGGGCCACTGCACAGGATCAGAAAAAGCTGCAGAAAGTTGTAAACTCAGTCAGTTCTATCATGGGCACCAGCCTCCCCAGCATCGAGGACATCTTCAAAAGGCAATGCCTCAAACAAGCACCATCCATCATTGCCATTACCCAGGACATGCCCTCTTGTCATTGTTACCATCAGGGAGGAGATACGGGAGCCTGAAGATTCACACTCAATGTTTCAGGAACAGCTTCTTCCCCTCCACCAACAGATTTCTGAATAGACAATGAATCCAAGTACACCACCTCACTACTATTTGCACTTATTCAATTAACTTTCATGTACTCTTTTTCTAATTGCAATTTATAGCATTTTTATTACATATTGCAACATACTGCTGCCATAAAACAACACATTTCATGACAAGTGCCAGTGATATTAAACCTGATTCTGATTCATAACCTCGACAGAGACTGCAGCTCAGTGCCGTCATGACCAGTTTGGGTGGGGGGGGGGGGGAACGTAGAGGGAGACAGAGATGAGGGAGAGGGGGATGGTGGGACTGAGAGGCATAGAAATATGGAAGGAGAAGGATAGTGGGAGTGAGGGATCGGAAGGGAGTCTAGGAATAGAGGGACATCCATTTAGAACAGAGATGAGAAGAAGTTTCTTTAGCCAGAGGGTGGTGAACCTATGGAATTCATTGCTTAGATGGATGTGGAGGCCAAGTCTGTGGGTATATTTAAAGCAGAGATTGATAGGTTCTTGATTAGTCAGGGCATCAAAGGTTTTGGGGAGAAGGCAGGAGAATGGGATGGAGAGGGATAATAAATCAGCCATGATGGAATGGCAGAGCAGACTTGATGGGCTGAATGGCCTAATTCTGCTCCTATATCTTATGGGATACAGATCTGGAGTGAGCAAGAAAGAGGGAGGTATGGAGGGATAAGGATACAATATGGAGGGAGCAGGATAGAGAGAAAGAGGGAGGGCAGGATAGAGGAAGGAGAGAGCCTTTAGCATAGTCAATGATCCCTCCCATCTATCCAGCAATCTCTTTGACCCCCTACCATCAGGCAGGAGGTACCATAGCATTAGGACAAGGACTGTTAGGATGAGAAACAGCTTCTTCCCCCAGGCTGTGAGATTACGGAACTCTCCGCCACCACCCAGATTTCATCATGAATGAATCAGCAGTAGCGTTATACTGTTTACTTTTTAACTTGTCTCGTAAAGCACCTTATTACTTGTTAATTTATTTGTGGTAATATTACTTTATGTGTTGTGTGTGAGTCATGGGTATTGTGTTGTGCACTTTAGTCCAAAGAAATGTTTTTTTTTGGTGGTGTACATGTGTGCTGTTGAATGAAAATAAACTGAGCTTGAACCTGAGAGGGATAGAGAGAGGAGGAATGGAGGGATAGACAGAGGAGGAATGGAGGGATAGTGGGGTTACATATATGGAAGAGAGAGGGTCAAGATCCAATAACAGTATTGTCCACCCCTCTGCTATAAAGTTCAGAGTAAGTTTATTATCAATAATAATGTCACCATATATAACCCTGATTCATTTTCTTGTGGGTATTCACACTAAATACAAAGGAACACAATAGAATCAATGAAAGACTGCACCCAATAGGATAGGCAAACAACCAGTGTGCAAAATACAAAAGAAAAAATGCTACTACTAATAATTAAATAAATATTAAGATTCAAGATTCTAAGTACATTTATCATCAAAGAATGTATAAATTATACAACCTTGAGATTTGTCTGCTTACAGGCACCCACAAAGCAAGAAGCCTGAAAGAACCCAATTAAAAAAATAAATACTAACCGCCAGTGCCCATAGAGAAAGAGGAAAAAAAACAAAACATGCAAACAACAACAGCATTCCAACCAACTTGAGTCCTTAGATCCAAATCCTCAGAGAAGGCCCAAAGCCTTGGTATTCAGTTCATCATATCAGCGGGGCAAATCATCACAGATTTCACAGACACAAAGCAGGGGCAGTCTCACAGTCCCAGTGTCACAGAGAGAGGAGCCCCCAGTCTATCTGGGCCGGCATTAAATTGTCCGAGCAGCAGCTCGTGCATCAGATCTGGCTCCACTGAAGCAAGTCGTTCCAGGCCTAGAATATGCCACCCAGTAATTTGTTTCGGGCCTAGCTTTTGCTGCTGAAGAAGCCATCTGCTTGGCTTGTCTTCTTTGAATCATTCACTCACCTCTTCATTGTTTATGGTGATAGTTTACCACAATTTACTTTTTTTTAAAAGTACACAAGAACATGAGATGAAGAGTCCTTGAAAGTGAGTTCATAGGTTGTGAGAACAGTTCCATGTCGGGGTGAGTGATGTTGAGTGAAGTTATCCCCTCTGGTTCAAGAGGATGATGGCTGAGGGTAATAACCATTCCTGAATCTGTGCTGTGAGCCCTGAGGCTCCTGCCCCTCCTGCCCAATGGCAGCAGCGAGCTGAGGCTGGTGTATGGGATTGAGGCCAAGCATCGTCTCCCTGGGACACGGCATTGGCCCTTTCACTGGGCTGCGCCCATTACATCATTACCTTGTGTAAACAGACCCAGAGGGGCAGACGATGCCCAGGGTGATAAACACGGGCTGAGTGTGAACACAAGTTCAGACTGTCAGACAGCACACACTAATGGGAATTGCCTGTTGGAGGGCAGCGGAACGCAGCTGAGATTGGGTTACTGCACTAAGTATATGCCGTGGTGACTCCGCGTAAAACAGCCCAAACTGCACTACATGGTTTCAGCTAAGCAGAAATCCTTCACATGGGGGGAAAAAAACGCCCTGCAAGATTCACTATTCAGATCAGACAGCATTTCACAAAATGAATAAACGTTGGTTTCAGGCCAAGACTCTCCTCAGGTCCTGATGAAAGGTTTCGGCCTGCACACTGACCATTTTTTTCCTTTCCATAGATGCTGCCTGACCCGCTGAATTCCTCCAGCATCTGCAGACTCCCCTGTGTTTCCTCAGATCAAAGCTTGATCTGCTAGAAGACAGTTTTGGAAAGATAGAGCATCAATAACAAGCCACATCTACCGTCTACACAAGATGGTGGACACAGCCCAGTCCATCACAGGCAAAGCCCTCCTCACTACTGAGCACATTCACGGAGTACTGCCACAGGAAAGATGTATCGAAGACTCCCACCACCTCCTCTCACTCCTACCATCAGGAAGGAGGTATAGAAACCTTGGGACCCACACCACCAGGTTCAGGAACAGTTACTACCCTTTAACCATCAAGCTTCTGAACCAGAGTGGATAACTTCACTCACCTCAACAGTCATCTGCAGATTCACTTTCAAAGACTCTTTACAATTCTTGTTCTCAGTATTATTTTTATTTGTACAATTTGTCTTCTGCACAACGGCCATTTGTCAGTCTTTATTAGTGCATACTTCTTTATAAATTCTGCTGTATTTCTTTACTTTCCTGTGAATGCCCACAAGAAAATGAACCTTGGGGTCGTGTATAGTGACATTTAATAAACTTACTTTGAACTTTGACATTTAGATAACGTATTGTTGATGGTGAAGCCTGCGCACATTGTAAGGAGTACAGGGAGGTGAAGGCTTGATTAAAGGAGTGTATTTTACGACACCACATACAACCCAAAGATTCATTTTCTTGCAGGCATTCAACATCAGTACAAAGAAACACAACAGAATCAATGAAAGACTGCACCAACAGGATAGACAAGTAACCAGTGACAAAAGGCAATAAACTGTACAAATACAAAAAGATTTTAAAAAATAATAAACAAAAAACAATAAATATCAAGAACAAAAGGTGAAAGTGAGTCCATAGGTTGTGGGAACATTTCCATGATGGGATGAGTGAAGTTATCCATCCCCTCTTGTTCTAGAGCTTGATGGTTGATGGTTTATTGATAGATAGATAGATAGATAGATAGATAGATAGATAGATAGATAGATAGATAGATAGATAGATAGATAGATAGATAGATAGATAGATACTTTATTCATCCCCATGGGGAAATTCAACTTTTTTTCCAATGTCCCATACACTTGTTGTAGCAAAACTAATTACATACAATACTTAACTCAGTAAAAAATATGATATGCATCTAAATCACTATCTCAAAAAGCATTAATAATAGCTTTTAAAAAGTTCTTAAGTCCTGGCGGTAGAATTGTAAAGCCTAATGGCATTGGGGAATATTGACCTCTTCATCCTGTCTGAGGAGCATTGCATCGATAGTAACCTGTCGCTGAAACTGCTTCTCTGTCTCTGGATGGTGCTATGTAGAGGATGTTCAGAGTTATCCATAATTGACCGTAGCCTACTCAGCGCCCTTCGCTCAGCTACCGATGTTAAACTCTCCAGTACTTTGCCCACGACAGAGCCCGCCTTCCTTACCAGCTTATTAAGACGTGAGGCGTCCCTCTTCTTAATGCTTCCTCCCCAACACGCCACCACAAAGAAGAGGGCGCTCTCCACAACTGACCTGTAGAACATCTTCAGCATCTCACTACAGACATTGAATGACGCCAACCTTCTTAGGAAGTACAGTCGACTCTGTGCCTTCCTGCACAAGGAAGGATCGCGGCTTGAAACATCAACTGCTTGTTCATTTCCACAGATGCTGCCTGACCTGCTGCGTTCCTCCGGCATTTTGTCTCTGTTGCTCTGGATTTGCAGAATCTCTTGTGTTTTTGGTTGATTATTGTCACATGTACAGAGATACAGCTTTGCACTCTGTTCATACAGATCAGATCATTACACAGCACACTGAGGTAGAACAAGGGAAAACACAGAGTAAAGTGCAACAGTTACAGAGAAAGGGCAGTGCAGCACCATGCTGGCATAGTGGCCAACACTATTACAGTTCAGGGTGTCAGAGTTCAGAGTTCAATTCCAATGCCCTCTGTAAGCAAGTTTGTACGTTCTTCTTCTGAGAGTGTGGGTTTCCTCCGGGTGCACCAGTTCCCTCCCACAGACCAAAGATGTACCAGTTAGTAGGTTAATTGGTCATTGTAAAGTGTCCTGTGATTAAACTGTGGTTAAATCGGTGGGTTGTTGAGCCGGTAGGGCCTGCTCCGTGTTGTATCCCTAAATTAAATAAATAGTATACAATAAAGTGTAAGATCCTATCCATACACCAAAACATATCATTATGACCATAGCTCAAAGCCGAGGACAATATCAACATTAGATCCTGTCACATCTCCTCCCCCCTCTTCGTTCAGAAGGAACATGGAGGACAGGTCCCATAGCAAATCTCCGGTGCAGTCGAGCAAGGAAGATGCTTCTTTACCTATTGGCTGTTCAAGAACCCTGTAATTTCCAGCACAGGGAATTCATGGAGTTCAACAGCAAGGAAACAGGCCATTTGACCCAGTTGAAACATCGGCTGTTTACTCTTTTCCATAGATGCTGCCTGGCCTGCTGAGTCCCTCCAGCATTTTGTGTGCGTTGCTCCAATTGAAATCCCACTTTATTCTGCCCACAGCCCCAGCAGCTCTCCCCACATTCCACCCCTCACCTACACATTTGGGGGAATATGCAGCAGTTAGTTAACCTTGTTTTTGCTATGTCTCACCAGAGGACATCTTCAAACAGTGATGCCTCAGGAATACAGCATCCATCATTAAGGACCCTCAGCATCCGCGACATGCCTCTTCTCATTGTTAGCATCAGGGAGGAGGTACAGGAGCCTGAAGACACACACTCAATGATTCTGGAACAGCTTCTTCCCCTCCACCATCAGGTTTCAGAACACTACCTCATTATTCTCTTTCTTTGCACTATTAGTCTGGTAATTTAACAATAATCTTTATGACTTTGCATTGTGTTGATTAAAAGCTTGGTTTAATTTGTCACGTGCTTGGTATACCGTAACACACAGTGAAATGTACCATTTGCATTAATGCCCAAGGCTGTGCTGGGGACTGCCCACGAGTGTGGCCACACTTCCCGCAGCAACAACATAGAACGCTCACAAATCACTACCCGAGCGCTCACCCTCCCTGGAATGTGGGAGGAATCCAGAGCAATCATGGGGAGAACTAATCAACTCCTTACAGAAAGCAGCAGGATTTGAACCCAGGTTGCTGGTGCTCTGAGGTGTGGTGCTAACCATGACTGCTACCACAAAACAACTAATTTTTGACTTCTTTCCTCTTCTTTTCCAGTCCAGATGAAGAATCTCAGCCCAAAATGTCGACTGTTTATTCTTTTCCAGGGATGCTGCCTGACCCGCTGAGTTCCTCCAGCACTCTGTGTGTTGTTCTGGATTTCCAGCATCTGCAGAATCTGGTGTTTACAGTAACCAGATCACCGGCTCACTGAACTGCAGGAACTTTGGCTCCAGACTGTTCTTCAAAGCTTGGCATTGGTATTCACCCCGCTGATACATTTCAGAGATTCTCAGATAGGCCCGTGGATGATAGGAAAATGGAGGCTTATACAGGAGGGAAGGGTTAAAAGATCAGCATGACATCGTGAGCCGGATGGCCTGTACTGTTCTATCTTCTACGTTTCAAGTTCAAGTGTATTGTGATCTGACTGTACTTATATACAACCCAATGAAACAACGTTCCTTCATACCACGGTCACCCACAAACTGGGCTGAGAAGTGGCAGATGGAGTCCAACACAGATAAGTGTGAGGTGGTTCATTTTGGTAGGTCAAATATGATGGCAAAATATAGTATTAATGGTAAAACTCTTGGTAGTGTGGAGGATCAGAGAGATCTTGGGGTCCGAGTCCATAAGACACTCAAAGCAGCTGTGCAGGTTGACTCTGTGGTTAAGAACGTGTATGGTATATTGGCCTTCATTAATCATGGAATTGAATTTAGGAGCCGAGAGGTAATGTTGCAGCTATATAGGAACCTGGTCAGACCCCACTTGGGAGTACTGTGCTCAGTTCTGGTCGCTTCACACCAGGGAGGACGTGGAAACCATAAAAATGATGCAGATGAGATTTACAAGGTTGTTGCTTGGATTGGGGAGCATGCTTTATGAAAACAGGTTGAGTGAACTCGGCCTTTTCTCCTTGGAGTGACGGAGGATGAGAGGTGACCTGATAGAGGTGTATAAGATGATGAGAGGCATTGATCATGTGGATAGTCAGAGGCTTTTTCCCAGGACTGAAATGGTTGCCACAAGAGGACACAGGTTTAAGGTGCTGGGGAGTAGGTATAGAGGAGATATCAGGGGTAAGTTTTTTTTTACTCAGAGTGGTGAGTGCGTGGAATGGGTTGCCGGCAACGGTGGTGGAGGCAGATATGATAGGGTCTTTTAAGAGACTTTTGGATAGGTACATGGAGCTTAGTAAAATAGAAGGATATAGGTAAGTCCAGTAATTTCTAAGGTAGGGACATGTTCAGCACAACTTTGTGGGGCGAAGGGCCTGTATTGTTGCTGTAAGTTTTCTATGTTTCTATGTTAATACATATCTACAACCAACCAACGTTCCTCCGGACCACGGTCACCCACGATACATATATACAACCCAACGAAACAACGTTCCTCCGGACCACGGTCACCCACAATACATATATACAACCAAACGAAACAACGTTCCTCCGGACCACGGTCACCCACAATACATATATACAATCCAATGAAACAACGTTCCTCTGGACCACGGTCACCCACAATACATATATACAACCCAACGAAACAACGTCCCTCCGGACCACGGTCACCCACAATACATATATACAACCCAACGAAACAACATTCCTCTGGACCACGGTCACCCACAATACATATATACAATCCAATGAAACAACGTTCCTCTGGACCACGGTCACCCACAATACATATATACAACCCAACGAAACAACGTCCCTCCGGACCACGGTCACCCACAATACATATATACAACCCAACGAAACAACATTCCTCTGGACCACGGTCACCCACAATACATATATACAACCCAACGAAACAACGTTCCTCCGGATCACGGTCACCCACAATACATACTGTATGTGGTGGTAGCATCAGTTGGTCTCGAGAGACCATAGATCTGCGCCTGGAGTTTCCAGGGCTTGTATGGGAGACTGGCAGTTGCCGAAGCTGCAGGCCTTCCCCTCTCCACGCCACCGATGTTGTCCAAGGGAAGGGCACTAGGACCCAAGCAGCTTGGCACCGGTGACATCACAGAGCGATCTGTTGTTAAGTGCCTTCCTCAAGGACACAAACACACTGCCTCAGCTGAGGCTCGAACCAGTGACCTTCAGGTTACTAGTCTGATGCCTTGCCCCCTAGGCCACGCGCCAAAACCTGTACAAACCAACAAAATAACATTCCTCTGGACCATGGTGAATTGAATTGAATTCTTTCTTTTCCAATATTGAAAGTGTATATAAAAGGCCAAGAAAGATAAAAAAACTACCAATTACATTATATCTGTTCATAATAGCAATCTCATTACCCCATATCCATGTAAGTTAATCAATAGTTATATTGAACTAAACTAATTTATTACAAAAAAGTCTAACCCCTACCAAGACCAAAGCTGTTCATTAAGGAGAAAAGAAGGTAAAATACCTTCTCATATAATAAAAATCAATAATAGCCAACATCTGAGTTTAAACAACGAATTGAAGGTTTTGAAAATAATTTAGTAAAGGTCCCCACGATGTTTGAAAGTCTTGACGAGATTCAGAAATTGAACAACGAATCTTCTCTAAATCTAAACAAGACATAACATCTCATAACCATTGAGCATGAGTAGGAGAAAAAACATCTTTCCATTTAAACAAAAGCGTCCTCCTAGCTATAAGAGAACTAAAGGTCAAAGTATGTAAATCAGATGCCTTCAGCTTAATATCTTGTCCTGCAACAATACCAAATAGGACCGTCGGAAGGTTAGGCTTAAAATTGACTTTAAAAAGTAAGGAAAAAGTTTGAAAAACTTCCTTCCAATATTTTTCAAGATTTGGACAAGTCCAAACCATATGAATTAATTAAGCTTCTCCATGAATTGAATTAAATTGAATTGACTTTATTTCTTACATCCTTCACATACATGAGGAGTAAAAATCTTTACGTTACATTTTGTGTCTAAATGTGCAATGTGCAATTATAGTAATTTATAATAATTTATGCTAAATAGAAGAGTTAACGTAACATAGAATTACACTCAACTCAGCGTGAGTTCAGCAGTCTGATGGCCTGGTGGAAGAAGCTGTCCCAGAGCCTATTGGTTCTGGCTTTTATGCTGCGGTACTGTTTCCCGGACGGTAGCAGCTGGAATAGATTGTGGTTGGGGTGATTCGGGTCTCCAATGATCTTTCAGGTCCTTTTTGCACACCTGTCTTTGTAAATATCCTGAATCATGGGAAGTTCAGAACTACAGATGTGCTGGGCTGTTCACACCACTCTCTGCAGAATCCTACGATTAAGGGAACTACATTTCCCATACCAGTCAGTGATGCAGCCAGTCAGGATGCTCTCAATTGTGCTCCTGTAGAAAGTTCTTCAGATTTGGGGCTCTTACCAAATTTCCTCAGCTGTCTGAGGTGAAAGAGGCGCTGTTGTGCCCTTTTCACCACAGCTGGTGTGTACAGACCACGAGATCCTCGGTGATGTGGATGCTGAGGAGCTTAAACCTTTTTACCCTCTCAACCCCAGATCCATTGATGTTAATAGGGGTTAGCCCGTCTCCATTCCTCCTGCAATCCACAACCAGCCCCTTTGTTTTTGCGACATTGAGGGAGAAGTTGTTTTCTTGACACCACTGTGTCAGAGAGATGACTTCTTCCCTGTAGGCCACCTCGTTATTGTTTGAGATTAGGCCAATCAATGTAGTGTCATCAGCAAATTTAATTAGCAGATTGGAGCTGTGGGTGGTGACACAGTCATGGGTATATGGAGATTAAAGGAGGGAGCTTAGTATTCAGCCCTGAAGGGATCCTGTATTGAGGGTCAGAGGGGTGGAGGTGAGGGAGCCCACTCTTACCACCTGCCGGCAATGTGACAGGAAGTCCAGGATCCAGCTGCACAAGGCAGGGTCAAGGCCGAGGTCTCTGAGCTTCCTGTCGAGCCTGGATGGAACTATTGTGTTGAATGCTGAACTGTAGTCCAAAAACAGCATTCTCACATAAGCATCCTTCTCCTCCAGATGTGTAAGGACGGTGTGTAGAGCTGTGGCTATTGCGTGGTCTGTCGATCGGTTGTGTCGGTAGGTGAATTGCAGGGGGTCCAGTGTGGGTGGTAACACACTGCAGATGTAATCCTTGACCAGCCTCTCAAAGCATTTGCTTATTATTGAGGTGAGTGTGACAGGATGCCAGTTGTTCAGACATGCTACTTTGGTCTTTTTTGGTACAGGGACAATGGTGGATAATTTGAAGCAGAAGGGCACTCTACACTGGGAGAGCGAGAGATTGTGTGATATATGTATTGTGTACTCACAATACATATATCACACACAGCACATAAAACAAAATGTTACAGGTTCATAAAATATAATCAAAATGCACATGAGGGGTGTAGTAAACAGCCCTTACAAGCCAGTGGTGATAAATCTGATTTGGAATTCTGAAACAGAATGTGGAAGGAACCCACAGCACCTGGGAATACCTACGTAGTCACAGGGAGGAACGTGCCAACTCCACACAGGCGGTGCTGGAGGTCAGGATCGAATCTGGCCCCTGGAGCCGAGAGACAATTTCAGGAGCGTTTAATAGCAATATTTAGCTGCAGCAAGGGTTAGGAGGGTCAGTAACAAATCAAGGTGACTGGCCAAGGCACACGGTGGGGACTGACTGGACAGCTGTCTCAAAGAGAGTACAGGTGTATTCTTAGATTCCTAGATACAGACTCTTAGATTCTGTAAAATGAAGGGAGAGTTCTCTTGAATATTTGCTAATGACCAAATCCAAAAATGGTTTTATTGTGAAATACTGAGCAATCAAAAATATGAGAGATTTCATTCAGTAAATTCCAAAGTAAATATTGTCTGACAAGCCTTCACATTCCATCGCTCTATTCTTACCACTAGAAAACACAGACACCCCCCCCCCCCTTTGTATAAACTCGCAGAAATAGTTTAGATCTTTTGTGGTGGAGCCAGGATTCAGAAACAGTCCCCACCCAGCCTCTCCACCATCTTCACACACTCCAAAATAGTCAGGAGCAACTCTCAGGCAAGGTCAGGAACACGAGGTTCCGGAGGCTTGATATCAAGCCTGGGGTTGGAGAGACTGTCTCAACCACACCAATACTCCCACATCATAGTTAACTCTGTACAGTCAGGAGGATTCCACTGGCTGTGGAGTTTGAGATGAAGGCAGATGAGAAGAAGAGGTTACTAAGACAAGCACAAAGTACACTGCAGATGCTGTGGTCAAATCAAGACGTACAAAAAAGCTGGATGAACTCAGCAGGTCAGGCAGCATCCGTTGAAATGAGCAGTCAACATTTCGGGTCGAGACCCTTCGTCAGGACTGAAGAAGGAGGGGGCAGGGGCCCTATAAAGAAAGTGGGGGGAGGGTGGAAAACCAATCAGAGGAAAGGTCAAGGGGTGGGGGAGGGGAAGCAGGGAGGGGATAGGCAGGAGAGGTGAAGAAGGAATCTAAGGGGAAAGCACTGTGGGTTGTAGAAGAAGGCAGAATCATGAGAGAGGTGATAGGCAGCTCGAAGAGGAGACAGAGTGAAAGTGGGATGGGGGAAGGGAGAGGGAGGGAATTACCTGAAGTTGGAGAATTCGATGTTCATACCAAGGGGCTGGAGACTACCCAGACGGTATACGAGATGTTGTTCCTCCAACCAAAGTTTGGCCTCATCATGGCAGTAGAGGAGGCCATGTATGGACATATCCGAATGGGAATGTGAGGGAGAGTTGAAGTGGGTGGCAACCGGGAGATCCTGTATGTTGTGGCGGACGGAGCGGAGGTGCTCAACGAAGCGGTCCCCCAATCTGTGTCGGGTCTCGCCGATGTAGAGGAGGCCGCACCGGGAGCACCGGATGCAATAGATTACCCCAACAGACTCACAAGTGAAGTGTTGCCTCACCTGGAAGGACTGTTTGGGGCCCTGAATGGTGGTAAGAGAGGGGGTGTAGGGACAGGTGTAGCACTTACGCTTGCAGGGATAAGTACCAGGTGGGAGATCTGTGGGGAGGGACGTGTGGACCAGGCAGTCACGGAGGGAACGATTCCTGCGAAAAGCAGAGAGGGGTAGAGAGGGAAAGATGTCCTTAGTGGTGGAGTCCTGTTGAAGGTGGCGGAAGTTGCGGAGGATAATATGCTGGATCCGGAGGCTGGTGGGGTGGTAGGTGAGGACAAGGGGGACACGGTCCCTGTTGTGGTGACGGGAGGATGAGGTGAGGGCCAAAGTGCGGGAAATGGAGGAGATGCGGGTGAGGGCATCATTGATGACGGCAAAAGGGAAACCACGATTCTTAAAGAAAGAGACAAGCCTTTGCTGTGTTTTGGCTGATTACAGACACAATGAGATGCTGATCAGAATGCATCTCCACAAAGATGTGCAGGTGTAGAACAGGTTGGCCAGAACTCAAAAGGGGCTAACAAAGAGTAAAATAGATTGTAATGTCCTCATTCACTGAGTACAAGAGATGCAGAAACAGTCAGAATCACAGTCAGGTTTATCTTTACAAACAAATGTCGTAAGCAGCAAAGTGCAAGACAAAATAATTACACTACAGGTTATAATAACTAGATAGATAGCTGGATGGCAGACACGAGAGATCCTACAGATGCTGGAAATCCCGAGCAAAAAGCGCTGGAGGAACTCAGCAGATCAGACAGCATCTATGAAAATTAAAAAACAGTTGATGTTTCAGACTGAGACCCTTCATCAGGACTTGATAGATTGATAGACAGACCAGTAACTAGACAACTAAGTGAAAGAGGAATTGCAAGGTAATGTTCATGGACCATTCAGAAAGCTGATGATGGAGGGGAAGAAGCTGTTCCAGATTCAGTGAGTGTGTGTCCTCAGGGTCCTGTACCACCTCCCTGATAGTAGGAATGAGAAGAGGGCAATGAGATGAGATAGACGCTGTAAATACTAGAATCTGGAGCCTTTAAAAAAATCTGCTGCAGGAAATTAGTGGGTCGAGCAGCATCTACAAAGGGAGAGTGATGAGGTTTTGGTTTGAGAGCCTGCCTTGGGAGTGCAGAAGAGGGGAGATTGTGATTTCAGAGATTAATAGCTAACATATGGTAAATTGAAAGACACAGGAAATTCTGCAGATTATAGTACGGTAATCCCGATGAAAGGTCTCAGTCTAAAATGTCAACTGTCCATTTCTCTCCAAAAATGCTGTCTGACCTGCTGAATTTCTCCAGCATTTTGAGTGTTTCCAACAGATAGAAGGAGGAGGCAGGAGGGCAACAGGGAGACAGGGTCCCTTGCGCCCCTGGGGTATTAACTGAATCAGAATTAAGTTTATTCTCACTGATTTACATGATGTGAAATTCTTCATTCAGCTTCCCTCTGCCCCCATGATCTTACACACCCAGTGCTCACTCTGTTAGGGACTCCTGCTCATTAATGCAGATATCTAATTAACCAGCAACTCAATTCATAAAAGCATGCAGACATGGTTTAGAGGTTCAGTTGATGTTCAGACCCAAACATCAGAACGGGGAGGAAATGTGACCTAAATGACTTTGACCATTGAATGATTATTGGTGCCAGAGAGGGTGATTTGAGTGTCTTGGAAACTGATTTCCTGGGATTTTCAAGCACAACAGTGTCTAGAGTTTACAGAGAATGGTGTGAGAAACAAAAAACATCCAGTGAGCAGAAGTTCTGAGGGGTAAATCGCCTTGTTAATGAGGGAGGTCAGAGGAGAATGGCCAGACTGGTTCAAATAACAACACGTTACAACTGCGGTGTGTAGAAGAGCATCTCTGAATGCACAACATGTCGAACCTTGATGAGGATGGGCTACAACAGAGGAAGATCACAAACGTACACTCAGTGACCACGTACAGGAGATGCATACCACCTCCACAAGATCATCCTGATGCTCAGAAGTCTCCTACGCTCTCCAGCTTCTTGCTAAAACAGGTCCACAGATCCTGGCACTTCCTCCGCATCAGCGCTGTGGGAGTTTCTTCCCCAGGACTGCAGAGAAAGGCTCACCCCACCTCCTCAAGGGCAATTAGAGATTAGCGATAACACCCAGATCCCAAAAAAGGAAATCTAATTCTATACCTCCCCTGATGAATGGAAACAAGAATGCACAGGTGTGTTTAAAATTCTTGAAGGTCAATGCATCATCAATCAACCTGAAGAGCCATTGGGAAAGATTATTCATCATGAAATGTGAGTCACACCCAGCATCACTGCCTCTGTACTGCTTTTCCAAAAGTTCACTACTGTCATTAAATTGTTTTGGTAACATTTATAGGGAGAAACAGCTCACCAGTGGTTCTGTTTGCTGCCTGAGTCTGGAAGAGTTGCATTTTTGTAGCGCCAACAACTGCAGCCATCTTCAGAGTGATCTCAGCCACACCACTGGTCACAGGCCTCCAGTCGAGCAAACAAGCCTCCACCACTGCCCCTCACGTAATGCAGGGGCCAGATTGTGCACAGCAAGGTCCCACAAACAGTGACAGAACAATAGCCAGGGTAGGTGACAAGTAGCCCTCAGTCAAAGAGATTTAATCCATCTCTAACTCCCTGACAGCTTATCACATTACCATCACCGAAACCCCACTGCTGATATCCTGGGAGCTGCCCCTCACCGGACACTGGATTGGAGTCGCTGTCTACACGGTGTGGCTATGAGGACAGGGTCTCCGTAGTGAATAACTCAAACCCTAACTCGCCAAAGCCCATCCACCATCTGCAAGGCTCGAGTCAGGAGTCTGATGCAATATTCTTCACTCATTGAGTGCATCTTAACCAACACTCAGGAACAATAATACTCAATAACAGAGTGCAGAATAAAGTGTAACAGTCACGGGGAAAGGGCAGCATAGGTAGACAATAAGGTGCAAGGTCATAATGAGATAGATTGAGGTGAAGAATCCACAGCGTTCAGAAAAGGCAAAAGGTGGGGTGTGTGCTCCATGATGAACTCTCTGTGGTGCTCCAATGTAGTGGTTTTGTTGTACACGTGTTCCCCCAACCTGGAATACCTAATAAAGTGTCAACAGTTCTATTTGCTGAGAGAGTTCCCCTCTGTGATCCCGATCAGTTTACATACTGCCGTCGGCCAACTGTAGTCAGGCACTCGAGATATTGCGTGCTGCGGTCACCGAAAACGAAACAGTGCACCCCAACACATTTCAAATCCTAGTTGGAGACTTCGACCAGGCTTGTCTGAAGAAATCTCTGCCCAATCACCATCAGCATCAGGGGTCCCAACACATGAAACTACTGCTATACTACGAGAAGGAATGCCTAGCATTCCATGTTCAGACTGCACTTTGGGAAATCTGATTACTTGGCTGTCCTTCTACCTGCTTGCAGGTAGAGGCCAAAGATCAAAGGTCCAGAGACAGGGACAACAAAGAGAGGGTAGTGGAAGGCAGAGGAGCGGCTACAGAATCGCTTTGAGTCAGCGGCTGAGCCGCGTGGATCCAATGCCATATGTCATAGGCAGAGTCAAAGCTGGTGATGAATCAACATATAGGAGGGAGATTGAGAATCTGGCTGAGTGATGCCACAACAACAACATCTTACTCAACGTCAGCAAGATCAAGGAGCCGATCAGTGACTTCAGGAAGGGGAAACCGGGGGTTCATGATCCAGTCCTCTCCAGGGAATTAAAGGTGGAGAGGGTCGGCAATGTTAAATTCCTCTCAGAGTTACCATTTCGGAGGACCAGTCCTGGGCACAGCCCACGAGTGCAATTACGAAGAAAGCATGGCAGCCCCTCTACTCCCTTAGAAGTTTGTGAAGATTCAGCATGACATCTAAAACTTTGACAAACATCCATAGACCTGTGGTGGAGAGGAAGGACTGGTTGCATCACAACCTGGTATGTAAACATCAGATCCTACAAAAAGCAGTGGATACGTCCCAGTCCATCATGAGTAAAGCCATCCCCTCCATTGAGCCCATCGGCACAGAGCGCTGTTGCAGGAAAGCAGCATCCATCATCGGGGCTCCCACCACCCAGCCCATGCTCTCTTCTCACTGCTGTCATCAGAACCCCCACCACCCAGGCCATGCTCTCTTCTCACTGCTGTCATCAGGACCCCCACCACCCAGACCATGCTCTCTTCTCACTGCTGTCATCAGAACCCCCACCACCCAGACCATGCTCTCTTCTCACTGCTGCCATCAGGGACCCCCACCACCCAGGCCATGCTCTCTTCTCACTGCTGTCATCAGGGACCCCCACCACCCAGCCCATGCTCTCTTCCCACTGCTGCCTTCAGGAAGGAGGTACAGGTCCTCAGGGCCCACACCACCAGGTTCAGGAACAGCTACAACCCCTCAACCATCATGCCTGAACCAGAGGGGATAATCTCCCTCACCTTCACTTGCCCCATCACCGAACTGTTCCCACAAGCTGTTCACTCACTTTCAAGGACTTTTCAACTCATGTTCTCGATATTTATTGCTTATTTATTTATTATTATTTTCTCTCTTGTATTTGCAGAGTTTGTTGGCTTTGGAACAGTGGTTGTTCGTCCACCATGCCAGCTGTGGTCTTCCATTGATTCTTTTATGGTTCTGAAACATCTAAAACCCGGCACTTGAAGTAACCAGTCCTGTCCCCGAGCCATCCAAATCTCTGTAATGGCCACCACATCATATCTCCAAATACTGATCCACGCTCTAAGCTCATCCGTTTTGTTCACAATACTCATTGTGTTAAAATAGACACATCTCAAACCATCGGTCTGAGTGCGTCCCTTCTCTATCACCTGCCTGTCCTCCCTCTCGCACTGTCTCCATGCTTTCCCTATTTGTGAGCCAACTGCCTCTTCCCCAGTCTCTTCAGTTCGGTTCCCACCCCCCCAACAATTCTAGTTTAGACTCTCCCCAGTAGCCTTAGCAAACCTCCCTGCTAGGATATTGGTCCCCCTGGGATTCAAGTGCACCCCGTCCTTTTTGTACAGGTCACACCTGTCCCAAGAGGTCCCAATTATCCAGAAATCAGAATCCCTGTTGCCTGCTCTAATCCCTCAGCCACATATTTATCCCCCACCTCATTCTATTCCTATTCTCGGTGTCGTGTGGCACAGGCAGTAATCCCGAGATTACTACCTTTGCAGTCCTGCTTCTCAACTTCCTTCCTAACTCCCTGTGGTCTGTTTTCAGGACCTCTTCCCCATTCCTACCGATGTCGACACTATCACTATTAGCTGTGTCACTGTGTGCCTCTATAAACCAGGAAAGCTTTTGCATCCTCTTCCCCCAGGCAGGAAGTTCTTGTGGTTTTCAGCACTGCCAGCTGTGTTTAAAGATTAGCTTTTTGTTTGTCACATGTACATCAACACAAACAGTGAAATGTGTCAATGACCAGTGGAGTCCGGGACGTGGCTGTGGCAGCCCGCAAATATCGCCATTTGTTTTTAACCAGAGGGTGGTGAATCTGTGGAATTCATTGACACGGATGTCTGTGGCCTCCTTCAGTTCCTCAATGAACCTGAGCAGAGGGCTCAAAAAGAGGATCTTCATAGCAGTCATAGAGTCCATTCTCACATACGGATGCAAGACGTGGAGTCTCACCAAGACCATGAGCAAGTCACTAGATGGTTGCTATAAATGAATGCTCCGGATGGCTCTTAACGTGAGTTGGCAACAGTACGTGATGAACGTCGAGCTCTATGACAACCTACCAATGTTCACTACTAAAATCCATTCGAGAAGACTGCAACTAGCGGGGCACTGTCTACGCCACCCTGAGCTATCTGCCAGCCTAGTCATCACATGGGAGCCCAAGCACGGGAGGATGAACCCTGGGCACTCTCCCAAGAATATGGTCAACACGCTCCTTGAAGATAGTGGCGTGGCTAACGTAGATGAGCTGAACACACTGATGAGGGAGAGGGAGGAGTGGAGAGTCCGTCATCGTGCCCGACGCCAGCCCCCTAGGCCTGAGTTGACATAGTAGTAGATGTCTGTGGAGGCCAAGTCATTAGGTATATTTAAAGCTGAGGCTGATCAGTTCTGGATGAGTCAGGGTGTCAAAGGTTATGGGGAGAAGGCAGGAGAATGGGGTCGAAGGGGGATAATAAATCAGCCATGATAGAATGGCCCAATTCTGCTCCTATGTCTTATAGTCTTATCATAGCATGCCCACAACTTACTAACCCTAAACCATACGTCTTTAACCATATAAACCATATAACAATCACAGCACGGAAACAGGCCATTCCGGCCCTCCTAGTCCGTGCCGAACTCTTAATCTCACCTAGTCCCACCTACCCGCACTCAGCCCATAACCCTCCACTCCTTTCCTATCCATATACCTATCCAATTTTACCTTAAATGACACAACTGAACTGGCCTCTACTACTTCTACAGGAAGCTCATTCCACACAGCTATCACTCTCTGAGTAAAGAAATACCCCCTCGTGTTTCCCTTAAACTTTTGCCCCCTAACTCTCAAATCATGTCCTCTCGTTTGAATCTCCCCTACTCTCAATGGAAACAGCCTATTCACGTCAACTCTATCTATCCCTCTCAACATTTTAAATACCTCGATCAAATCCCCCCTCAACCTTCTACGCTCCAATGAATAGAGACCTAACTTGTTCAACCTTTCTCTGTAACTTAAGTGCTGAAACCCAGGTAACATCCTAGTAAATCATCTCTGCACTCTCTCTAATTTATTGATATCTTTCCTATAATTCGGTGACCAGAACTGTACACAATATTCCAAATTTGGCCTTACCAATGCCTTGTACAATTTTAACATTACATCCCAACTTCTGTACTCAATGCTCTGATTTATAAAGGCCAGCGTTCCAAAAGCCTTCTTCACCACCCTATCTACATGAGATTCCACCTTCAGGGAACTATGCACTGTTATTCCTAGATCTCTCTGTTCCACTGCATTCCTCAATGCCCTACCATTTACCCTGTATGTTCTATTTGGATTATTCCTGCCAAAATGTAGAACCTCACACTTCTCAGCATTAAACTCCATCTGCCAACGTTCAGCCCATTCTTCTAACCGGCATAAATCTCCCTGCAAGCTTTGAAAACCCACCTCATTATCCACAACACCTCCTACCTTAGTATCATCAGCATACTTACTAATCCAATTTACCACCCCATCATCCAGATCATTTATGTATATTACAAACAACATTGGGCCCAAAACAGATCCCTGAGGCACCCCGCTAGTCACCGGCCTCCATCCCGATAAACAATTATCCACCACTACTCTCTGGCATCTCCCATCTAGCCACTGTTGAATCCATTTTATTACTCCAGCATTAATACCTAACGACTGAACCTTCTTAACTAACCTTCCATGTGGAACTTTGTCAAAGGCCTTGCTGAAGTCCATATAGACTACATCCACTGCCTTACCCTCGTCAACATTCCTCGTAACTACTTCAAAAAATTCAATAAGGTTTGTCAAACATGACCTTCCACGCACAAATCCATGCTGGCTACTCCTAATCAGATCCTGTCTATCCAGATAATTATAAATACTATCTCTAAGAATACTTTCCATTAATTTACCCACCACTGATGTCAAACTGACAGGTCTATAATTGCCAGGCTTACTTCTAGAACCCTTTTTAAACAATGGAACCACATGAGCAATACGCCAATCCTCCGGCACAATCCCTGTTTCTAATGACATCTGAAAGATCTCCGTCAGTGCTCCTGCTATCTCTACACAAACTTCCCTCAAGGTCCTGGGGAATATCCGGTCAGGACCCGGAGATTTATCCACTTTTAAATTTCTTAAAAGCGCCAGTACTTCCACCTCTTTAATTGTCATAGGTTCCATAACTTCCTTACTTGTTTCCCACACCTTACACCATTCAATATCCTTCTCCTTAGTGAATACCGAAGAGAAGAAATCGTTCAAAATCTCTCCCATCTCCCTCGGCTCCACACATAGCTGACCACCCTGATTCTCTAAGGGACCAATTTTATCCCTCACTATCCTCTTGCTTTTAATATAACTGTAGAAGCCTTTCGGATTTACTTCCACCTTATTTGCCAAACCAAACTCGTAACTTCTTTTAGCTTTTCTAATCCCTTTCTTAAGTTTCCTTTTACATTCTTTATATTCCTCGAGCAATTCCTTTACTCCATGCTGCCTATATCTATTGTAGACATCCCTCTTTTTTCGAACCAAGTTTCTAATATCCCTTGAAAACCATGGCGCTTTCAAACCTTTAACCTTTCCTTTCAACCGAACAGGAACATAAAGATTCTGTACCCTCATAATTTCACCCTTAAATGACCTCCATTTCTCTATTACATCCTTCCCATAAAACAACTTGACCCATTCCACTCTCTCTAAATCCCTGCGCATCTCCTCAAAGTTAGCCTTTCTCCAATCAAAAATCTCAACTCTAGGTCCAGTCCTGTCCTTCTCCATAATTATATTGAAGCTAATGCTATTGTGATCACTGGACCCGAAGTGCTCCCCAACACATACATCTGTCAGCTGACCTATCGCATTCCCTAACAGGAGATCCAACACTGCCCCATCTCTAGTCGGTACTTCTATGTATTGTTGCAAAAAGCTATCCTGCACACATTTCACAAACTCTAAACCATCCAGCCCTTTTACAGAATGAGCTTCCCAATCTATGTGTGGAAAATTAAAATCTCCCACAATCACCACCTTGTGTTTACTACAAATATCTGCTATCTCCTTACACATTTGCTCTTCCAACTCACGCTCCCCATTAGGTGGCCTATAATACACTCCTATCAGTGTTACTACACCTTTCCCATTCCTCAATTCCACCCAAATAGCCTCCCTAGAGGAGCTCTGTAAGCTATCCTTCCAAAGCACCGCCATAAGATTTTCTCGGACAAGCAATGCAACACCTCCTCCTCTGGCCCCTCCTACTCTATCACACCTGAAGCAACTAAATCCAGGAATATTTAGTTGCCAATCACACCCTTCCTGCAACCATGTTTCACTAATAGCTACAACATCATAATTCCAGGTATCAATCCACACTTTAAGCTCATCCACCTTTCTTACAATGCTCCTAGCATTAAAATAGATACATTTAAGATACTCTCCACCTCCTCCTCTCTTTTCATCCCTAGCAATGCATTCAAATTTATTATCCTTTTCTTTCTTCTCCCCTACAACTTCGGGCTGAGCGCATCCCTCCTCCATCACCTGCCTGTCCTCCCTCACACACGGTCTACTTACTTGCTCTACTGGTGAACTAACCTCCTCTCCCATAGTTTCCTCAAATTGATTTCCGCCCCCCCATCTTACTAGTTTAAAGTCTGCCCCGTAGCCCTAGCAAACCTCCCCGCTAGGATATTGGTCCCCCCAGGATTCAAGTGTAACCCGTCCTTCTTGAACAGGTCACGCCTGCCCCAGAAGAGGTCCCAATGATCCAGAAACTTGAATCCCTGCCCCCTGCTCCAATCCCTCAACCACGCATTCATCCTCCACCTAATTCCATTCCTACTCTCACTGTCGCGTGGCACAGGCAGTAATCCCGAGATTACTACCTTTGCGGTCCTTCTTCTTAACTGCCTTCCTAACTCCCTATACTCTCGTTTCAGGACCTCTTCCCCTTTCCTACCTATGTCATTGGTACCTACATGTACCACGACCTCTGGCTCCTCACCCTCCCACTTCAGGATATCTTGGACGCGATCAGAAACGTCCCGGACCCTGGCACCAGGGAGGCAAACTACCATCCGGGACTCCCGATCACCTCCACAGAACCGCCTGTCTGAACCCCTGACTATCGAGTCCCCTATTACTATGGTCCTCTTTCTTCTATCCCTACCCTTCTGAGCTACAGGGCCGTCCTCTGTGCCGGAGGCCCGGCCACTGTCACTTCCTCCAGGTAGGCTGTCCCCCCCAACAGTACTCAAACATGAGTACTTATTGTCAAGGGGTACAGCCACTGGGGTACTCTCTAGTACCTGCCCCTTCCCCTTCCTGACCGTGACCCACCTATCTGCCTCCCGTGGCCCCGGAGTGACCACCTGCCTGTAACTCCTCTCTATCACCTCCTCACTCTCCCTGACCAGGCGAAGGTCATCGAGCTGCAGCTCCAGTTCCCTAATTCGGTCCCTCAGGAGCTGCAGTTCGGCGCACCTGGCGCAGATGTGGACGTCCGGGAGGCTCGGAGACTCCAGAATCTCCCACATCCGACACCGAGAACAACAAGCTGCCCTCACACTCATACTTCCCGAATAACTGAAAATAACAAGAACTAAGCCCTCTGAGCCCAAGCCCTACACTCTGCTCCCGGCTCACTCCGCTGCCCGCAAACGAAGCTGCCCGCTGCTTAAGGCTGCGTTCTTTTTATATCTTCCCTCCTTCCCAGGCCTCCTTCACGCGCCTGCGCAGTCCCGCCTCTCAGAACTCCGATCTGAGAAGCAATTTGAAATTGGGATGAGAGAGAGAACTGGAGCACCTGAAGGAAACCCATGAGGACACGGGGAGAATGAACAAACTCCTTACAGTCAGCGGGGGGATTTGAACCCCGATTGCTGGCACTGTAATGCATTTTGTTAAAGTGCCACCTCTCACTCTCTGCCAGACATTACGGCAGTTGCTGCAGGAGTCTCCCTTCCTAATGTGCGAACCCCTCACCCTGCTCCCAACATCGGAACAGGAAAACCCAGGCTGACCACCAAATGGGCAGTGCTGACAGAGGACCATCCTGCCCATGGAGTGAGACAACATGGAGGCAAACCCTTCAGCCCAACACATCCATGCTAACTGAGTTCCCCAGGGAGCTGGTCCCACCTTCCTGCACCCCTCAGGTCTCCTGCGCATGTACTTACCTAAATTGCTCTTAAGCATTCAAGTTTAATTGTCATTCAATCATACAACAGGCAAAGAAAACCGTGTTCCTCTGGGGTCAAGGTACAAAACACAGAACCAACAGTCACACACGGCACACTGCACAGATTCCAGGTAAACATACAAGTTACAAAAGATATATATACAAAATAATAATAGCCTAGCCCAAGTCACCGAGGGTCGTGGCCTGTGGTTTCCTGGAACTGTATTGCTGCAAGAACAAGTACAGCACGCTGCAGTTCCTCATCGTGCGCCTGTGCAGCTACGGAAGAACGCAACCAAATTACCTTCCTCCAAGCAAACACTAGAGAGCTGCTCTGACGGGGGAGGGAGCAGCCCCCAGCCCCACACAGAATCCAGCTCCAGCATCTCCTTCCCCAGTGGCTACAACAGGTGACCACAGTGGGTTTAAAGTCTGGCACAACATTGTGGGCTGAAGGGCCTGTACTGTCTCACACCTCTGATGTTAAACACATGTCCTCGTTTCGCTAACCACTACCTTTGCCAGCCTCTGTGCAACCGCGCCACCCTGTACCCACACTGACAGCAAAATCAATGACACTGAAAAGTCTTTGTACCATCGGGTTAAAATATTTCTTCCGGGAAGTGTTTGTGTTACTCGATTTCAGTAACAAGTACAAGTACAAGCTAACGGTAACGTGATATCTGTTAGTGACCTTGAAGGGGAAATATTTTCCCTCTACACTGGAGATAGTTCCCATGGTCAAACTAATCTTTGAGCAATATCGTTATATCCACAAACTTACAATTCAGAGTGTGAGAATTCAAATGCTCACACTCTTACCCAAACTTGTTAGATTCAGGTTTAAAGTTCAAAGTAAAATTTATTATCAGGGTATATACATGTCACCACGTACAACCCTGAGATTCATTTTCCTGTGGGCATACTTAGCAAATCTATAGAACAGTAACTAAACAGGATCAATGAACAAACTGTGCAAATCAAATAAATAACGAAATTGAAATAACAAGTTAAAGAATCCCGAAAGTGAAAACTTCAGTTGTGGGAACACCGGAAATGGAATGAGTGTAGTTATCCCCTTTTGTTCAAGAGCCTGATGGTTGAGGGGCAGTAACTGTTCTTGAACCTGGTGGTGTGAGTCCTGAGGCAGCACGGCCTAGGTGGTGAGGATTTTTGATGATGGATGCTGCATTTCCACAGTAACTTTTCATGTAGATGTGCTCAAGGGTTGGGAGGGCTTTAGCACACCACATATACATCAAAACAGTGAAATGCAACGTTTGCATCAACAACCAACACACCGGAGGATGTGCTTGGGCAGCCCGCGAGGGTCGACCCACACTCCGGCACCAACGATGTCAGCAGAGCAACACAAGCAACCACAAGACAGGAGCACAACAAGCCTTTCTTGCACACACACAAACACAGAGACAGACACACACACAAACCTCCAACTCCAGGACAGGCTGCCTTCAGGCATTCAACCCTTGGCCCCAGACTTGCAGACATCAGGTTTCCAACCACCAGACCCTGGCCCAGACTCAGATCTCCATGAATGACCATAGAATACGCTCAGTGCCCACATTATTGGGAACCTCCCTTACCTAATGAGGAGCCACTGAGTGTACGCCCACGGTCTTCCGCTGTTGAGGCCCATCCATTTCAAAGTTCGATGTGTTGTGCATTCAGAGATGCTCTTCTGCACACCACTGTCGTAACACGTAGTTATTGAGTTACTGTCAACTTCCTGTCAGTTTGAACCAGTCTGGCCATTCACCTCTGACCTCTCTCATTAACAAGGTGTTCCTATCCACAGAACTGCCTCTCACTGGATTTTTTTTTTGTTTTTCACACTATTCTCTGTAAACTCTAGAGACTGTTGTGCATGAAAATCCCAGGGGATCAGCAGTTTCTGAGATACTCAAACCACCCCATCTGGCACCAACAATCTTTCCACGGTCAAAATCACTTTGTCACATTTCTTTCCCATTCTGATGTTTGGTCTGAACAACTGAACCTCTTGACCATGTCCACATCCTTTTATGTATTGAGTTGCCTCATGATTGGCTGATTAGATATTTGCATTATGAGTAGACGTACAGGTGTAACTAACAGAGTGGCCACTGAGTGTGTCTGCCTTCACTCACAGTGGAAAGAGCACAAGGAAAATTGAACAGGTTACTGGCAGGAGATTTGTGATGGTCTGGAGATGCAGGTGTGATTTAAGGACTATCCCCTTAGATAAACATTGCCTGTCACCCTCTTTTACCAGAAATAAGGAAGTCCATCCTTGTCGTGACTGAACATAGCCGGGGGGTAATTCTTCTGAGCTGTCAAGGCGCAAGAACAATTTACAGAAGTTTACATTGTCTCTGCACAGTCACAAGCGTGACTGACAATCTGCAGAGGAATCACTCTGAGCCGTGCACAACGGCTACCAATGAAAACCAAAAGACATTGGAGCAGAACCCAGCCCATCGAGTCTGCTGTGCCATTCAGTCACGGCTGATTTATTAGAAATACCCAAACATCTGCAGATGCTGGAAATCCAAAGCAACACACACAAAACAATGGAGGAACTTAGCAGGCCAGGCAGCATCTATGGAAATAAATAAACAGTTGACGTTTTAGGCCAAGACCCTTGAAGGACCTTGTCCCAAAGCGTTGACCGTTTTCCATAGATGCTGTCTGACCTGCTGAGTTCCTCCAGCACTTTATGGCTGATTTATTATCCCCTCTCAACACCATTCTCCTGCCTTCTTCCTGTAACCTTTCATGCCCTGACTATTCAAGAACCGATTAACCTCTGCCTTAAATACTGTATACCCAATGACTTGGCCTCGACAACTGTCTGTGGGAAGTAATTCCAAAGATTCACTACCCTCCGACAAAAGAAACTCCTTCTCATCTCTGTTCTAAATGGACGCCCCTCTATTCTGACGCCGTGCCCGCTGGTCCTAGACTCCCCTACTATAGGAAACATCCTCTACACATCCACTCTATCTTGGCCTTTCAATATTCAATTGGTTTCAATGAGATCCCCCCTCATTCTAAACTCCGGAGAGTACAGGCCTTGAACCATTGAAAGCTCCTCATATGTTAACCCTTTCATACCTGGGATAATTCTCGTGAACCTCGTCTGAACCCTCCCAAATGGCAGCACAACTTTTCTTAGACAAGGGGCCGAAAACTGCTCACGATAATCCAAGTGCAGTCTGACCAATGCCTTATAAATCTTCAGCATTACACCTTTGCTTTTATATCCTCATCCTCTCGAAATGAATGGACTTACTAACACACAAACACCTCACAGCCAAGCTGCAGTTGGGGGTGGTGATCGAGTGGAGGGTTTAAACCTCCTTACTCTCATCAGTTAATAGTGAGAGAATCCAGAAGGCAGAGGTGCAAACGAGACCTAGTTCAGGGTTATACCAGAAAGATTTAGGCCATTCAGCCCACCAAGTTTGTGACACCATTCCATCATGACTGATTTATTTTCCTCCTTAACCCAGTTCTCCTGGCTTCTTCCCATAACCTGAGGTTTCTAAGGGGATTGAAGATTATGGGAGAATGGGTTTGAGAAAAAAATAAATCAGATACGATTGAACAGCAGAGCAGATTCAATAGGTCGAATGGCTCCATTATGTTTAAAGGTAAACACCTGCAGCAACATCGCACCTGCCCCAACCTGGAGTGTGAGCAACACGAGTTTAATCCAGTCGAAAGGAGGAGTGTATCCCCCACCACATCCAGCACAGAGGCCACCCCATCCATGGCAAACCTCAGTAACTCTCACCAACTCATAACCAGCAAACAGGAGCAACACTTCATATTGTGTCTGGGAAGCCTCCAGAATTGGAGGGCACGAACATCGATTGATCATACTTATGGAATTTTCCCCTCAATTTCCCACTCTGGCTTATTACCTCCTCACCTCATTTGCCTATCACCTCCCCCGATACCCCTCCTCCTTCCCTTTCCGCCATAGTCCACTCTTCTCCTCTATTGGATCCCTCCCTCTTTACTTTTCCCTCCTGTCACCTCTCAGCTTCTTTCTTCACCCTCCCTGCCCCACCCATTGGCTTTATCCATCACCTTCTAACTTGTCCTCCTTCCCCCCCCCCCACCATTTTTAAAATTCTGGCATCTTCTCCCTCCCTTTCCCGTCTTGAGGAAGGGTCTCAGCCTGAAACATCAACTGTTTATTCATCTCCATGGATGTTGCCTGAGCTGCTGAGTTTCTCCAGTATTTTTTGTGTGTTGCTCTGGATTTCCAGCATCTGCAGAATCTCCTGTGTTAACAACAAGGAAGTGTTGCCACAACAGACCAGATGATAAACAGTTCACTTGCGGAAAGTATTTTCCATTTTAAAATCTCTTGTAGAATCAGCGAAGAGTTTTGATCAAGAAATAAGACAAAATAGTTTCCAGCACTCAGGCTCAGTAGCAAGAAGACCAGGGTGTACGCGATAAGATTTGGATGTTCTACCTAACAATCCACCAAAGGTTTCGTGCAGATATAACAAAATCAGAGCATAGATCAGTACAGCACGGTGCAAGCTCAGGACATTGTACCAACCCTGTAACCTACTCTAAAATCAGTCTAGTCCTTCCCTCCCACACAGCCCTCCATTTTGTTATCATCCATGTGCCTATCTAAGAGTCCTCTAAATGTCCCTAATGTACCTGCCTCTACCACCACCTGGCAGCACATTCCACACACCCACCAATCTCCGTGTAAAGAACCTGCCCCCGACACCCCTGCCCCATTCTTTCCTCCAGTCTCTTCAAAGTTATCCCCTCACATTAGCCATTCCATGCCAGGAAAAGTCTCCAGCCGACCAATTTTATCATCTTGTACACCTCTCTCAAGTCACCTCTCATACTCCATCTCTCCAAAAAGAAAAACATTTGTTAACATTTACCGCCAGGGAATTGAATGCAGAAGTAGGGCAGTTATACCTAGGACTGGGCGAGACCACACCTGAGGTTGGAGTGGATCACTATTTATAAGAAATCACCCACTGGTACAAAGATTGCGTAAAAATTATTTCTCCAAGAGTTGCCATTGGAACGCTCTTCCTCAGAGATAGAGGGTAGTGTCCTTGAATAATTGGAAGGTAGAAGTACATTACAAGAGACTGCAAGTAATAGGAGCAGGTGTAGGCCATTCGGCCCATCAAATACAATCTGACATTCCATCATGGCTGACTTATTATTCCCCACAACCCCATTCGCCTGCCTTCTCTCTGTAACCTTTGACACCCTGACTAATCAAGAAATTGTCAACCTCCACTTTAAATATACCCAATGACTTGGCTTCCACAAACATCTGTAGTAATGAATTCCACAGATTCATTATCCTCTGGCTAAAGAAATTCCTCCTCATCTCTTTTGTAAATGAACATCACTCTATTCTGAGGCTGTGCCCTCTGGTCCTGGACCCCCCCCCCCCACTATAGGAAACGCCCTCTCCTCACCCACTCTATCTGGGTCTTTCAGTTCTGGTAGGAGTTCCTTTCTGCAACTGACTCAGACACCATCTTCCCTTAATGAATCCATGCCGAGCATCCCCGGACAATCTGTGGCTTTTTATCATGAAAATAGGTATAGCAGAACAGATTCTATAATTTACCAATGCCAAAGTTAAGCCACCTGATCTATCACTAACCCTTTCTTCTCTTCTTAAACAACAATACAGATTTGAGTCCAAAACATCGACTGTTTATTCCTCTCCATAGATGCTGACTGACTTGCTGAGTTCCTCCAGCATTTTGTGTGTGTTGCTCTGGATTTCCAGCGTCTGCAGAATCTCGTGTTTTCATTTCACTAATGTCCTTGAGGGAAGGAAAACTACCAATCTCACCTACACACACACACACACACACACACACACACACACACACACACACACACACACACACACACACACACACACACACACACACACACACACACACACACACACTCTCCTGGTGTCACTCCTGTGACCAAGGTAGGGACAATGATGATTACGCAATCCCCCACCCCCTCTCTCCCTCCCCACATCTCACTTTCTCTCACACACAGACACACGCATCCTGCACAGCCTCTTCTGAGAGCCTGGGCCACTTTCAAACTTCCTCTTTTACTATATTTAACCCATCCAAGATTGGTTTTGACAGACAGACATACTTTATTGATGTTAAGCCGTTGGTTTACCAATCTCATATATACCGAGCTAATTTCTGCAGACGTACATTCTGACGGCTGTATCACCACCTGGCATGGAGGGGCCACTGTAGAGGATCAGAAAAAGCTACGGAAAGTTGTGAACTCAGCCAGCTCCATCCTGGGCACTAACTTCCCCACCATCGAGGACACCTTCCAGGAATGATGCCTCAAAAAGCTGGCTGGCACCCGTCATTAAGGGCCCCCAACACCCAGGACGTGCCCCCTTCTCATTGTTACCATCAGGGGGGAGCCACAGGAGCCTGAAGATACAGACTCAGTGATTCAGGAACAGCTCCCTCCCCTCCACCACCAGATTTCTGAACGGACAATAAACCGATGAACACAACATCACCATTTTTTTCTTTTTTTTTGCACTACTTAATTTATTTTTTTATATTTCTTGTTGTAATTTATATGTTTTTACTACATACTGCAATTTACAACTGCCATAAAACAAATCTCACAACATATGCCAGTGATAATAAACCTGATTCTGATTGTGAGATACAGTGAAAACCTTTGTCTGACATCCATACATACATTTATTTATTTAGAGATACGGCTCAGAACAGGCCCGTCTGGCCCAACAAGCCACGCTGCCCAGCCTAGCCTCATCACAGAACGATATAAAATGACCAATTGACCTACAAACCAATATGTCTTTGGACTGTGGGAGGAAACAGGAGCACCCGGAGGAAATCCACACACACACGGGAAGGACGCTGGAATTGAACTCCAACTCTCCGAGCTGTAATAGCGTCGCGCTAACCACTACGCTACTGTGGTGCCCCATGTAAACATAGTGAAAAGACAAAAGAACGTAGTTTATAATGTTACAGTTACAGAGAAACTGCAAAGCTGTTCAGCAATAAGGCTCACCAGCTACTATATAGTAGACTGGAAGATCAAGAGTTCATCTTAATCTTATAGGAAAGTCTTACAAGTTATCTTTAGCATAAGAGATCCATTCAAGAGTCTAATAACTGCAGAGTAGAAAGGAAAACAATAACAGAATGCAGAATAAAGTGTAGCAGTTACAGAGAGAGTGCAGTGCAGGTGGAGAATAAGGTGCATGGAAGAGACGGAGGGGAGTAATGATGGAGCTAAGCAGCGACTCCTTTGCTTGCATCTTCAGAAGCAGCTCTATTTCCACCTTTAATATCTCTATTTTTGCCTATCAGGGTTCTTTTGAAGACCCCGACCTGGGGTTACACGCTGACTTCGGTTCTTTGCGGGAATGGGACCCGTTCTCGGGTTTCATACCGGCCGTTGTTGTTCGGCACGCCAAGAGCCCGGCTCGGATCGCGGGGCTCTGGAGATGGGTGGATCGAGGGTCAGCGGCACAACAGAGGACCCGTGTGTCATCAGGGGAGTCAGAATTTCTACGGCTGTGTGCCCGGAGACTCGAGATCTTTGAGAACTTCGGGCACAGAGCTCGAAAAAAGTGACATAACGGACTTTTAACGTCGTAAACCAGCGAGTTGTTTGTTACGTCTCCCTGCTCACTGGGAAAACTGAGACACCTCCTTCCCCCTTATTAGGGAGAGAGAGAGCCTGTGGTATGTCATACACTGGGTTAAACTTGATTCCAACTAAACCCTCGCCTTTCTTCATTATTCACAGGCTCACAAAATTTTTTGGGATTTTCACTAATTTTATTTGCCAGCGTTTGCTCTCCGGTCTCATCGTTTCCCCACTTAACCTTACTCCTGCACTCCACTGCTCACAATGAAAACTCTCCTGCCCTCTGCCATCTGCCCCCTCACAGGATAGAATCTTAGAGTCATAGAGCACTACAGCACAGAAACAGGCTCTTCAGCCCATTGAGTCCGTGCTGATCTAGTCCCATAGCCTGCACCTGGATCATAGCCCTTCATACCTCTCCCATCCATGTATCTCTGAGTAAACAAGCTCTCCTCATGTTCCCCTTACATATTTCACTTTCACCCCTAACCTATGACCTCTAGTTCTAGTCTCACCCAACCTCAGTGGAAAAAGCTGACATTTACCCTATCTATACCCATCAATTCGGTACACCTCTATCAAGCCTCCCCACATTCTCCCACGCTCCAACGAATAAAATCAGAAATAACATCGCCTCCTCGCTGATAATCATCACTGGCACATCTCATGAATGTGTGCTTATCCCACTGCTCCATTCTCTCTACACCCACTACTGTGTGCCTAGGCACAGCTCAATCTGCCTTACATATACCCAATGACTTGGCCTTCACAGCCACTGGTGGCAACAAATCCCACAGATTCACCACTCTCTGACTAAAGAAATTTCTCCTTATGCTGGTGGAACACAGCAGGCCAGGCAGCATCTATAAGGAGAAGCACTGTCGACGTTTCAGGCCGAGACCCTTCATCAGGACTAACTGAAAGGAGAGATAGTAAGAGATTTGAAAGTAGGAGGGGGAGGGGGAAATGCGAAATGATAGGAGAAGACCGGAGGGGGTGGGATGAAGCTGAGAGCTGGAAAGGTGATTGGCAAAAGTGATACAGAGCTGGAGAAGGAAAAGGATCATGGGACGGGAGGCCTCAGGAGAAAGAAAGGGGGAGGGGAGCACCAGAGGGAGATGGAGAACAGGCAGAGTGATGAGCAGAAAGAGAGAAAAAAAAGGGGGGAATAAATATATCAGAGATGGGGTAAGAAGGGGAGGAGGGGCATTAACAGAAGTTAGAGAAGTCAATGTTCATGCCATCAGGTTGGAGGCTACCCAGCCGGTATATAAGGTGTTGTTCCTCCAACCTGAGTGTGGCTTCATCTTGACAGTAGAGGCCATGGATAGACATATCAGAATGGGAACGGGACATGGAATTAAAATGTGTGGCCACTGGGAGATCCTGCTTTCTCTGGCAGACAGAGCGCAGGTGTTCAGTGAAACGGTCTCCCAGTCTGCGTCGGGTAATTCTCCTCATCTCCATTCTAAATGGATGTACCCTTATTCTGAGGCTGTGTCCTCTGATCTTAGACTCTGCCACCATAGGAAACATGCTCTCTACGTCCACTCTATCAAAGCCTTTCAGTATTCAATCAGTTCCAATTAGGTCACCCCTCATTCTTCTGAATTCCAGTAAGTACAAGGCCAGTGTCATCAGATGCTCTTCATATGACAAGCCATTCAAACCTGGAATCATTTTTGTGAGCCTCCTTTGAAGCACCCTGCATTTCCCCATTCCTGGCCACTTGCTTGTCCCCCAGCCTATCAACGCCGCTCCCGGTGGCTGGGGAAGAGAAGCCTTGCCTTTAGCTGCCCAGACCCTGATCTCCGGAGCTTCCTCCTGACACCCCCTTCCCCATCTGAAGCTTCCTATGATTCACCAAGCCCTCAACATGTTACTTTACTTGTTTGTCTTGTCTAAGAAACATGAAAACCTATTTACAAACTAGTCTGAACAGCTCCCACTGAAAACTTCTGATTAAAGGCATCGATATTTGCCAACATCATGATAGACTTGTCCTGTCTAGTCTCTCAACACTGAAAGATGAGAGATTCACTTGCAGAAATGCAGTTCTACTTAGTAAGGAGTTGGAGGACATTTGGTATGTCACCAAAAACTCTGGCAAATTTCTACAGATACCATATATGAAGGAGAGCGTTCTGACTGGTCACATCACTGTCTGGTATGAAAGCTCCAACGCACGGGATCACAAGAGGTTGCAGAGCAGGGGTTCCCGTCCTGGGGTCCATGGACCTCTCGGTTAATGGTAGAGGCCCATGGCATAAAAAAGGTTGGAACCCTTACTAGAGGTTTGTAAACTCTGCCAACTCCATCATGGGCACTAGCCCTCCTACCATCAAGGACACCTTCAAAAGGTGATGCCTCAAGTGGGCAGCATCCATCACTAAGGACCCTCACCACCTGGGGCACGCCCTCTTCTCATCACTACCATCAGGGAGGAGGAACAGGAACCTGAAGATCCACTCTTAAGTATTAGGAGCAGTTCCTTTTCCACCATCAGATTCCTGAGCGGTCCGGAACCCAAGAACACCAGCTTACTGTTGCCCTTTTGCAGAGTTTACTGTAAATTGTAGTAATTGAATGTACTGCTGCCACAAGATAACAAGATTTCACAACATATGTCAACGATAATAAACCTGGCCCTGATCTATGGAAAGTTGAGGAACAATGTGAGACTTATTTGAAAACAGCAACTCACAACCACAAGAGATTCTGCAGATGCTGCAAATCCAGAGCAACACACACACAAAACGCTAGAGGAATGCAGCGGGCCAGGCAGCATCAGTAGATTCTTCATCTCGTTCTCAATATTTATTGCTCATTTATTATTATTACTTTTTCTTTCCTTTTGTATTTGTACAGCTTGTTGTCTTTTGCACACTGGCTGTCCGCCCTGTTGGTGTGGTCTTTCAATTATTCCATTATGGTTATCGGATTTATTGAGTATGCCTGAGAGAAAATGAATCTCAGGGTTGCTCAAGGTGTCATATATGTACTTTGATAGTACATTTACTTTGAACTTTGAGAAAAATAAACATTTGATGTCTCAGGACAAGACCTTTCATCAGGACTGGAAAGGAAGGGGGAAGAAGCCAGAATAGGGAGGTGGGAGGAGCGGAATGAGGACAAGCTGGCAGGTGACAGGTGACACCCAGTGGGTGAGGAAGGGGCTATGAAGTGAGAAGATGGGAGGTGAAAGGTGGAAGAGGTAAAAGGGCTAAAGAAGAAGGAATCATATAGGAGAGGATAGTGGACCATGGGAGAAAAGGAAGGAGCTGGTGAACTAGCAAAATCCATTTAACCACAGCTAGGATGGTATACCCAAACAACTGTATGATATACTCAACATCCAAGCTAGAAGCTTCAGATTCGGATGCATTTATTCATCAATGTGAAATTGTCACCCCAGACTCCCTGATACACAACACTTGGCCATAACAGAATTAGACCACTTAGCCCATCGTGTCTGTTCTGCCACTCCACCATGGCCAAGAATGAACGAGCCTTGGTTTGGGGGCTGAGCCCAAACCAACCCAAAGTCAAAGTACATATTGTGCCACCATAAACTATCTACTGATTCACTTTCTTGCAGACATTCACAGCAAAAATGAAGAAATTCAATAGAATTTATGAAAAGCTATACAGACAACTGACGTGCAAACAACAAATCATGCAGATGTAAAACTAAATATATAACTAACACTGAGAATAAGCCTCCAAGAGGACCAGAACCTTGCCATAGTTTAGAGGCTTGTGTGCCTCAATGACTCGAGAGAGCTCTATTGGCTGGAGTCAGGTCTTTATGCTCTGGGTCTTGGTAGGGTCAAAGAGTATGCCAAACAGGGTAGAGACTGAGAGTGCTCCACTAGTCCTCCAAATTCGGGAGTTCAACTCAGGGCTAACCACCTTGACTGATCAAACAAAACTGTTAAGGAAACTGCAATGAAGAATCCTTCTACATCTAAGTGTGATGATATTCCCAAGTCTCCACCAGGGACTTGCATGACTGACAGTGGTGAAAACCAAGAGGAAGCTACTGACACGATGAAGGAAGCCCTGAACATCGCCAGAGATGGAGGACCTTCATTGTTGCCCTAAGTGCCAGTGGCATAACGGGCAGTCTGACCAACCGAGAACTTGTAGAGTCCTTGAAAGTGAGCCTAAAAGTTATGGAATCAATTCAGTGTTGGGATGAATGAAGTTATTCACACCAGTTCAAGAGCCTGATGGTTGAGGGATAATAACTGTTCTTTAACTTGGTGGTGGTGGTGAGTCCTGAGGCTCCTGTACCTTCTGCCTTATCACAGCAGTGAGAAGAGAGCATGGCCTGGGTGGTGGGGGTCCTGATGACAGCAGTGGGAAGAGAGCATGGCCTGGGTGGTGGGGGTCCTGATGACAGCAGTGAGAAGAGAGCATGGCCTGGGTGGTGGGGGTCCTGATGACAGCAGTGAGAAGAGAGCATGGCCTGGGTGGTGGGGTCCCTGATGACAGCAGTGGGAAGAGAGCATGGCCTGGGTGGTGGGGGTCCTGATGACAGCAGTGAGAAGAGAGCATGGCCTGGGTGGTGGGGGTCCCTGATAGCAGCAGTGAGAAGAGAGCATGGCCTGGGTGGTGGGATCCCTGATAGCAGCAGTGAGAAGAGAGCATGGCCTGGGTGGTGGGGGTCCCTGATGACAGCAGTGAGAAGAGAGCATGGCCTGGGTGGTGGGGGTCCCTGATAGCAGCAGTGAGAAGAGAGCATGGCCTGGGTGGTGGGGTCCCTGATGACAGCAGTGAGAAGAGAGCATGGCCTGGGTGGTGGGGGTCCCTGATGACAGCAGTGAGAAGAGAGCATGGCCTGGGTGGTGGGGTCCCTGATGACAGCAGTGAGAAGAGAGCATGGCCTGGGTGGTGGGGGTCCCTGATGGTAGCAGTGAGAAGAGAGCATGGCCTGGGTGGTGGGGGTCCCTGATGACAGCAGTGAGAAGAGAGCATGGCCTGGGTGGTGGGGGTCCCTGATGGTAGCAGTGAGAAGAGAGCATGGCCTGGGTGGTGGGGGTCCCTGATGACAGCAGTGAGAAGAGAGCATGGCCTGGGTGGTGGGGTCCCTGATGACAGCAGTGAGAAGAGAGCATGGCCTGGGTGGTGGGGTCCCTGATGACAGCAGTGAGAAGAGAGCATGGCCTGGGTGGTGGGGGTCCCTGACAGCAGTGAAAAGAGAGCATGGCCTGGGTGGTGGGGGTCCCTGATGACAGCAGTGAGAAGAGAGCATGGCCTGGGTGGTGGGGGTCCCTGATGACAGCAGTGAGAAGAGAGCATGGCCTGGGTGGTGGGGGTCTCTGATGACAGCAGTGGGAAGAGAGCATGGCCTGGGTGGTGGGGTCCCTGATGACAGCAGTGAGAAGAGAGCATGGCCTGGGTGGTGGGGGTCCTGATGACAGCAGTGAGAAGAGAGCATGGCCTGGGTGGTGGGGGTTCCTGATGACAGCAGTGAGAAGAGAGCATGGCCTGGGTGGTGGGGGTCCCTGATAGCAGCAGTGAGAAGAGAGCATGGCCTGGGTGGTGGGGTCCCTGATGACAGCAGTGAGAAGAGAGCATGGCCTGGGTGGTGGGGGTCCCTGATGGTAGCAGTGAGAAGAGAGCATGGCCTGGGTGGTGGGGTCCCTGATAGCAGCAGTGAGAAGAGAGCATGGCCTGGGTGGTGGGATCCCTGATGACAGCAGTGAGAAGAGAGCATGGCCTGGGTGGTGGGATCCCTGATGACAGCAGTGGGAAGAGAGCATGGCCTGGGTGGTGGGATCCCTGATAGCAGCAGTGAGAAGAGAGCATGGCCTGGGTGGTGGGGTCCCTGATGACAGCAGTGGGAAGAGAGCATGGCCTGGGTGGTGGGGGTCCCTGATGACAGCAGTGAGAGGAGAGCATGGCCTGGGTGGTGGGGGTCCCTGATGGTAGCAGTGAGAAGAGAGCATGGCCTGGGTGGTGGGGGTCCCTGATGGCAGCAGTGAGAAGAGAGCATGGCCTGGGTGGTGGGGTCCCTGATGACAGCAGTGGGAAGAGAGCATGGCCTGGGTGGTGGGGGTCCCTGATAGCAGCAGTGAGAAGAGAGCGTGGCCTGGGTGGTGGGGTCCCTGATGACAGCAGTGGGAAGAGAGCATGGCCTGGGTGGTGGGATCCCTGATAGCAGCAGTGAGAAGAGAGCATGGCCTGGGTGGTGGGGTCCCTGATGGTAGCAGTGGGAAGAGAGCATGGCCTGGGTGGTGGGGTCCCTGATGACAGCAGTGAGAAGAGAGCATGGCCTGGGTGATGGGGGTCCCTGATGGCAGCAGTGAGTAGAGAGCATGGCCTGGGTGGTGGGGGTCCCTGATGACAGCAGTGAGAAGAGAGCATGGCCTGGGTGGTGGGGGCCCTGATGACAGCAGTGAGAAGAGAGCATGGCCTGGGTGGTGGGGTCCCTGATGACAGCAGTGGGAAGAGAGCATGGCCTGGGTGGTGGGGGCCCTGATGACAGCAGTGAGAAGAGAGCATGGCCTGGGTGATGGGGGTCCCTGATGACAGCAGTGGGAAGAGAGCATGGCCTGGGTGGTGGGGGCCCTGATGACAGCAGTGAGAAGAGAGCATGGCCTGGGTGGTGGGGTCCCTGATGACAGCAGTGAGAAGAGAGCATGGCCTGGGTGGTGGGGGTCCCTGATGATGGATGCTGCTATCCTGCGATAGCGCTCCATGTGATGTGCTCAGTGGTGGGGAGGGCTTTGCCTGCGATGGACTGAGATGCATTCAACACTTACTGTGCACTTGACCCTAGGCTAGAGAGGAGATAGGGAGGGAGGGCCGCATTGGCAAAGATGTCTGTTGAGGTGAAGAAAATTAAATTAGAAAATTAGTTTATAAGTGTCACATTTGCAGAGATACAGTGCAAAATTTGTCTTAAATACTGTTCTTGCAGAACAGATCATTACACAGAGCATCACACAGGGAAAACAGTAACAGAATACAGAATCACACACAAAATGCTGGAGGAACTCAGCAGGCCAGGCAGTATCTGTGGAAAAGTACAGTTGACATTTCATGCCGAGACCCAAGATGGAGCTGGGGGCATCCTGCAAGTGTCACCACACATTCCAGCATCAACATAGCGCTTCACAGAAAGTATAGAAACGCAGAATATTTTTTAAATGGTCTGAAGGGTGTCGAAGCTCAGAGGGGCTTGGGAAATGACTGAAACCCAACCTGCGTGTCGAGCAGGTATGTGGGAAGGCCGATGCAAGCCAGGTTTTTTCTTCAAGAAGATCTTGAGTCCAAGAATAGCAAGGCCTTGCTAAAATTACACACAGCTCTGGTGAGACCACATCTGGAATATCACTCACCCATCTGCTCTCCCTAATGACAGAAGGCCTCACTTACAATAGAGGGAGTTCACTGAATTGTTTTTAAAATGTTATTTAGTGATACAGCATGGGAACAGGCACTTCTGGCCCAACCAGCCCACGGCACCCAATTACACCCTTGTGAATAATTAGACTACAAACCTGGATGTTTTTGGAAAGCAGAGCACCTGGAGGAAATGTACATAGTCACGGAAAGAACGAACAAACTCCTTACAGACAAGGTGGGGAGGTGGAATTGACCCCGTTGCTGTAATAGAGTTACGCTAACCACCATGCTACCCCACCACACCACCCCGTATGATTCCAAGAGTAAGAAAGGTCAGTCTTCACAAGCATTTAGATGAATAAGTGGCCTTACAGCATTCCATGGAGACACAGAGGCAATGTTACCTCAGGGTGCAGTGTCCAGAAACAAGGAGAACAGACTCGACATGAGGGGACAACCACTGGGAGCTGTACGGAGCATTTTATCACCCGTGGGTCTAGCCGAAACGTGTTAGTCTCCCAGACAGCAAGATGAGGGAGTGACAGCGACTATGGGAGTACGAGCTGAGGGACACACTGAAACATTGGATTTACTGAGTATGCCTGCAAGAAAATGAATCTCAGGGTTGTATTTGGTGACATATATGTCCTTTGATAGTACATTTACTTTGAACTTTGAAGCTTTTGTATTTTGGGAGAAATAAACCAAGTTTTTTTTACGCAGAGAGTGGTGAGTGCATGGAATGGGCTGCCAGCGACAGTGGTGGAGGCAGATATGATAGGGTCTTTTAAGAGGATCCTGTATAGGTACATGGAGCTTAGAAAAATAGAGGGCTTTGGGTAACCCTAGGTAATTTCCAAAGTAAGTACATGTTCGGCACAGCATTGTGGGTGAAGGGCCTGTATTGTGCTGTAGGTTTTCTATGTTTCTATGTTCTAATGCAAGGGCTCGGTGAGGAAGGACCACATTGGACACTGAGAGCCTGTTCCTTTTGTAAACCTCTCAAACTTATTGCAGATGGAATGCCGGGCATGAAAAACTGTTGATGTAATGTAAATACTTGGAATGAATGTGGTGATAAATCACATCCAGTGAATGACACTGATGAGTGTTGTGTGATTACATTTTCAATTAACAAAGTACATTTTTAGAAAAAAAACATTCAATGCCACACGTTCCAACAGCCTCATTCAAGTCTTATAACTGCATTCACCATAATTTACTTGTACTCCTGGAATTTAGAAGAATGATTGAATTTTGAAAGACCTTGATAGAGTGGATGTGGAGAGGATGTTTCCTAGAGAGGGTGATTCTTGGACCAAAGTCAAGGGGTCTGATTAGAATGAAGATGAGGAGGAATTTCTTCAGGCAGAGGGTGGTGAATCTGTGGAATTTATTGCCACAGACGGCTGGGGAGGCCAAGTCACTGGGTATATTTAAAACGGAGGTTAATAGGTTGTTAATTGCTGAGGTCACCTGTCTTGTGAAGACACGGCCCAGAAGGCAGCAATGGCAAACAACTTCTGTAGAAAAATTTGCCAAGAACTTGAATGGTCATGGATAGAAAAGAGACCAAGAATAACAACGTGAAGGGGGTCTTCCCCAGGTAATGATCAGACAAAAGACAGATGATTACCTACATCATTCAACACAGCATATAATGATGATGATGATGATGAAAAGTTTATTAATTAGTAAAAGCATCAAAGGTTACGGAGAGAGACAGGAGAATGGGGTTGAGAGTGATAATAAATCAGCCATGATGGAATGACAGAGAAAACTTGATGGTCTAAATGACCTAATTCTGCTTCTATGCTTTCTGGTCTGATTCTGATGAACAATCCAGTCCAAACGATGTTCTGTGCACCTAAGCAGCAGTAGGTAAAGACAAGGTCGGGTGCACAACAGACCATAAGATATAGGAGCAGAACTAGACCATTCAGCCCATTAAGTCTTTTCCTCGATCATGACTGATTTTTCCAATTCCATTCTCCCACCTTCTCCACATAACCTTTAAACCCTTCCTCCCCCTTAACAATCAAGAACCTATCAACCTCCACTTGGCCTCCACAGCCATCTGTTACAATGAATTCCACAGATTCACCACCCTCTGACTAAAGAGATTCCTCCTCATCTCTGTTCTAAAAGGACATTCTTCTATTCTGAGGTTGTGCCTTCTGGTCCTAGATTTACCCACTATAGGAAACATCCTCTCCACATCCATTCTATCCTGGCATTTCAATATTCAATGGGTGTCCCCATTCTTCTAAACTCTAGCAAGTACAGGCCCAGAGAAACCAAATGCTTCTCATAGGTTAACCCTTTAAATTCTAGGATCATTCTTGTGAATCTCCTCTGGACCTTTTGTGTGCAACATATTGATGCAGCTATAAATAAGACAAGACAGTGGCTATATTTCATTAGATGTTTGAGGAGATTTAGTTTGTCAACTAAACACTCAAAAACTTCTACAAATGTACTGTGGAGAGTTTTCTGATGAGCTGCATCACTGTCTTGTATGGGGGGTGCTGCACAAGATTGAAATAAGTTGCAAAAACTTGTAACGTTAGTCAGCTCTATCACGGGTACTAGCCTCTGTAGTTTCCAAGACAACCTCAGGAAAGCAGCATCCATCATTAAGGATCCCCACCACCCAGGACATGCCCTCTTCACATTGTTACCATTGGGAAAGAGGTACAGAAGCCTGAAGGCACACACTGAGCGATTCAGGAACAGCTTCTTCCCCTCTGCCACCAGATTTTTGAACGGAGGTTAAACCCATGAACACTACCTCACCTCCTTTTTTTTAAAATTTCTGTTATTTTACACTACTTATTGTAACTTTTTAATGGACATATATACAAACAATCTCAGTTTTTTCTCTATATTTATCTATCATGTATTTCATTATACTTCTACCATAACGTTAACAAATTTCACAATATACGCTGGTGATATTAAATCCAATTCTGATTCAGAAAGTACATTGAAATACACAGTGAAATTCATCATTTGTGCCAAATCAAATCAGCGAGAACGTGTTGCCACACTTCTGCACTAACAGAGTATGCCCACAACTCACCAGCTCACCTGTGGAATGTGGGAGGAAACCCGAGCGCCCAGAGGAAACCCACACGGTCACGAAGAGAGCATATGAACTCCTTACAGACAGTGGTGGGAATTGAACCCCAATCTTACAACCGGAGCTGAAAAGCATTTGCACTAACTGCAACATTAGTATGCTTATCGAGGATTATCACCTTGTCGTTAGCAAGTTCCTGAGCTCCCTAGGGCAGTGCCATCTAGAGCTTAGCTCCTGGTAGGGTTACCCATGCCGGAAGGTCAAGAGGATGGTTCCAGACAACGAGCGATCCAACCAAGACTCCACTGGTGGAAGCTGATGCCACATCACAATGGCAGTGAAGGGTCGGTCTTGCTATTGGACCTTGACCCTGATCTGTCAAGGATTGTGTGATGGCTGCCCATGTATCAGCCTCCTCACATTAAACAAAGTCACACACATGCATTCTCCATTAAGCGTGCACCACCATGCCACCCCACAGGGATTGGGGAAGACTAGTGAACTAAGATCTACTATGCCATCCCTAACTGCCCCCTCAGGAAGGTGGCTGTGAGCTGCCTTCAGGAACCACTGGAGTCCTTCTGGTAAAGGTGCCCCACAGTGCTGTTGGGGAGGGAGTTTCGTGCTTTCAAACCAGTGGTGGTACGTTTCCCAGTCAAGGTGGTACGTGACAAAGGGAAAAATAAAAACTACCCGGAGGATCACCGGGGTCTCCCTCTCTCCCTCTTTACTGAGAGCGTTGGAGACGAAGGTCCCGAAGAATTGTTGGGGATTCCGACCATCCGTCCCACAATCTCTCCGACCCACTACCATCAGGAAGGAGATATGGGAGCATCAGGACTCGGACTGCCAGACTGGGTAACAGCTTCCTCCCTCAGGCTGTGAGACTAATGAATACCCTGCCAACACCGAGGTCTCGTCACTAGGACACGAACTGTTTACTGTTCATCTGTGCTACACGCGGCATCCATTTTTAATTATATTTTATTAACTTATTTATGGTAATATTTAGTTTTATGTGCTGTGTGAAAACTGACGAATATGTCCTGATGAAGGGTTTCGGCCCGAAATGTCGACAGCGCTTCTCCCTATAGATGCTGCCTGGCCTGCTGCGTTCCACCGGCATTTTGTGTGTGTTGTTGCTGTGTGAAATACATGTTTTGTGGGTGCACTGTAGTCCAGAGGAACATTCTTTCGTTTAGTTGTATATATGTATTGTGGGTGACCGTGGTCCGGAGGAACGTTGTTTTGTTGGGTTGTATATATGTATTGTGGGTGACTGTGGTCCAGAGGAATGTTGTTTCATTGGGTTGTATATATGTATTGTGGGTGACCGTGGTCCGGAGGAACGTTGTTTCGTTGTGTTGTATATATGTATCGTGGGTGACCGTGGTCCGGAGGAACGTTGTTTCGTTGGGTTGTATATATGCATCGTGGGTGACCGTGGTCCGGAGGAACGTTGTTTCGTTAGGTTGTATATATGCATCGTGGGTGACCGTGGTCCGGAGGAACGTTGTTTCGTTGGGTTGTATATATGTATCGTGGGTGACCGTGGTCCGGAGGAACGTTGTTTCGTTGGGTTGTATATATGTATCGTGGGTGACCGTGGTCCGGAGGAACGTTGTTTCGTTGGGTTGTATATATGTATCGTGGGTGACTGTGGTCCGGAGGAACGTTGTTTCGTTGGGTTGTATATATGTATTGTGGGTGACCGTGGTCCAGAGGAACGTTGTTTCATTGGGTTGTATATATGTATTGTGGGTGACTGTGGTCCGGAGGAACGTTGTTTCGTTGGGTTGTATATATGTATTGTGGGTGACCGTGGTCCAGAGGAACGTTGTTTCATTGGGTTGTATATATGTATTGTGGGTGACCGGGGTCCAGAGGAACGTTGTTTCGTTGGGTTGTATATATGTATTGTGGGTGACTGTGGTCTGGAGGAACGTTGTTTCGTTGGGTTGTATATATGTATTGTGGGTGACTGTGGTCTGGAGGAACGTTGTTTTGTTGGGTTGTATATATGTATTGTGGGTGACCGTGGTCCAGAGGAACGTTGTTTCGTTGGGTTGTATATATGTATTGTGGGTGACCGTGGTCCAGAGGAACGTTGTTTCGTTGGGTTGTATATATGTATTGTGGGTGACTGTGGTCTGGAGGAACGTTGTTTCGTTGGGTTGTATATATGTATTGTGGGTGACTGTGGTCTGGAGGAACGTTGTTTTGTTGGGTTGTATATATGTATTGTGGGTGACCGTGGTCCAGAGGAACGTTGTTTCGTTGGGTTGTATATATGTATTGTGGGTGACCGTGGTCCAGAGGAACGTTGTTTCGTTGGGTTGTATATATGTATCGTGGGTGACTGTGGTCCGGAGGAACGTTGTTTCGTTGGGTTGTATATATGTATGGTGGGTGACCGTGGTCCGGAGGAACGTTGTTTCGTTGGGTTGTATATATGTATTGTGGGTGACCGTGGTCCAGAGGAACGTTGTTTCGTTGGGTTGTATATATGTATTGTGGGTGACTGTGGTCTGGAGGAACGTTGTTTCGTTGGGTTGTATATATGTATTGTGGGTGACTGTGGTCTGGAGGAACGTTGTTTTGTTGGGTTGTATATATGTATTGTGGGTGACCGTGGTCCAGAGGAACGTTGTTTCGTTGGGTTGTATATATGTATCGTGGGTGACTGTGGTCCGGAGGAACGTTGTTTCGTTGGGTTGTATATATGTATGGTGGGTGACCGTGGTCTGGAGGAACGTTGTTTCGTTGGGTTGTATATATGTATCGTGGGTGACTGTGGTCCGGAGGAACGTTGTTTCGTTGGGTTGTATATATGTATGGTGGGTGACCGTGGTCTGGAGGAACGTTGTTTCGTTGGGTTGTATATATGCATCGTGGGTGACCGTGGTCCGGAGGAACGTGGTTTTGTTGGGTTGTATATATGCATCGTGGGTGACCGTGGTCCGAAGGAACGTTGTTTCATTTGTTTGTACAGTCAGATGACAATAAACTTGAACCTGAACTTGAAACGTAGAAGATAGAACAGTACAGGCCATCCGGCCCACGATGTCATACCGACCTTTTAACCCTTCCCTCCTGTATAAGCCTCCATTTTTCTATCATCCACGGGCCTATCTGAGAATCTCTGAAATGTATCAGCGGGGTGAATACCAATGCCAAGCTTTGAAGAACAGTCTGGAGCCAAAGTTCCTCCAGTTCAGTGAGCCGATGATCTGGTTACTGTAAACACCAGATTCTGCAGATGCTGGAAATCCAGAACAACACACAGAGTGCTGGAGGAACTCAGTGGGTCAGGCAGCGTCTATGAAGGGGAATACACAGTCAATGTTTCGGGCTGGGACCCTTCATCAGAACTGGAAAGGAGAGGGGATGGAAAGCAGAATAAGGTGGCGGGGGGAAGGAAAGATGGGAAAGGTGAGACCAGTTGAGGGGAAGGTGGGTGGGTGGGTGGGTGGGGGGGGGACAGGAAGGAGTACAAGCTGACAGGTGATAGGTGAGAGGAAGGGGAAGGTGGGGGAAGGGAAGAGAGAGAGAGATGAGTGACTCTGGGTGAGCACATGGTCAAAGAGTGAGAGGGAAGCAGAGATCAGAGGGGGAGTAGTGAAAGTGGGTCTCACTGATCTCCTGCAGAAGAAAATGATCTAAACTTCCACAGGGTAGGCATGCTTTGAAGAGACTTCACCATGGAGCAACATGTGAGAGATTCTGCAGATGCTGGGAATCCAGAGCAACACACACAAAATGCTGGAGGAACTCAGCAGGTCAGGCAGCGTCTATGGAGGGGAATAAACAGTCAACGTTCTGTGCCAAGACCCTGCCCCCTTCCTTCTCAATCCTGATGAAGGGTCTTGTCTCCAAACGACTGACTATTCTCTCCATAGATAAACTGACCTGCTAAGTTCCTTCAGCACTTGGTGTCTGTTGCTCCCATTACAGAGTTTCTTTCTTTGTCTCAGGATCCCTTCTGGTTAATAAATCTCACCTAGTTTTTTAACAATTCCTCTTGATTTTCGCTATTTCAAAGGGGGGAAAATCAATTCCCCAAACATTTATTGAATCTCCCTGTCCCTTAAATTCTAAATCGTTTCAGCTTCATTTCCTAACATTAGGTACAGTAATGTGACACCAGGAGACTGACACCAATTCATCAACAAGAAATCTTACTCGGTGCTGGTAGATACGCAAAAGGAATTCTTTTGAGGAACCTGAAATTAATACTGGGAGTTTGCAAGAGGCACCACACACGCACGCGAACAAGGCACGTTCCAACCTCAGTACACACTCTCATAAACAGACACACAACACGTCACACGGCTCGATCACAACCTCACAACACACACACACACCCCACAGGGCACAATCACAACCTCACAACACACACCCTCACAGGGCACAATCACAACCTCACAACACACACACACACCCCCCCACAGGGCACAATCACAACCTCACAACACACACACCCCCACAGGGCACAATCACAACCTCACAACACACACACACACCCCCACAAGGCACAATCACAACCTCACAAAACACCCCCACAGAGCACAATCACAACCTCACAACACACACACACAGACACAGATAGAGGCACAACACGGCACACATTCACAACCTGAATCAGAGACACACACCCACTCCACGATCACAGCCTCACAACATACACGCAGGTTCACGAAAGTACACACACACACACACACACACACACACACACACACACACACACACACACACACACACACACACACACACACACACACACACACACACACACACACACACACACACACACACACACGGTAGGATCTGAGGGGACTCTGCCTCCTTCCTTTCCAGTCCTAATGAAGAGTTTCAGCGTGAAATGTCTGATTACTCCTGTCTGTGACAGCTGCCTGACCTGCAGAGTTCTTCCAGCAGTTTGGGTGTGTTACTGTGGATTTCCAACATCTGCCAAATCTTGTGTTAACATACCTGGGTGCTTTGTAGCAGCGTAGAATCAGAACCTTTGCTCTACACACCTGACCCCCAACACCTCTGCCCCAGAAATCTTCTTGTACCCTCCTCCCTAACAGTACTGATGAAGATTTGCAGACGGTAGACACAAACACGGTTTCTCCCCGCCCGGATTCCATCTCCCAGGTTGAATATTTACGGCAGCTTCTGTTTTTATTTAGGAGTCAAGGTTTGTTGTTCTGGAGCCATGGACAATCCCAGCTGGTGCATGGAAAACTCGTCATATTTCCCAATGGAAAACATTCCTTCCTTTCCAGTGCTGAAGGATCTCATCCCATCAACTCTGCATTGGCTTCCTGCACTGTCAGAATTGATTTTAAAGCTCTCAATGATCTGGGACTAGAGTACATCACAGAATCGCTTTCACTTTATAATCCTGCTCGAGCTCTCAGGTCGTTTTCCGTCGGTCTCTGAAATTTAAACAACCTCCTTCAAAAGATCATCGGCAGGTACGTGTTTTTGATCAATGAAGAATTCAACACCTAAAACTATAAAGGATGCAGACTCCGTTAACACCAGCTCAAAACCTATTTAACCGTGCTTCTAACCAACATCTTACGTCTTCTATTTTCTTTTTCTATTTTTTCCTATTTTCACCTTATCCCAGTGTAAAGCACCTTGAACTACATCATCTGTATGAAGGGTGCTCGATAAAATAAAGTTACCATTATCATCCCGGCCCAAAATGTCCACTGTTTATTCACTTCCATAGATGCTGCCTGACCTGCTGAGTTCCTCCAGCATTTGCGTTTGTTACAACAACCTCAGTGTTACTTTTACATAAAAATTGGTTTCAGGTTTTTAAACTCCCAGATCTTTTGGGGAAATTGTCACAGCAGTAACATTCAGCATTAATCATCAATGGGAGAGCTAGGACTCTATCACGCCCTGTCAATGAACAACTTCACAAAAGCAATGTCAGAGCTCTGGTTCAAACACACTTGGAATATTGTGTTTGGTTCTGGTCTTCTCATTATAGGACGGATGTGAAGCTTTGGAGAGAGTGCAGAGATGGTTTACCAGGATGCTGCTTGGATTAGAGAGCGTGAAGAGCGCTCGAATGAGCTAGGACACAAAGGCCAGCTCCATCATGGGCACCAGCCTCCCCGGCACGGAGGACATCTTCAAAAGGCCACGCCTCAAAAAGGTGGCGTCCGTCATTAAGGAACGCATCACCCAGGACACGCCCCCTTCTCATTGCCACCATCAGGGAGGGGGCACAGGAGTCTGAAGGCCCCTCTTCTCATTGCCACCATCAGGGAGGGGGCACAGAAGCCTGAAGACACACACTCAACAATTCAAGAATGGCTTCTTCCCCATCTGCCATCAGATTTCTGAATGGACAATGAACCCATGTACACTACCTCACTATTTCTGCTCTTCTTTAATTTCATATAAAATTAAGTAGTATTTTCATATTTCTTATTGTAATTTATAGTTTTTTTATGTATTGCACTGTACTGCTGCCACAAAACAACACAATTCACAACCTGTGCCAGTGACATCAAACCTGATTCTGATTTTCTCTTCGGAGTGAAGGAGAGACTTGATAGAGGTGTTGTCATGACCCCAGCCCCCTCCTTTGTGAGAATCACAAGAGCCCTAGTCAAGGGAGGGTCAAATGACCCAAGAGGGGGAGAGACGTGCTGGAGAGACACAGGAAAATGGGAGAGAGAGGGAGACGTGCGGAAGACCACGTTCCCCCGGGAAGCAGAATAAAGTGACTCTGACTATTGTCTCATGAAGACCACGTGTAAAGCCCTCGGGCAAAGTGGGCTGGTTGAGAGAGAGATTGACACCGGCGATCCCGTGAGGAAGTATAAAGGAGGGTCTGGGGGGAGGACCCCTTCAGACGCACCAGAAGACATGCTAGAGATCCTGTGACAGCGTTTTGATAGCGACAGCCGGTGGTGGGGTTCGTGTGCGTCTTTTCCTTGCCTGGGATTGGCGACCCCACAACGGAAGAACGGCTTAGCTACAGGGGAGGCCACCGATGAGCGTTCATTCCCCCAACGAGGCTCCGACAAACCGAACTCCTCCAGGTTGGAAAACCGGTCGGGTAACTCTTTCATCCCCCCTCTCTCTCTCTTTCTAACAAAAGTGCACCAACGCGACACCACAACGACGGCAGCTGGTGGAACTGCAGTGACCGCAAAAGACTTTTAGATATCCAGTAAACAATATATATCTACATTACCCCCAGACAACGATATAGCTTATTTCTGATTGATTATTACTATACCTGTGCTTTAGATTGAGTTGTGACAACGTATATGATCTGAATGTTTTGTATTAACCATACGTTTGTGCCCCTTTATAAATAAAAACGTTTGAAAATAGTAGCATCAGGCTTCAGTGGACCCATCTATCTTTGCTGGTAAATTACCCGGTTACTGGGGAATGTAACAGTGTACAATAAGCATCAGTAAAGTGCACAGCCAGACTGTTTTCCAAGGTTGAAATGGCTAATATGTGGGGGTATAATCTTAAGGTGATTGGAGGAACGTATAGGGGGGAATTGTCAGAGCTTAGGTTTCCTTTTACACAGACAGTGGTGGGTGTGTGGAACATCCTGCCAGGGGTGGTGATAGAGGCAGATACATTAGGAGCATTTAAGAGATTCTTAGATAGGCACATGGATGATAGAAAAATGGTGGGCTCTGTGGGAGGGTAGGGCTAGATTGATCTTACATAGGTTAAAACTAGGTGAGAGTAAGCATTCTGCAAGGACTAGAAGGGCCGAGATGGCCTGTTTCCGTGCTATAATTGTCACATGGTTAAAACGTCAGCACATTGTGGGCCGAATGGCCTGTTCTGCGCTTTATTGTTCTGTGTTCTAAATACAGATAACATCAGGTGAATTACAAGTTTGAAATCCCTCCCCTGTCAAACCAGTTTCTGAAAGAGCCTACTTCTGTAGTAAGTCTCTGACCTGGTTCAACAGTGAACTCCCCGAGGCTCTGAAACGGTTAATGAGTCATCCTGCCAAACGATAACAGTCCAACATGTGGACAAACCCAAACGGTCTCCAGAGATAAGGAGTGCTGAGCTGGCAGTTACATGAAACAATGTTTAAAAAATAAAACTGAAAGAGCGCACAGAAAGTTTACAACGACGTTGCCGGGACACGAGGTCCTGAATGGGTTAGGTCCTTATTCCCTGGCGCACAGGAGAACGAAGGGAAGCTTGATAGAGGCACATAAAATTATGAGGGGTATGGATCGGGTAAATACAAGCAGGTTTTTTTCCACTGAGGTTTGGTGGGACTACAACCAGAGGTCATGAGTAAAGGGTGAAAGGTGAAATGTTTAAGGGGAACATGAGGGGGAACTTCTTCACTCAGAGGGTGGTGAGAATGTAGAGTCAGCTGCCAGCAGAGGTGGTGGATGTAGGTTTGAGGATAAGTACATGGATGTGAGGGCTATGGAGGGCTATTTTCCTGGTGCAAGTCGGTAGGACTGGGCAGACAATTAGTTCAGCACAGAGTAGATGGGCCGAAGGGCCTGTTTCTGAGCTGTAGAGCTCTGTGATTCTAAAGTCCCAGAGCTCCTTTTCGTATGTGAGACTAAACCCCACTTACAATTTGCAGATGATACCTTTGCAGTGGGCTGATAGCGATGAGCTGGACCACAGGAAGGGGATAGACAGTTTACTAAGAGGCTGGCAAGGTGACACGTTTGAAGCATAGTGGTTAACACCATCACTTTAAAGCGCCAGCAATCATGGCTGTTGCTCGGTTCCCGCTGCTGTCCTGAAGAAGTTAGCATCTTCTCCCCGTGACTGCCTCTGGGTGCCCCGGTTTCCTCTCTCATTCCGAAGACCAACGGGTCAGTGTTAGCCAGCTGTGGGCGTGCTATATTGAAGCCAGAAGCGCGGCGACATTTGCGGGCTGCCCCCAGCACATGCTCAGACCGTGTGGGTCATCGACGTGCTTCTGACGTACAGATAAAGCTATTCTTTCTCTCAATGTCGACAAAACAAAAGAGCTGGTCATTGAGTTCAGAAAGTGGGGCAGTGTACGTGCTCCTGTCTATGTCACTGTGTTGAGGTTAGGTTAAAGAGAGCTTTAAGTTTCACCAGTATTCTGTCCTTATCCAACGACATTTATGTCATAGCCAGGAAACCTCACCAAAGCCTCAACTTCTCCAGGAGGCTAAAGAAACTTGGCATGACCCAGTCACACTCTACCAACACTGCAAAAAGCATTCTGTCCATGTGCACAGCAGCCTGGTACGGCAACCGTTCTGCCCGAGACTGCAAGAAGCTGTAGTGTTGTGGACAGTTTCACACATCACTCAAACCAGCCTCCCTTCCACAGTCTGTCTTCACTTCTCACTGCCTCAGTAAAGCAGCCAACGCAATCAAAAACTTTATCCCCCCCCCCAAGATATTCTCATTTCTCCCGACCAATCGGGCAGAAGGTATAAACGTCTGAAAGCTCGTCCCAGCAAGTTCAAGGACATCTCCTACCCCACTGTTATATGTCTATTGAATACTCCCTGGTATGACAAACCGATCTTTAAACCTCACAATCGTTATGACCTCGCTCTTTTTGTGCCTGCACTGCTCTCTCTCTGTAACTGTAACACTTCATTCTGCATTCGGGCGCTTCTGCGATCTCCTGGGGGATTTAACGTGGATGAGAGTGGAGAGAGCAGGCATGGCATCGCTGTCTGTGCACGCTGCATCAGTTCCTAATGGTGGGACATGAATCTGTGGCCTACTCTGACTCGCAGAGTAGAGCACTGAGCAAGATTAAAACCAATGAGGACGAGAGTCGAAAGCAGACGGGTGTTCAGTGCCGTCTGCATGCGTTTGAGCAGTCTTCTCGCAGGCGGAGGGTGCTGGAGACTTGGGTCTCACAGTGCCAGGCCCAGGAGCAGCAGCTGCCCTACAGCCATTGGGCTACTGGACGGGCTCCACTCACCTCGGTGCTCAGCACACTCCACAGTGTTGGACTCCATTTCGGAGACTCTGCAGTTCCTTCCCATCTGTTTTTCTTTTACTTTTTATTCCGCGATCTGGTCGAGGTGCTTCAGCGCTGAACTGATCCTGTAGCCGCGGCCTGCACCCACTGGCACTGTGGGGGAACTGATTCTGTGGCTGTGACCTGCACCCACTGGCACTGTGGGGAACTGATTCCATTGCTGTGACCTGCACCCACTGGCACTGTGGGGAACTGATTCCATTGCTGTGACCTGCACCCACTGGCACTGTGGGGGAACTGATTCTGTGGCTGTGGCCTGCACCCACTGGCACTGTGGGGGAACCGATTCTGTGGCTGTGGCCTGCACCCACTGGCACTGTGGGGGAACTGATCCCGTGGCTGTGACCTGCACCCACTGGCACTGTGGGGGAACTGATCCCGTGGCTGTGACCTGCACCCACTGGCACTGTGGGGGAACTGATCCTGTAGCTGTGACCTGCACCCACTGGCACTGTGGGGGAACTGATCCTGTAGCTGTGACCTGCACCCACTGGCACTGTGGGGGAACTGATCCCGTGGCTGTGACCTGCACCCACTGGCACTGTGGGGGAACCGATTCCATTGCTGTGACCTGCACCCACTGGCACTGTGAGGGAACCGATTCCATTGCTGTGGCCTGCACCCACTGGCACTGTGGGGAACCAATTCCATTGCTGTGACCTGCACCCACTGGCACAGTGGGGGAACTGATCCTGTGGCTGTGGCCTGCACCCACTGGCACTGTGGGGGAACTGATCCCGTGGCTGTGGCCTGCACCCACTCGCACTGTGGGGGAACTGATCCCGTGGCTGTGGCCTGCACCCACTGGCACTGTGGGGGAACTGATCCCGTGGCTGTGGCCTGCACCCACTGGCACTGTGGGGAACTGATTCCGTGGCTGTGACCTGCACCCACTGGCACTGTGGGGGAACTGATCCCGTGGCTGTGGCCTGCACCCACTGGCACTGTGGGGGAACTGATCCCGTGGCTGTGGCCTGCACCCACTGGCACTGTGGGGGAACTGATTCCATTGCTGTGGCCTGCACCCACTAGCACTGTGGGGGAACTGATTCTGTGGCTGTGGCCTGCACCCACTGGCACTGTGGGGGAACTGATTCCATTGCTGTGACCTGCACCCACTGGCACTGTGGGGGAACTGATTCCGTGGCTGTGACCTGCACCCACTGGCACTGTGGGGGAACTGATTCCATTGCTGTGGCCTGCACCCACTGGCACTGTGGGGGAACTGATCCTGTAGCTGTGGCCTGCACCCACTAGCACTGTGGGGGAACTGATTCTGTGGCTGTGGCCTGCACCCACTGGCACTGTGGGATAACTGATTCCATTGCTGTGACCTGCACCCACTGGCACTGTGGGGGAACTGATTCCGTGGCTGTGACCTGCACCCACTGGCACTGTGGGGGAACTGATTCCATTGCTGTGACCTGCACCCACTGGCACTGTGGGGAACCGATCCCGTGGCTGTGACCTGCACCCACTGGCACTGTGGGGGAACTGATTCCATTGCTGTGACCTGCACCCACTGGCACTGTGGGGAACTGATTAAATTGCTGTGACCTGCACCCACTGGCACTGTGGGGGAACTGATTCCATTGCTGTGGCCTGCACCCACTGGCACTGTGGGAGAACTGATCCTGTAGCTGTGGCCTGCACCCACTGGCACTGTGGAGGAACTGATTCTGTGGCTGTGGCCTGCACCCACTGGCACTGCGGGGGAACTGATCCTGTAGCTGTGACCTGCACCCACTGGCACTGTGGGGTAACTGATCCTGTAGCTGTGGCGTGCACCCACTGGCACTGTGGGGGAACTGATTCCATTGCTGTGACCTGCACCCACTGGCACTGTGGGGAACTGATTCCATTGCTGTGACCTGCACCCACTGGCACTGTGGGGGAACTGATTCTGTGGCTGTGGCCTGCACCCACTGGCACTGTGGGGGGAACTGATTCCATTGCTGTGGCCAGCACCCACTGGCACTGTGGGGAACCGATCCCGTGGCTGTGACCTGCACCCACTGGCACTGTGGGGAACCGATTCCATTGCTGTGTCCTGCACCCACTGGCACTGTGGGGGAACTGATTCTGTGGCTGTGGCCTGCACCCACTTGCACTGTGGGGGAACTGATCCTGTAGCTGTGACCTGCACCCACTGGCACTGTGGGGGAACTGATTCCATTGCTGTGGCCTGCACCCACTGGCACTGTTGGTGAACTGATTCCATTGCTGTGACCTGCACCCACTGGCACTGTCGGGAACCGATCCCGTGGCTGTGGCCTGCACCCACTGGCACTGTGGGGGAACTGATTCCATTGCTGTGACCTGCACCCACTGGCACTGTGGGGGAACTGATTACATTGCTGTGGCCTGCACCCACTGGCACTGTGGGGGAACTGATTCCATTGCTGTGACCTGCACCCACTGGCACTGTGGGGGAACTGATTACATTGCTGTGACCTGCACCCACTGGCACTGTCGGGAACCGATCCCGTGGCTGTGGCCTGCACCCACTGGCACTGTGGGGGAACTGATTCCATTGCTGTGACCTGCACCCACTGGCCCTGTGGGGGAACTGATCCTGTAACTGCGGCCTGCACCCACTGGCACTGTGGGGGAACCGATCCCGTGGCTGTGACCTGCACCCACTGGCACTGTGGGGAACCGATTCCATTGCTGTGACCTGCACCCACTAGCACTGTGGGGGAACTGATTCTGTGGCTGTGGCCTGCACCCACTGTCACTGTGGGGAACTGATTCCATTGCTGTGACCTGCACCCACTGGCACTGTGTGGGAACTGATTCTGTGGCTTGCACCCACTGGCACTGTGGGGGAACTGATCCCGTGGCTGTGACCTGCACCCACTGGCACTGTGGGGAACCGATTCCATTGCTGTGACCTGCACCCACTGGCACTGTGGGGGAACTGATCCCGTGGCTGTGGCCTGCACCCCCTGGCACTGTGGGGGAACTGATCCCGTGGCTGTGGCCTGCACCCACTGGCACTGTGGGGGAACTGATCCCGTGGCTGTGACCTGCACCCACTGGCACTGTGGGGAACTGATTCCATTGCTGTGACCTGCACCCACTGGCACTGTGGAGGAACTGATTCCATTGCTGTGGCCTGCACCCACTGGCACTGTGTGGAACTGACTCCATTGCTGTGGCCTGCACCCACTGGCACTGTGAGGGAACCGATCCCGTGGCTGTGACCTGCACCCACTGGCACTGTGGGGAACCGATTCCATTGCTGTGACCTGCACCCACTAGCACTGTGGGGGAACTGATTCTGTGGCTGTGGCCTGCACCCACTGGCACTGTGGGGGAACTGATTCCATTGCTGTGGCCTGCACCCACTGGCACTGTGGGGGAACTGATTCTGTGGCTGTGGCCTGCACCCACTGGCACTGTGGGGAACTGATTCCATTGCTGTGACCTGCACCCACTGGCACTGTGGGGGAACTGATTCTGTGGCTGTGGCCTGCACCCACTGGCACTGTGGGGAACTGATTCCATTGCTGTGACCTGCACCCACTGGCACTGTGGGGGAACTGATTCTGTGGCTTGCACCCACTGGCACTGTGGGGGAACTGATCCCGTGGCTGTGGCCTGCACCCACTGGCACTGTGGGGGAACTGATCCCGTGGCTGTGGCCTGCACCCACTGGCACTGTGGGGAACAGATTCCATTGCTGTGACCTGCACCCACTGGCACTGTGGGGAACTGATTCCATTGCTGTGACCTGCACCCACTGGCACTGTGGGGGAACTGATTCTGTGGCTGTGGCCTGCACCCACTGGCACTGTGGGGAACTGATTCCATTGCTGTGACCTGCACCCACTGGCACTGTGGGGAACTGATTCCATTGCTGTGACCTGCACCCACTGGCACTGTGGGGGAACTGATCCCGTGGCTGTGACCTGCACCCACTGGCACTGTGGGGGAACTGATCCTGTAGCTGTGACCTGCACCCACTGGCACTGTGGGGGAACTGATCCCGTGGCTGTGACCTGCACCCACTGGCACTGTGGGGGAACCGATTCCATTGCTGTGACCTGCACCCACTGGCACTGTGGGGGAACTGATCCCGTGGCTGTGACCTGCACCCACTGGCACTGTGGGGGAACCGATTCCATTGCTGTGACCTGCACCCACTGGCACTGTGAGGGAACCGATTCCATTGCTGTGGCCTGCACCCACTGGCACTGTGGGGAACCAATTCCATTGCTGTGACCTGCACCCACTGGCACTGTGGGGGAACTGATCCTGTGGCTGTGGCCTGCACCCACTGGCACTGTGGGGGAACTGATCCCGTGGCTGTGGCCTGCACCCACTGGCACTGTGGGGGAACTGATCCCGTGGCTGTGGCCTGCACCCACTGGCACTGTGGGGGAACTGATCCCGTGGCTGTGGCCTGCACCCACTGGCACTGTGGGGGAACTGATCCCGTGGCTGTGGCCTGCACCCACTGGCACTGTGGGGGAACTGATCCCGTGGCTGAGGCCTGCACCCACTGGCACTGTGGGGGAACTGATTCCATTGCTGTGGCCTGCACCCACTAGCACTGTGGGGGAACTGATTCTGTGGCTGTGGCCTGCACCCACTGGCACTGTGGGGGAACTGATTCTGTGGCTGTGACCTGCACCCACTGGCACTGTGGGGAACCGATCCCGTGGCTGTGGCCTGCACCCACTCGCACTGTGGGGGAACTGATCCCGTGGCTGTGGCCTGCACCCACTCGCACTGTGGGGGAACTGATCCCCTGGCTGTGGCCTGCACCCACTGGCACTGTGGGGGAACTGATTCTGTGGCTGTGGCCTGCACCCACTGGCACTGTGGGGGAACTGATTCTGTGGCTGTGGCCTGCACCCACTGGCACTGTGGAGGAACTGATTCTGTGGCTGTGGCCTGCACCCACTGGCACTGTGGGGGAACTGATTCTGTGGCTGTGGCCTGCACCCACTAGCACTGTGGGGGAACTGATTCTGTGGCTGTGGCCTGCACCCACTGGCACTGTGGGGGAACTGATTCTGTGGCTGTGGCCTGCACCCACTAGCACTGTGGGGGAACTGATTCTGTGGCTGTGGCCTGCACCCACTGGCACTGTGGGGAACCAATTCCATTGCTGTGACCTGCACCCACTGGCACTGTGGGGGAACTGATCCTGTGGCTGTGGCCTGCACCCACTGGCACTGTGGGGGAACTGATCCCGTGGCTGTGGCCTGCACCCACTGGCACTGTGGGGGAACTGATCCCGTGGCTGTGGCCTGCACCCACTGGCACTGTGGGGGAACTGATCCCGTGGCTGTGGCCTGCACCCACTGGCACTGTGGGGGAACTGATCCCGTGGCTGTGGCCTGCACCCACTGGCACTGTGGGGGAACTGATCCCGTGGCTGTGGCCTGCACCCACTGGCACTGTGGGGGAACTGATTCCATTGCTGTGGCCTGCACCCACTAGCACTGTGGGGGAACTGATTCTGTGGCTGTGGCCTGCACCCACTGGCACTGTGGGGGAACTGATTCTGTGGCTGTGACCTGCACCCACTGGCACTGTGGGGAACCGATCCCGTGGCTGTGGCCTGCACCCACTCGCACTGTGGGGGAACTGATCCCGTGGCTGTGGCCTGCACCCACTCGCACTGTGGGGGAACTGATCCCCTGGCTGTGGCCTGCACCCACTGGCACTGTGGGGGAACTGATTCTGTGGCTGTGGCCTGCACCCACTGGCACTGTGGGGGAACTGATTCTGTGGCTGTGGCCTGCACCCACTGGCACTGTGGAGGAACTGATTCTGTGGCTGTGGCCTGCACCCACTGGCACTGTGGGGGAACTGATTCTGTGGCTGTGGCCTGCACCCACTAGCACTGTGGGGGAACTGATTCTGTGGCTGTGGCCTGCACCCACTGGCACTGTGGGGGAACTGATTCTGTGGCTGTGGCCTGCACCCACTGGCACTGTGGAGGAACTGATTCTGTGGCTGTGGCCTGCACCCACTGGCACTGTGGGGGAACTGATTCTGTGGCTGTGGCCTGCACCCACTGGCACTGTGGGGGAACTGATTCCATTGCTGTGGCCTGCACCAACTGGCACTGTGGGGGAACTGATTCCATTGCTGTGACCTGCACCCACTGGCACTGTGGGGGAACTGATTCAATTGCTGTGACCTGCACCCACTGGCACTGTGGGGAACTGATTCCATTGCTGTGACCTGCACCCACTGGCACTGTGGGGGAACTGATTCCATTGCTGTGACCTGCACCCACTGGCACTGTGGGGGAACTGATTCCGTGGCTGTGACCTGCACCCACTGGCACTGTGGGGGAACCGATCCTGTGGCTGGGACCTGCACCCACTTTCACTGTGGGGGAACCAATCCCATGCCTGTGACCTGCACCCACTGGCACTGTGGGGAACCGATCCCGTGGCTGTGACCTTCACCCACTGGCACTGTGGGGGAACTGATCCCGTAGCCACGGCCTGTACCCACTGGCACTGTGGGGGAACTGATTCCATTGCTGTGACCTGCACCCACTGGCACTGTGGGGGAACTGATCCCGTGGCTGTGACCTGCACCCACTGGCACTGTGGGGGAACTGATCCCGTAGCCGCGGCCTGCACCCACTGGCACTGTGGGAACCGATCCTGTGGCTGGGACCTGCACCCACTGGCACTGTGGGGGAACTGATTCCATTGCTGTGACCTGCACCCACTGGCACTGTGGGGGAACCGATCCCGTGGCTGTGACCTGCACCCACTGGCACTGTGGGAACCGATCCTGTGGCTGGGACCTGCACCCACTGGCACTGTGGGAACCGATCCTGTGGCTGGGACCTGCACCCACTGGCACTGTGGGGGAACCGATCCCGTGGCTGTGACCTGCACCCACTGGCACTGTGGGAACTGATCCTGTGGCTGGGACCTGCACCCACTGGCACTGTGGGGGAACCGATCCCATGGCTGTGACCTGCACCCACTGGCACTGTGGGGGAACTGATCCCGTGGCTGTGACCTGCACCCCTCAGCAGCTCAGTGGCTATGGACTCGCTTTTGGGGTCTCTGCAGTTGCACGATTTGTTCTTTTTTTTCATACATTGTGTCTTCGTTGTGCGAGCGTTTTCTTTAATGGGTCCTGTCGTGTTTCTTTGTTACATAGAAACATAGAAAACCTACAGCACAATACAGGCCCTTCGGCCCACAAAGTTGTGCCAAACACAACTTAGAAATTACTAGGCTTACCTATAGCCCTCTATTTTCTAAGCTCCATGTACCTATCCAAAAGTCTCTTAAAAGACCCTATTGTATCCGCCTCCACCACCATTGCCGGCAGCCCATTCCACACACTCACCACTCTCTTGCATAAAAAACTTACCCTGATATTATCTCCGTACTCCCCAGCACCTTAAACTCGTGTCCTCTTGTGGCAACCATTTCAGTCCTGGGAAAAAGCCTCTGACTATCCACACGATCAATGTCCCTCATCATCTTATACACCTCTATCAGGTCACCTCTCATCCTCCTTCACTCCAAGGAGAAAAGGCTGAGTTCACTCAACCTATTGTCATAAGGCATGCTCCCCAATCCAGGCAACATCCTTGTAAATCTCCTCTGCACCCTTTCTATGGCTTCCACATCCTTCCTGTAGTGAGGTGACCAGAACTGAACACAGTACTCCACGTGGGGTCTGACCAGGGTCCTATATAGCTGCAACATTACCTCTCGGCTCCTAAACTCAATCCCACGATCGATGAAGGCCAATACACCATACGCCTTCTTAACCACAGAGTCAACCTGTACAGCTGCTTTGAGTGTCCTATGGATTTGGACCCACGTTTTGCAATGTCTGCAAGAAGCTGAACCTCAAGATTGCATTCTGGATACGTACTTTGATAACAAAGTACGGTAATTTCCCCTTGTACATTGCTGTAATGAATTGATCTGTGTGAACAGTATGCAGGACAAGTTTTTTACTGGACCTCAGTTGATGTGACAATGTACCCTATGTGACAATATAACCAGTTTACTTCAAGCAGCATCAGCAAGAGACTCTATCTCAGGAAGGCAACGTCCATCAGGGATTTCACCACGCTCCAGAAGCCTGAAGTCCCACACCACCAGGCTCAGGAAGAGCCAACGTCCATCAGGCATTTCACCACGCTCCAGAAGCCTGAAGTCCCACACCACCAGGCTCAGGAAGAGCCAACATCCATCAGGGATTTCACCACGCTCCAGAAGCCTGAAGTCCCACACTACCAGGCTCAGGAAGAGCTAACGTCCATCAGGGATTTCACCACGCTCCAGATAGATAGATAGATAGATAGATAGATAGATAGATACTTTATTCATCCCCATGGGGAAATTCAACTTTTTTCCAATGTCCCATACACTTGTTGTAGCAAAACTAATTACATACAATACTTAACTCAGTAAAAAAAATATGATATGCATCTAAATCACCATCTCAAAAAGCATTAATAATAGCTTTAAAAAGTTCTTAAGTCCTGGCGGTAGAATTGTAAAGCCTAATGGCATTGGGGAGTATTGACCTCTTCATCCTGTCTGAGGAGCATTGCATCGATAGTAACCTGTCGCTGAAACTGCTTCTCTGTCTCAGGATGGTGCTATGTAGAGGATGTTCAGAGTTTTCCATAATTGACCGTAGCCTACTCAGCGCCCTTTGCTCAGCTAGCTCAGAAGCCTGAAGTCCCACACCACCAGGCTCAGGAAGGCAATGTCCATCAGGGATTTCACCACGCTCCAGAAGCCTGAAGTCCCACACCACCAGGCTCAGGAAGAGCCAACGTCCATCAGGGATTTCACCACGCTCCAGAAGCCTGAAGTCCCACACCACCAGGCTCAGGAAGAGCCAACGTCCATCAGGCATTTCACCACGCTCCAGAAGCCTGAAGTCCCACACCACCAGGCTCAGGAAGAGCCAACGTCCATCAGGGATTTCACCACGCTCCAGAAGCCTGAAGTCCCACACCACCAGGCTCAGGAAGAGCCAACGTCCATCAGGGATTTCACCACGCTCCAGAAGCCTGAAGTCCCACACCACCAGGCTCAGGAAGAGCCAATGTCCATCAGGGATTTCACCACGCTCCAGAAGCCTGAAGTCCCATACCACCAGGCTCAGGAAGAGCCAATGTCCATCAGGGATTTCACCACGCTCCAGAAGCCTGAAGTCCCACACCACCAGGCTCAGGAAGAGCCAACGTCCATCAGGGATTTCACCACGCTCCAGAAGCCTGAAGTCCCACACCACCAGGCTCAGGAAGAGCTACCTCCCTTCGACCAGTACAACCCTAACACAGGAGATTCTGCCGATGCTGGAAATCCAGACCAGCTCACACAAAATACTGGAGGAACTCAGCAGGTCAGGCAGCAACTATGACGGGAACAAACAGTTGATGTTTCCAGTTGAGACCTTTCATCAGGCACAACCCTAATCACTGCAGTTCAACAACTCTATAACTAAAGAACCTTGTAGCATTCTGAAGGTCTGACTCTCTAAAGCAGCTGGACAAAGGCTGATCTCCAAAGCAGCCCACATGGCCAGCACCATTCTCCGTCGGCTCACTTATCTATGAACATTGTTACCACGTTCCAGGCACCCACACTTTCTTCTTCTGAAGCCATCCCTCCTACTCGCCAGAGTCCTACATCCTGGGCCAATAGAAGGTATACAGCTTTGTCCATCTTCTAGACAAAGATCCTTTCCCACCCAGGGATGAGGTCTGTGGAGCTTCTGCTGGTGTTTCTGTAGCTCTGGGTTTTGACAGGATGGGGGTTGCTGGTCCCATGCCCAACCCTCCTTTCAAAATCAGGTTTAGAACCGTCCATGATGGAGTTCCACCATTCTGTGTATTAAAAAAATCTTGGCCGTCATATCTCCCTCAAACTTTTCCCTTCTTACCTTATTCCTACGCTCTCTGCTATTTGACATTCCCACCCCAGGGAACACTACAAATTCAAAATTTCTTTTAAGCATCCTCTGGTTAGGTTTTGTTCTTTGGGGACTTCAGGAAGGGGAAGTCACGGCTATATACACCAGTCCTCAACGAGGGATCAGGAGTGGAAAGAATGAGCAATCTCTGAAGATCTATCCTGGGCCCAGCATATTGATGCAATTACAAAGGTGGCTCAACAGTGACTGGATTTCATTAGGAGTTTGTGGAGAATTGATATGTCACCAGATTCTAGCAGATTTCTACAGATGAACCATGGAGAGCATTCTAATTGGTTTCATCATCGTCTGGTATGGAGGGGCCACTGCACACGATTGGAAAAAAGCTTTAGAAAGTTGTAAACTCAGCCAGCTCCATCATGGGCACTAGCCTCTCCAGCATCAAGGACACCTTCAAAAGGCGATGCCTCAAAAAGGCAGCGTCCATCATTAAGGACCCCATCGCCCAGGACATACCCTCTCCTCATTGCTACCATCAGGGGGAAGTACAGGAGCCTAAAGACACACACTCAGTGATTCAGGAACAGCTTCCTCCCCTCCGCCATCAGATTTCTGAATGGACAATGAACCCATCAACACTACCTCATGATTTTACTCATTAATTTAATACTTTAATATATATTTCTTAAATTATGTATTGCAGTGTACTGCCGCCACAAACCAGCAAACTTCACGACACATGCTGGTAACATGAAACCTGATTCTGATTCTAACACAGCCCACTGCGATCTCTCTCCGGTGAAGGGGCACACGAGTGTGGACTGGCGAAGTGGAACCACCCATCGCCTGAGGGTCTTCCTGGCTACTATCTCCGCAGCATCACCAAACACAGAGAAACTGCCAGAAACCCCTCAGCAAAACGTCACAGCCATCTGTTATCCACGGGATGGTGAACTGTCCTTCAAAAGCCCACTCACAGACCACCAAGCCGGGCTACCCCGTCACTTCACTCTCGTTGGGAGCCTCGCTGTAAACGTGTCGATTGCAAAGTACCTTGGCATGCTCGAACGGGATGAGGCAGGTGCTACAGAAACCCAGATTCCTCCTTTAATTTGCACCATTTCTGTTACAGCGACTACTGCCCCTTCATCCCTCCTTTTCTTTTTTATCTCCTTTCTTCTCTTCCCTCCCCTCTGCCTCCCAAAATCTCTCTCTCCCCCCTACAGACAGACAGACATACTTTATTGATCCCGAGGGAAATTGGGTTTCGTTACAGCCACACCAACCAAGAATAGTGCAGAAATATAGCAATATAAAACCGTAAATAATTAAATAATAATAAGTTAATCATGCCAAGTGGAAATAAGTCCAGGACCAGCCTATTGGCTCAGGGTGTCTGACACTCCGAGGGAGGAGTTGTAACCTCCTACCTCCCTCCCATCCCCTCACCTCCTCCCTCTCGTTACTCCCTCACCCCTTCTCACACTTCTCCCTCTCACCCCCTCCTTCCCATCCCCTCACCTCCTCCCTCTTGTTACTCCCTCACCCCTTCTCACACCTCTCCCTCTCACCCCCTCCCTCCCATCCCCTCACCTCCTCACCCCTTCTTACACCTCTCCCTTTCACCCCTACCTCCCTCCCCCCGCAACTCCCCCTGCCATCCTCCCCCCCCACACCCTCTCTTGCCCTCACCCCCACCCCCCCCCCACTCCCGCCTCTCCCCTGCCTTTCCTCCCTCTCCCTCTCTCACGCACTGTTTGGAAAAGACCACACGGCTCTATTTTATTAATAGCCGCACACACAAATAGTTGTGCTGAGTTGCTTGTTACTGTGAGTGAGGGTTAATCATTAAACGGCAACACTTCAAATGGTAAAACGAAGCCCGCACACCACAGAGTGACAGAGACACCCGACACAACCCGGAAACTCCAAAACTCCGCGCTCCCTCACCAGTAAAGCATTAGCACTTGGCACGGCCAGAGAACTTGGCTGACACTTGTCGGCAGAGGGTTGTGTCCATACTTACAGAACCACGGGGGTCCATCCGAAGGCTGGGGTCCCTGTGAAGAGTCTCCTCGCTCGGATTGAGGGAGTTAACACGTTCCTGTGCTAACGACAGTCGGTTCTCCAGCTCGCACAAACAAGAGGCTGGTCGCCCGGTTCCTCCCATCTGTGCTCGCTGGGGTTGGTCTGATCCGGCTGCCGATGGCCAATCACACGGTAGCGAGAATCGTTAAGGAGTTTCACTTCACCAGCCCTCCAAATACAAACCCGTTTCACAACAAACACCTCTTCGCCGTTTTCATTCAGCTGTCCGGCTGACTCCCCACGCTGAAACTCTCCCTTCGGGGACAACCCCCGCTTGGACTGAGACCGGGGAGCCGCCGCCGCTAATGAGGAAACAAGACAAAGGAACAGAAGCCGGCCATTCGGCCATCACCTGCTTCGCTATTCCATCCCGGCTGACTTACGATCCCTCTCAACCCCATTCTCCTGCCTTCTCCCCGAAATCTTTGACACCCTGACTAATCAAGGACCTGTCAACCTCCGCTTTAAGTATATCTGATGACTTGGCCTCCACACCGTCTGTGGCGACGAATCCAGGGATTCACCACACTCTGGCTAAATATATTCCACCTCATCTCGTTCTAAAAGGACGTCCCTCTATCCCTGGAGTTCCCAACCTGGGGTCCATGGACCCCTTGCTTAATAGTATTGGTCCATGGCAGAAAGAAGGTTAGGAGCCCTGATCTATTCCGAGGCTGTGCCCTCCGGACCTAAACTCCCCCACCTCAGAAACATCTTCTCCACGTCCACTCTATCCCTTCTTTCTTTCTTAAGTCCATTCAGGCCTAGGGGGCCGGCGTCGGGCACGATGATGGACTCTCCACTCCTCTCTCCCTCATCAGTGTGTTCAGCTCATCTACAATAGCCGCGCCACTATCTTCTAGGAGCCTGTTGACCATAGTCTTGGGAGGGCGCCCAGGGTTCATCCTCCCGTGCTTGGGCTCCCATGTGATGATTAGCCTGGCAGGTAGCTCAGGGTGGCGTAGACAGTGCCCCGCTAGTCTATGGAGGTCGAACTCTATCCCAGCCT